>NW_027192311.1:1200000-1564301 GCF_041956625.1 Thermomyces dupontii | reverse complement strand
GGCGCCAATTAGTGCCTTTTATCTGCTCTGAACCCGGTTCCAGGCTTGAAAAGACCTCTGATCCATGATCCATTCTGCCCTCCCGAGTTCTCCAAGCTGCGCTAACGATTCAGCTGCCTCTGAACTATCCAACTACCTCTCTTGTGTTTCGTTTGTCTAGACGATGTACATAAATCAAGGTTACTCCCACCCACATAGGATGCAAGTAGACTCAAAGAAATCGACACCAATGTTACTGTCGGCATTGTCGGCATCTAGATATTTCCTCTGATACTTGTGACATGCTGCATAGCCTGCCATAATTCAACACTTTGTAGACTTCTTCCGTAGCGAGTACTAAGCTCTATCATTAGACCAGTTTATATTTGGACGTTCCATACCCTCTCAATGCCTCGACGCCCCGAGCAGAAGTCGCAGACTTGACCGCTGAGTTTGGGATTCGTTCCTCTTTGAGAATCCAGGCCCTCTCATCGACCCTTGGTTTATCCTTACTTTCCCTATAGGAGCTGCGCGGCATCCTAGCCTGCCCATTGTCTCCCTCCTAGCTCTTTGACGCCTTCCTGAACTAGGTCCGTAAAATTAGACCTCTCCGGAGTTGCGTAGGTATCAGTGTCTCTCAACTCGACCCCAGACTCAATCCCTTAGTGGCAGCGAGCACCTTATGCAGTACTTAGAATGCTAGATACGGACCTGGTGCTATTGACTTAGTACCTGTACTTACAGGAATGACAGCGGCTACGTCTCTCCAACGGTGACCAAAGTTGCGACCGATAAAGGAGCCACTCTATAACAATCAATGATATGCAGCAAGATGAAGTCCAGACTCGATGCTCCGTAGCAGACATGTGACAGAAGATCGGAAATATCGCAATGTGCTCAAGAACTGAACATAAAACCCTGTCCAAAGGTTCAGTTCCATGAGATGGACATTCTCTGTCAATGAGCAACACCTACAGGCTCGAGACACTACGTGAAGATTTCTTTAGATTCCGGCTCCTGGAATATTTGCAGTTGATCCGGACCATGACTCCATTTACTCTAACCGAGATTATATTTACTGACCCTCGTTCCTTTTACTGAGGCTCCGAGCTGATTTATTTACTTCAATTAGGCCTACTTGTTGGGGTTCTGAACCGGATAGAAACAAATGCAATCATATGCTCCTTAATGTAAGTCCGAATCCCAAAAATACTGCCATTTCTTGGACCCTCACGCCGGCGATTGTTCTTCTGGCCCTCCCTTCTCAACTCCTCGCAGTTTGAAACGCGTTGTACTAGACGGCGATGCCTTTCGCTTCCGAAAGTGCACGAAAGTTGCCCGATCAAAGTCAATCGCCATCACCACTTGCCGCTCAGAGCTCCAGGCGAGATTGGCATCACGGATGTCGTCGTGTATGACTCCAAACGAATCAAGCGCCTGCAGAGTCTTTTTCCGCTCTGCAGAGATGTCGACTTTGTCGGGCCAGCTCCTTGCCCCGACACTCTCTCCGGCCCACGACATGAGCATCATCTGCGTGACACGAGCCAGGCTGACGAGAGGGTACGGCCGCTGCAGGGTAATGGTACCCAGATAGACGGGGATCCTTGTTCCCTGGAGCGAAGCAAGCCGAGCATAGACGCGAGACTCATGCTCCAGCAGAGGCTCATCCACCGACTGCACACCTTTGGCCACAAACGTGTAGCCATACCCGGTCAAAGTGATCTTGAAAAGCACGCCGGTGGCTCCGTAATAACCCCATCGATCCATGCAGATGTAGCTTTCATCGAGATTCCGCGCAAGCTGCTTCCGAGTGAGTCTGCTGAGATCTTCTCGGGTCAGCAGATGCTTCGTCGTGGGCGTTCCTCTGCGATGTTTCACGGTGTTTGGACAGCCCGGATCCAGCGGCTGGCCGCGGACAAGGCCGACAAGGCATGCCTGCGTGCAATACTCCAGCTCTTCCTGAGGCGCACTCCGCTTTCGGGGAGACCGGCATCGCTGGCCACCTTCCGTCTGAGACGACCAATTCGGGGTCCCTGAGTGTCGAGATGACGGCGGAACATAGTCCGTATCGGTTGGATCGTCCGGCTCACCACTCTCCTCACCGGTATCCCCCCCGTGCATTCTTAACCGGCCCGGCTCATCGGGTTCAACAAAATCGGAAGGAAAAAAAGGCCATTTGTAGAGGGACATTTCCGCGTTGCTGATCCACTCCGCGGACATCCTTTCCGACCACAGAGCGAGCATGGCCAAGGTTGCCAGCTGAACGATCGGCGACTGTCGGGCCTCGAAATCACGAATGGATGTTACTGGCGTATGGTGGAAGAACAACCTCGAAGCGGCCGACTCCTCGATCTTCAAAAGGATCAACGAGTGCCCCGAAGAAACATACCCGTACAAAAAGCCGCTTCGGATCATGTAGTCAAACGTCTGGGAGAGAACCTGCGTCACGATCTCGTCATTCTTCTTCTCCTTGGAGTTGACTGTCTTCGATTGTCTGCGCTTGAGCACTCGGAAGAACAGATCCCTGGGTGGGGAGGCGAGCACTTGCGCGACCGCTTCCGCGCGCAATTTATGGACCGAGTTGTACTCTCCCACCAGGACTGGTCGAACCTCGTTGTTCCCCGATTTATACACGCCCCATCGATATGGAATCGGCTGTGCGCTTCTGCCATCTGATGACTTCGAGTGCCTGCTTTCGTCCCCGGCACTCACATCGTCCTTCTGGTTCAAACTGTCTGCTGTTGTTCTGGAATTCTATTCAAACAGGATTCCCCGTCTGTTCCAGGTACGTGTTGATCACTACTTGAGACGGCAACTCGAGGGCGATTCCCACATAGCTCCGAACACCTTGTTCGACTCGCTGAGACTGTTGTGGCAGTGCTCTCCTGTTCCCCAAGACTTCGGCTTGTGAAGGAAAGAGACGCTTGCTGGACAACGCAACCACGAGTAGGTTGCTGATGCGATCACGTTCATCCTCAAAGTCATCCCAATGGCAAAGCTCCTGTGGATACCATTTGCCTTCAACTCTGGTGAGTGTTTGTTTCGGATTCTTTCTTTGAGGGAGGGCGTCCAACAGTCAGGGTGGGAATGAGGTCGTTCTCAACGAGCTGCAGATAACGATCCAGGGACGTTAACGTTGCGGTCGCTTCGTATTTGTCAGCTCGCTCTTTTTCTGCCAGTCTGGCTGCTTCCGCTCGTTCTGCTCGCTCTTCCGCTGCCTGTCGTTGCTGCCTTTCCGCCAGTCTGGCTGCTTCCAAATCCTGTATCTTCCGGTTTGCCTCGGCCAACTCTTGCTTCAACTTATAGTAAGTACTCTTCGGGATCCATGTTTCAGAGCACGGCAATTTGTCCGACGGTGTCCTCGTGCCTCGTGCCTGTTGCCAACCCAGTGCAAAGGGAGTACCTAAGAAAGTAAGTAACTATCAGCAGAGTGGTGTGTTCCTCGGAGTTGCTCCAGATTACCTCGGAGCTGGCTCAGCTATACGGAGTATGTCAAGTACTCAGCCGGCTCCATCTCCAGCATATATAGAGCTCCGAGTTCCATGTAGAAAGGAGATCAGGCCTAGCTAGTGTCCTCATTCAGTCCATTCCTCTCTAGCCTTCCTCCCAGTTCCTAGCCGTCCGACAGATTTAGATTTCCCTTCAGCTTTTTTCCTTTTTTTTTAAAGAAAAGTTGTGTACTTGTCCATATTTAACCTTCTTCCAAGCCTACTATACAATTACAAGCCCTCTTGCATAAGCCACTAGTCACACGAGTCGGACAGAGCGTCATTCTCCACCGAAGACGCGTGGTCAACGACCATCGACTCCGACGTCGCCTTACAGACATCACACAAAAGCTCCCTGAGGGAGTTGAGGCATCCCCCGTCTCGCTCATAACAACCCAGATAAGAGTCTAGCACCTGCCGTCGACACTTTTCTCCTCGCACATACCGCTTCATTGCTTGAATTCCCCGCATCAATTCCGGATCCCACGTGTCCCATTCCCGTGGTCGAGAACCCGGAGGCGCGATGATCACAGCTTCACTGGGTTGTCCATCACGGCCAGCGCGTGCACTTTCCTGGACGTAGTGGTGAAGAGACGTCGGAATATCCAAGTGGATTACGCATCGGACTGCAGCGACCTTTAGACAGACAGCCAAATCGGGTGTGGCAACGATTATTGCACCGCCTCCTGCCTGTGTAAAATCTTCCAGGACTTGATCCTTTCGCGGCTTGCTCATCGCATCGTTGAAGGAGTGGCAACCAAGAATCTTAGCCAACACCTCTGCCCTTCTCGCGTCATTGGTAAAGACGATGATTTTGCCCCCTGTCACAGACCAACGTTCCTGTCGGTCGCGCACGAAGAGAGCCGCGGCCTCGTTCGTCCCGTCAACGGGCTCCACGCGGTATTCCATGTTGGCCCGCGTTATGGGTCGATTGTGACACTCTCCAACCATCCCTCGTGCTGATTTCAGCATCTTCAAGCTGTGTTGGCGAGCATCTATTAGCCACTTCAAGGGCGTCAGCTCATTTGTGGATAGAAATCGTGTTACCGATTCCCTGAGCCGACCCAAGAGCACACCATCCTTTCCCGGACCGTCCAATGCATGCAGAGCCACCAGCATGCGCGCAATTTGGATCATAGAGGACAACACTCGAGTAAATGACCGGGGTGTCTCCCACCACCGTCGTCACGCATTCCCAAAATAGCCAATCCATTGATAACTGCGTTTTGGAACTCCTCCCCGCCGCCTCTGTCCAGGCGGTGGTCCAACAACGTAATGCACCATTTCAAAATCGACCTGACCGCCGCATCCAAGGTCCGGACAAGTTCCCCATTGCCCTCGTCGATCAGCTCCTCAGTGTCTATAATAGTGAGCAACTTAGTGTCCATCGCCTCCTCTTGCGTTGCAGTCATGGTGAAGTGCGTGCGTCCCTGCTGTTGACTTCGTAAGATATAGCAAATCACCCGTTTCCATGCGTCCGTTTCTGGCTTGATCCAAGAGTTAAATGGCTTGCTAGGCATCACGGTCACGTCTATCAGGTCCAACTCGAAACCATGTTCACATGCATGATCATGTTTCGAGCTTCCTCAACGATGAAGTCAAATCGCCTGCAAATCTCATTCAAAAGCTGTTCTGTCTCAGGATCTGCATGATCTAGCATTGCCTTCAGTTCCCTCCGATTCTCGCCCATCAAATACTTTGCCCACCCCATACCCTCAAGCCATGGATCGCTCCCTTTTTCATCGTTCTGTTCAGAGAGGTTATTCTCCGGAATCTCGGCCTCTGTCTTCCCGTACAAGTCATCGATTTGGTCTCTGTCTTCGTGCCAATCCTCGTCAGCGGCGGGCGCGGGAGCAGGCGGGGAGCCCTCTCCGTCAACGATGACGGCAGAGCGATAAGAATCTGATCCACGCCTGACGAACTTCTGACTCAGGACAGTCTTCAGCTGAGTCGCATCGGCGGTCCGGTCTGATGCATCCATACTCGGCGGGCGCCCGGAGATATTGTTTACCACATTTTCACTGCGAGAATGTGTCTGAATAGCGTCTTGACACGGTCAGCAAGGCAATCCAGTATCAGCAAAAGATCATTGGCGTCAAGGATGGCTTGCTCATACCTGCAATCTCGTCCAATCCACCCAGTACCGGTCCAGCCGATTCAGCAGATGGTTTGTCATCCTTGCAAACTTGACAAGGTTAGCAAGGGGCTCAATACGGCAAATAGGATCAGGACCTCAGGTTGTTTCTGCATACCTTCCATCTCGGATTCATGGGGGCCCGGTCCAGCAGGTAGCATCGAATCATCCACAGCTGGACACGGTTAGCAGGGGAGTCCAATACTTCCGGAAAATTGTTGTCGCAGATGGATCTTTCATACCATCCGTTTCACCGGAAGGGTCAGGGGCAGACATCCAATCCCTATCTTCGCAAGGTTAGCAAAGCGGCGCGAGACACTGAAATGGCCATAAGCGTACCCTTGGTTTCAGAATGGCGATCCATCCGGTCACGAACAGATGATGACATGCTTCAGCAGTGTCAGGGACGGTCGTCGCTGCAGCTTCCGGCGACTCCGCAGTAGCTTCGTGCGTAGCCGCTGAAGAAACTTCGGCTTGGGCATTCCTTAAGGCGGCTTTCCTCTTCTCCCTCCGCTCGCTCGGTACAGCTCTCTGTGTATCCTCACACTCAGTGGTCCCAGGGGTGGTCGTCGCGGCAGGAGTTTCGTGCGTAACCGCTAAAGGAACCTCGGCTTGGGCATTGCTTAAGGCGGCTTTCAGCCTCTCCCTCCGCTCCTTACGTAGGCGTCTCTGTGTAGCCAGACACTCCCTCGTTGGAGGGGTGGTTTCTTCGCCTTGGCCATTCCTTATGGCCGCCTTCTTCCTTTCCCTCCGCAACCTACGAAGAACTTTCTGTGCTTCCTTATACTCCTCATAAGTCCTGTATTTGCGTGGTCGTCCAAGTCGACGTTCACCATTGCGTATACCGTTTGTTTTTTTCCTGCGTCTTCGTCCTGCCACTGGAGGCATTTTTGGCTCGCAGTGTATAGCGACTCAAGCAGTAGATAGGAACTTGGAGCTCTAGAGGAGAGATGGGAGATCCAGGTAACCTGAGCGAAAGGGGAGTTAAATGTGCTGGGTGTGGAAAGACTGAAGAAGAGACCAACGGCGGATGACAAGATGGAATAGCACGGACCTGTTGAGGGACTACTACTAGGTATTGGATCGGTATATTGATCACGTAGCACCTACGTCTTTAAGTATTAGGGACATCGATCGCAGCAGTCAACCCAAAGATTAGTAGAGTTACAATCACTGCAACACATACTAACTACTACCTAAAGGTTCGAATGTCTTCAAAGCTGTAAACGCGTCTAGAGCCCACGGTAGCACGGGAGTAAGTCGAGGTAAGACAGAAAGCTTTTGGATTGCGATGATGTACTGGACAGCTTGGCGCTAAGCAGCGAGTTTCCATCAATCAGCAAGACAGAAAATCAGGATTGCGGCGAAAGAGAAAGGATGGGGAACACTCCCTGTACGGAGTACATGAAGCTTGACAGGATCTCAGGCAGTTATCGACAAACTGGAAATTTAAAAGGCCATTTGTAGAGGGACATTTCCGCGTTGCTGATCCACTCCGCGGACATCCTTTCCGACCACAGAGCGAGCATGGCCAAGGTTGCCAGCTGAACGATCGGCGACTGTCGGGCCTCGAAATCACGAATGGATGTTACTGGCGTATGGTGGAAGAACAACCTCGAAGCGGCCGACTCCTCGATCTTCAAAAGGATCAACGAGTGCCCCGAAGAAACATACCCTTGATCATCTCCAGCAATTGGCGGAGCAGGCTTTTGGCCTTGTCGCCGATAAGGCCGCTAACGAAGTTGTTTTTTCACGGGCCTTGAAGATCAGCATGCTTGATTTTGATCTCAAGGCAAAGAAACTCAAATTCGAACAAGAAACGTTTGAATGCGGTGTTTGTCTGGAGCCGAAGAAAGGGGTGAATTGCCATCGAATGCTGCAATGTTCGCATGTCTTTTGCAGGCCGTGTCTCCAAGACTTCTACAACACTTGCATTACCGAAGGAGACGTTGACAGCGTCAGGTGCATGGCGCCGGACTGCGGCAAGCAAACTGCAGAAAATAACGATGAGACCAGGCAGGGCAGGCCCCGGAAGAAGCGTGATCGAACGATCAGTCCGACTGAATTGTTGCAAATTCCTCTGGAGCGAGAAACAGTCCAACGATATGTTTTCCTGAAGCGGAAGAAGAAGCTTGAGTCCAATAAAAACACTATCTATTGTCCACGAAAATGGTGCCAAGGTGTAGCGCACTCTAAACGGCGACCAAAGCCTGACCAGTTCGTGATCACGGATGACTTTGATGATGACTCGGACGAAGATGATATCATGGCATTTGACCCCATGGGTCCGGAAAGCCAGCTGCCGCCAGTGGCCAAACGGGTCGTGATTTGTGAAGACTGCGGCTACGCTTTTTGCTGCGTCTGCAAAAGGGTTGGCACGGGGAACTTGTTCGATGCTCACCTCGGCGCGAAGCCGAACTCAGCGCGGAGGAAAAAGCGACGGAAGAATACATGCGGTTGTACACTACAAAGTGCCCAACGTGCGCCACGCCGTGCCAGAAACGGATGGGCTGCAACCACATGATATGCTTCCAGTGCTCGACGCATTTCTGCTACCTCTGCTCAAGCTGGTTGGAGGAGGACAACCCATATCGTCATTTCAACACGACCGACAGCAGCTGCTACAACCGTCTCTGGGACCTGGAAGGCGGGGATGGAATTGACCCGGAGGGCGCGGAAGAACTGCACCGCTTCCCAGCGTTTATCGAAGACTTGGAGATAGAAAGTGAGTCGGACAGTGATAATGACCGGGGGCAACCAGATTGGGTCTCGGATTCAGACACCAGCAGCGACGATGACGACAATGAGAATGGCGGATTTCAACAAGGTCGACACCCACCTCCTCCCGCCCCGGCACCTCCACGAAACCACGCCCGCGGCAACGCCGATGGGGGTCTTCCGAATCGCAACCACCGGAACCAGGACCACCACCTCCACGCAGCCGTGGCCGAACAACAGGCCCAGGCCCTTGCCATCGCGCAGCTTCGCAACCAACGCGCCGCGGCTGCTGGCCCCCGTCAAGGCCCCCGTCGTCCGGTCGGTGGTCTTCGACCAGCAGCACATCGGCACAATGCGCAGCCATTTCCGGGTCTGCAGCGGTTCTTGGAGCTTGCGGAGAATGATCGGGAAGATGAATGGGATAGTGATGAACTAGAATAAACATCGAGAGCGTGATTGAATTTCTGGATCGTTCGCATTGTCGGTGTCATGAGTTGGCTACATATTGACTCCTTTTTGTGATTAGGTATGGTCTTCTTCTTGAATGTGCATTTTATTTATGCCTGTCCGATCATCACTTCCCAGTGTAAATATATCAAGCAAATGGATCAATCTGGCGAAGAACATGATGCAGTGCACGTCGACAAGTGATAGATTCAGATATTAAGTACCTATTCCATTCATGTAGTAGATTCCTAAACACAACAAACTCCGCAATCAATGGGGTATATGTACGACAAATCCTAACCGACCACTCCCGCCAAACCTTTGCAAAAAAAAAAAAAAAAAAAAAAAAAGGAAAACAAGACAAACGATCGACAATGAGCGTGTGGATCAATGCTGTAGAGAACTCCAGACACAAAACAACTGCCCCGGTATGAATGGAGACCTTGAACTCTCAGCCAACAAAATGAACAAGAAAAAAAAAAGGATCAAAAGGAAGGCGTGGCCGTATGTGTATATGAAAGTGACCGCAATGTCGATGGTGAAAGGGCAATGTGCGGATTGAAAGAAGGATGGGAAGGAGGGCAAGAAAGAAGAGGTGTCAGGCACAGTCATTCTGAAGCTTCAGGCCTAACTCCTAGGCCCTTGAGGATCACGCGCCGGTTGGAACCAACAGTTCCAATGTCACTGACGCTGCGCACACTCAGTCGCGAGGAGGTTTGCAGTTCCCTATCCAGTCGCGGCTCGGCGTGTCGGTGCGGGGGCTTGGCTGCCGACGATGACGATGACCGTCGCGCCTGGTCGATGACGTCTTCCACCCATGCCTCACTCTCTGGGGTTATGGAAACGCGTCGGGATCGGGGCGTGGGTCCGGCAAGCCCCAATGGCTGCGAATGCATTTGCGGCAGCCTTGCCGAAGCTGGAGGAGGTGGGTATGGACTTGTACTGTCGCCGAGCGCAGAGGACACGCTGATGGAAAAGATGGAGGATATCGACGCGCGGCGTTCCGAACGATGGGCCCGCGGTGACGCGTCATCGCCCGCAACAGACGAGTCATCGGCAGTATGAAGTGACAGCTCCGTTGGCTTCGACGACCGAGTCTTGCGGACAGACAATGAAGAACCCGAGTTGCAATCAACTGGCTTATTGATGATTCTTATCACGCTAGTATGGTTTCGGTTAGGCTGATGTAGTTTCTCATGATCACGTGAATTTTCATAAATTTAGTTAAGAGGAATAAGCACACTTATCGCTTTCATCTGTCTTGGACGTTCCAACTCATTCCCGTCTACGACACCTGAGGACAGACGGCTACCTGACAAAAACTTGCACAGACGTGCTAACCGAAAGAACGGGAAGTACAATCAAAATGACTTGAATCTTTTCGTTATGCCTATGTACACGAAGACTCCAGAATCGACTGATGACGAACGTCATTGAACTTTGCGCAGATTATCTTTATCCTCTCGTTGATTCAGCTTCTGCAAATGCTCCCAGCGTTGCCAGCCTGCCTCAGAAAAGTCTTCCCTCACCACCAAATCACGCACCCGCAAAGCCCGCGAGATTCGCTGGTCAAGACCCCATTGAATCCATCCATGGTTTCGAAGGGCCGAAGTGACCGAAAACCAAAACAAAGCGAACAGAGCTCCGAACGCGCAACCAAACAACACCTGTTTTTGAGTGTGATAGTTGAGATACAACCGGCTTGCTGACACTGCGCTGGCACCGAGACAGGCCAAAATGGAGATGCCGACGCGTTGCAAGAAAGTAAACGAATGCTGTGATGTCGCCGTGGTGGGTGAGTGGCGGATAAGGAGAAATAGCGATAAGTACACCGAAAAGTAGGCCACGAATTGCGCGTGGGACGATGGCATTCCGTAACCTTTGCCATGCATGTCTGCGAATTATCGTTTTGTCAGCGAAGACCAAGATCTTAACCGTCTAGCCAGAACCCACATTTGGGCCTCTCCTCCCGAATCCACCTCTTTAGCCCGAAGTTAAGAGTTTCACAGGCCATCTGCCCGACAAACATGAGAAAGACCTCAATCTCCCTTGTGGCCCAAATGAGGGTAACGTAGATGACGCAGAGCGCTTGAGGAGCCAGCGCTAAGAATGCGGAGATATACGAGATAGGATCATTGGGATTCTAGATGGTCCGCGGTCAGTCTTGCTCGTCAATCATCGGCGAGAATGGCTTACATAGTGCACATGAGTAAGAGAAAAATAGGCCAACGGTGTTGGCTCCGGAGAAGCCATGGTGGTAATTGTTCCAGTTCAGCTAGTTAGAGAAGTCGTGATTTCATACCTACTCCCATTGGGTCAGAAACGCCGAGCTTGCGACAGCAGTGATCTGGTTGAAGGGTACTCTGCTGTACGAAGACCAGGAGACTACAGAGGGAAATCCTTCATGACGATGGACTTCCTATCTAAAATCTCAAGGATTATTGCTCTGGTAAATCCGTGGAGCTCCAGACAGACGCTTTGGCCAGCAAAGTGGCTAACCTACTCACGTGATCTTGACCGACCCACCTATTTTCTGCCTCAGGCATCAACATGGAGGGGTAGATAGTGATTAGTAAGCGCAAATCAGCATCTGATTTGAAATTAGGGTTAGATGCTCCGCCCGAGCCCAATAGGTCTCAATTGCTGCCCATCGCACGGCTTCCCAGCTGTTCAGGCCGCCTTTCCACTCTCCCTTGTTTTTGGATTCTCTTGTTGGATTGCAGTCCTGCCGGCGGCTGTTCCTTTCTTTTTGTAGGCAGCATCAAAGTCGAATCATGCAACCTCGTTGTTCAAGAACCCCCGCTGAAGTTTCGCCGGATTCCGGAATCGCATTGATAGGAGCAGAGGACTTGAAAAAAGGATACTATTCCGACACGCACGACTCGAACAAGCCGCAGTTCTGCGTATCCCGACGTCTGCCGTCCTCGGGGTGGCGTCCTCGTTATCTCAGCGGTATGAGCTAATTGCGATTCCTTGGATATTTGTCATGTTGCCACACCAGGGTAGACAATCTCATTGCTTGTCTGATCAGTTCGTCTAGCACGACAAGGTTCAGGATTCGATGTTCAGCAAGATCACCCAATGCGAGTGGTGCCATTGAGGCTTTCCGCGACGCTGGCCGAGACGAGATGATAATGTTGTTTCTAGACATTTCACGCCACAACACCTTGAGCTTGAGATTGACGCGTCTATACCACGATTCATAGATTGGAGGATTCGCTACACTGGCCAACTAAGAATGCCGGCGGTGACAACAATGGAGGATGATGAACGCGCGATGGAGCTTTCCTCCATTGCTGCTATCTTCCCAGAACTCAAGATAGACGACCAGCATCCGTTTAAGGCGTCATTGGAACTGCCAGTTACCCTTCCGTCACCGTTGCGGGTGCGTTTTGACCAGGGTTTTGATAACGATAATAGCAACAATGGAGATGCCTTCCAGCACGATGCGGGAGCTGTGGCCGAGCCTGACGCAGAAGTGCACGAACTATCACACCTTCCGCCACTCGACATCTCCGTCGAGTTGCCGAACGGTTATCCAACTGAAAAGCCACCGATCTTCGATATTACCACGTCCCCACCGTGGCTACCTGAGGCGACCATATTGCAGCTGTTGAGTGATGGACGCCGGTTATGGGAAGAAGCCGGAAAAGACATGGTTGTTTACACGTATATTGATCATCTCCAGCAATTGGCGGAGCAGGCTTTTGGCCTTGTCGCCGATAAGGCCGCTAACGAAGTTGTTTTTTCACGGGCCTTGAAGATCAGCATGCTTGATTTTGATCTCAAGGCAAAGAAACTCAAATTCGAACAAGAAACGTTTGAATGCGGTGTTTGTCTGGAGCCGAAGAAAGGGGTGAATTGCCATCGAATGCTGCAATGTTCGCATGTCTTTTGCAGGCCGTGTCTCCAAGACTTCTACAACACTTGCATTACCGAAGGAGACGTTGACAGCGTCAGGTGCATGGCGCCGGACTGCGGCAAGCAAACTGCAGAAAATAACGATGAGACCAGGCAGGGCAGGCCCCGGAAGAAGCGTGATCGAACGATCAGTCCGACTGAATTGTTGCAAATTCCTCTGGAGCGAGAAACAGTCCAACGATATGTTTTCCTGAAGCGGAAGAAGAAGCTTGAGTCCAATAAAAACACTATCTATTGTCCACGAAAATGGTGCCAAGGTGTAGCGCACTCTAAACGGCGACCAAAGCCTGACCAGTTCGTGATCACGGATGACTTTGATGATGACTCGGACGAAGATGATATCATGGCATTTGACCCCATGGGTCCGGAAAGCCAGCTGCCGCCAGTGGCCAAACGGGTCGTGATTTGTGAAGACTGCGGCTACGCTTTTTGCTGCGTCTGCAAAAAGGGTTGGCACGGGGAACTTGTTCGATGCTCACCTCGGCGCGAAGCCGAACTCAGCGCGGAGGAAAAAGCGACGGAAGAATACATGCGGTTGTACACTACAAAGTGCCCAACGTGCGCCACGCCGTGCCAGAAACGGATGGGCTGCAACCACATGATATGCTTCCAGTGCTCGACGCATTTCTGCTACCTCTGCTCAAGCTGGTTGGAGGAGGACAACCCATATCGTCATTTCAACACGACCGACAGCAGCTGCTACAACCGTCTCTGGGACCTGGAAGGCGGGGATGGAATTGACCCGGAGGGCGCGGAAGAACTGCACCGCTTCCCAGCGTTTATCGAAGACTTGGAGATAGAAAGTGAGTCGGACAGTGATAATGACCGGGGGCAACCAGATTGGGTCTCGGATTCAGACACCAGCAGCGACGATGACGACAATGAGAATGGCGGATTTCAACAAGGTCGACACCCACCTCCTCCCGCCCCGGCACCTCCACGAAACCACGCCCGCGGCAACGCCGATGGGGGTCTTCCGAATCGCAACCACCGGAACCAGGACCACCACCTCCACGCAGCCGTGGCCGAACAACAGGCCCAGGCCCTTGCCATCGCGCAGCTTCGCAACCAACGCGCCGCGGCTGCTGGCCCCCGTCAAGGCCCCCGTCGTCCGGTCGGTGGTCTTCGACCAGCAGCACATCGGCACAATGCGCAGCCATTTCCGGGTCTGCAGCGGTTCTTGGAGCTTGCGGAGAATGATCGGGAAGATGAATGGGATAGTGATGAACTAGAATAAACATCGAGAGCGTGATTGAATTTCTGGATCGTTCGCATTGTCGGTGTCATGAGTTGGCTACATATTGACTCCTTTTTGTGATTAGGTATGGTCTTCTTCTTGAATGTGCATTTTATTTATGCCTGTCCGATCATCACTTCCCAGTGTAAATATATCAAGCAAATGGATCAATCTGGCGAAGAACATGATGCAGTGCACGTCGACAAGTGATAGATTCAGATATTAAGTACCTATTCCATTCATGTAGTAGATTCCTAAACACAACAAACTCCGCAATCAATGGGGTATATGTACGACAAATCCTAACCGACCACTCCCGCCAAACCTTTGCAAAAAAAAAAAAAAAAAAAAAAAAAAGGAAAAACAAGACAAACGATCGACAATGAGCGTGTGGATCAATGCTGTAGAGAACTCCAGACACAAAACAACTGCCCCGGTATGAATGGAGACCTTGAACTCTCAGCCAACAAAATGAACAAGAAAAAAAAAGGATCAAAAGGAAGGCGTGGCCGTATGTGTATATGAAAGTGACCGCAATGTCGATGGTGAAAGGGCAATGTGCGGATTGAAAGAAGGATGGGAAGGAGGGCAAGAAAGAAGAGGTGTCAGGCACAGTCATTCTGAAGCTTCAGGCCTAACTCCTAGGCCCTTGAGGATCACGCGCCGGTTGGAACCAACAGTTCCAATGTCACTGACGCTGCGCACACTCAGTCGCGAGGAGGTTTGCAGTTCCCTATCCAGTCGCGGCTCGGCGTGTCGGTGCGGGGGCTTGGCTGCCGACGATGACGATGACCGTCGCGCCTGGTCGATGACGTCTTCCACCCATGCCTCACTCTCTGGGGTTATGGAAACGCGTCGGGATCGGGGCGTGGGTCCGGCAAGCCCCAATGGCTGCGAATGCATTTGCGGCAGCCTTGCCGAAGCTGGAGGAGGTGGGTATGGACTTGTACTGTCGCCGAGCGCAGAGGACACGCTGATGGAAAAGATGGAGGATATCGACGCGCGGCGTTCCGAACGATGGGCCCGCGGTGACGCGTCATCGCCCGCAACAGACGAGTCATCGGCAGTATGAAGTGACAGCTCCGTTGGCTTCGACGACCGAGTCTTGCGGACAGACAATGAAGAACCCGGTCGGTTGTTGGGACTATGCCCGGATGTTGTGATTGTGGAGCTGGGCGACGACGGGACAGTAGACCGTCCTGCTGGAAGGTCTTGGACCTCTACTTGGCTGTTCTGAGTCGCCCGGCGGCCATGGTGGAGGACGTATTCCCGCAGGTATTCGCCTAGATCAGCCCAACCGCCGCCCACTCGGACCATGACTCGTTCACCATCTTCACCGACAGAGCGGACAAAAAGCTTGGTTGGCGTCGTCTTTCCGCGTTGGTGCAGATGGTATAATCTCACCGTCTTCTCGTTCCGCGGAATGTGCGGGCGTCTGGATCGCGATGATGCCGGAGCCAGCGTGATCGACGGTGTTGCGCTCCGACTCGTCGTCGACAATGGCGACATGGGTCGAGGCCGCTCTGATCTGGATATCGACGACACGGTCGACTGCTGGTCAAAGTCGTAGGTGGGGGTGGAACTGAGGTGAATGCGGCCGGGAATGTTACAAATTATGGATTGTATCTTCCCCTGCAGCTCTTCGTCGGCTTCGTTAAGCGGTCGTATCGAGAATGAGTCGGTCAACGGAGAGCTCTGCTTCGAATCACCCACGTCACTGACGAAAGAACTCATGCTCTCGCTACTCTTCTGCGTGTGGAGCTGGCGTCCTGGAACCTCCAGCAAAGACCCGACAGACGACCTTTGTCTAAGTGATCGGCGGCCAGAGTCCAAATCCACAGAAGGGGCGAGCTTGTGCCGCGTTCTATTCGCAGGCGTGTCCGGGCGATTTGGTCCCTGTTGCGACCGTCTCGATGGGACAGCCTTGTTCAGGGACGATATTGTGCTTCTCATCAACGTCGAATTCGGACGCACCGCTCGCCGAGGCACCGCATTCCAGGGAGGTGACTCGCTTCCTCTTCTCGACTGCAGCTCTCTTTGTGCGCCGACAGCTGTGTCTGAACCTGGTTTGAGTGGGGGGATTGATGGAATGTCGGGATCGCTGGCATCATTCATGAAGCGTTGAAGCGGCAAGCTAGCCGTCTGGGTCTGCTGAAATGATTGGAGTTTCCTCAGTACTGCGGGGTCCAGATGAAGCGGTTCCTCACGTGGTGTGGCATCACTGTGCGAGCCTGCTGGATCGCGAGGAGGAATGACAGCAAGATCATCGGAGCTTGGAAGCTTGGTTGTTGAAGCTTCATGGTACTCCGTTACTTCGTCGCGTGGCGCTCGACGGCACGAGCCCTCAATTGTCGGAACAGGCCGTCCGGCCGTGAAGATGATGGATCTCTTGTCCAGTTCTGATATATCCTGGCTGGAACCCAGAGCTCGATCGGGCGTCGTCGAGGGCTCGGATTCTGCGTCAGTTGTCAACATGCTGTCTTCCGAGTCCTTGTCCGCCGGATCCCTTGTTGACATGGAACCAGGGCTTGTCTGATGCGGGCTAAGTGGCTGGACCGGTCCACCCGGCGAATCCAATCTCGACTTGCTCGCTGTCTCTGCAGGTACAACCGAACTGTTCACCAGAAGTGGCTCTGAACCAGCGGAAGTTCGGAGACGCTCCGAGTCGACAATGGACGACGAATCCGGTCGCGTCATATCCAGTATGGAACGCGAGTCATGCACAGAACTTGGGACTGGCACTTTGGACGGTGAGGATTCCTGCGCATTTGGGAGACCTTCAGCAATCTGCAGAGAAACGATATCGCAAGGCTGACTCCCTGCACCCTTGTCGCCCGAAGGCACGGTAATTTCCACTTGGGCCGCTGAAAGTCCATCTTTTGGAGCACTCCGCACGGGTTCGTTGGGATGGCTCTCTACCAAGACCTGTGTGGGTGCAGATTGTTTGAAAGCAGACTCAGAAGTGATCATAGAATGTGTTCGAGGAGATTCAGGGTTAACCTCGGTCGAGGATGGCTGGGACGATACGGCGACATCATCGATCTTGGAATCAGCCGTGCGGTCATCCGCAGGTGCTTTTGAACCGTCGTTCGTAGCGGCAGGAGATGAACTCGTATGCCGCGTCCATGCGTCTGTCTGCTTCTCCTTCGTGATCTGCTCTCGCCGAAGAGTTTCTTCATGTTGTGACCGTCTCCAGTCGTTTGCCATTGCCGTCCGTTCGGCCTCGACGGCCCAGGTGGCAAAGTCGGCCTCTATGGAATCGAGGCTGTCGATCCATACTTCTGGAAGACAGTCCTCTCGACCTTCGAGTGCATCGAGGACGCTGTCCATCCTACGACCGGCTTCCGTAATGGAATCACCAAGTTCCTCCTTCATGGAGTGGTAAGATGCCATTGATAGTTCATCCCTTGCAGGACTGCTACGTAGGGAAGCCATGGCAGCATCTAACGAGCTTCGTGCGACATCAATCGCTGAGAGTAGTCCGGGAATTTGCTGCAGGACGAGTAACCGGACATCCCACGTATTCAGCAGAATCTTGAGGCGAGATAGCGTGGGAAGCGCCCTCATTATCGTGGCCGTGACGACAGCGGTGAAGTCGCTGAGCTGAGCGTATGAAAATGGAGGGGCGGAGACGGAGCTGAGGGCGCTGTTCGACGATGAAGGCCGTGACCGCGATGGGACATGTACGTTCAACAGATGCTCCTTCAGTTCATCGACATTGAGATTGTATATCCCGTCCCTGATCTCTTCTATTCGAGACTGATAGGTTTCCACCACCTTCGCAGGCAAGCTGCCCAAGTATTCCTCTCCGTCCGTCTGCTGCCCACCGTCAGACGCAGATGGGGGCAGAAAACCTTTCCCCAGACCAACATCCTTTCCTGTCGGCCAGGTCCATTGCTGGACCTCCTTCAGCCACTCCCTTAGCTGCTGCGCGGTAATAGCCGCTCTGGCGCCCAGAGCTCGGTCCTCAGCGGAGACCTGTGAGATGGTTTTGAATAACAAATTCTTCCCATGCGATTCATGTTTAGAGACGGCGTTGATAGCTGAGAGAGCATCGAGAATGGCTTCCGGTGTCGCCTCGCCCAGGAGAGGATCCGAGGTAGTGGGAGGTAGCAGTGATCGCTTTGGAGATCGCGACGGAGTGATGGGATGTCGTGCCGATGAATCGGGAACGCGCAAGGAGGCTTGCGGGAGAGAAGTCTGGTTGAGCATGGTGACGAGGATACCGAATGGTCATCACTAAGAGGAGAGTTCAACGGCGCAACGCGGTTGCCGCTTGAGGTCCACGGATCGTCCAGGGCCTTCTTCCACACACCAGCCACATGCTGAAGTGTTCGGTTTCTTTGGGACACCTGGGTTGCCCGCTACCAGTTTCGAGAAAAAGAATGTCGTATATCAGTCGACACCGGGTCGTATCTCCGAACCGGTATCGTTTCCATCAAAAGAAGGATCGTAGTGATCAAGGGCGAGGAAAAGAGCGACTGAAATGGAAGCGAGAGTGGGCAGTGATGCCTGCACGAAGTGGCAGAGATACCAGATCTCTGCACGTCGGTGGAGACTGCGATTCTAACGAGCGACAATAGTCATGCGAGTGGTGGCAGCATGCAGCGTTGGCGTCAGCAAACTGACGTGTTGTAGGCTTGTAGCTTGCAGGAGAATCCCATTTCTAAGCCGGGAAATTTTTAGGGGCCGGCGCTTGTTTCTCACCCTGGAGGAATTGGTTCTTGGCCAGTCTCCGTAGAAGCGGTCTGAAGTGGCTTGTTTCTATCATTTCTTCATAAGCTACTTGATTTCATCCACCCTCTGAATTCAAATGGAGAACCTAGTTGCTGTAATAATTCACTCTCCCTTGCTGCTCTTCTGCAACCTGCAGCTCTCCATCATCTCTGTAATCAAATTACCCGATGAAGCAGTTCGGGCAAATCAGTCTTGGCGCGTAGTCACGTGGATTGTCCTATTCTAAACCGTTCGTGGATTAGCGTGGTCTACTTTCCGAGGTTTAAACTTCACTCTGCGAGAAACATCAGATTCCAGCCACCGGCAACTTCGGCTCGCTCACACTGCCAAGTTTCAGAGGGTTTGGCTTGTAGCAAGCAAAGAAAGAGAAGTGACCGAATACAGTACTCGGGATGCGTTGATCTTGTTGATACAGTCCTCCAGAGTCTTGAGAGAATCGAAAGTTGAATAACTTACTGTACAGATACCTACCTAAATACCGGGACAATCCTCGCTCACAAAGAACTGTCTCTTGCATTCAGGTGACCGGTCATATTTGTCATTAGTACTGCGTTCGATAAAGAGTGCTGATTTATTCATTACCTATGGCGTCAGTCCTTAAGCCAAAGAGCGCAACAGGGCTGCCCGCCATGCCCTTGTGCAGCTTACCTTCCACTGGATTGCTTAAACCGTTGCATCGTCACAATGAATCCATGCAATCATTTGGGCAGCCTTTTGGGTTCTTATTTGTAGTCGTTGTACTCGGATGGATGGTTTCACCTTGAACAAGGCCCGAACCTAGCCTGGAACTCTGTCCCATAACCCATCCGTCCGGGCCTGGAAGGAGGACCTTCGGAAAGTGGCCGTAAACACTCTCCTGTGGAGTGCCCAGTCGTTATGGAGAATAAAATACATGTGACATCGTCTATGAGGATTACCAGGGCAGTGATCATGACTTCTCATTCATAGCCGGCTCCGGGGAGATCCCCTAGAATCTTTCTGACCAGGATGAGACGACCGATTCTTTGACGACAGATTCCGCAGGCAGTTGATCTATGGTCTCTACCTCCTGCGTCTTGGACTTCACGCGAGTCCGGCTCGCCATTGGATACGTCACACTGTGAATCTGCCGTTGGCAGTCATGCCATCCAGCGGTGGAAAGGTCCCTCCTTTCCCTCGTTTTTCTCTCTTTCTTTTTCAATTGCCTCGAGTCCTGTCCGCAATGCGGACGAAGGGAAGGCCTTGCTTCTCACGTGTCCGTCAAACCGACGAAGTTCGTCCAGTCTGTTGTGAGCATTCTGTCTTGAATGCTTGCAGTCCTCAGGGATGCGATAAAGTCCATCAAAGGTACTGATAGGATAATTGACATGGGATGTACTCAGATGAGTACTGATTAATTAGGAGGCAGTCTCGGTGTCTAAGCAGAGGCAACGCCTTTACCAGATGGAAGGAGAAGAAAAAGGAAGGAGAAGCCTAGATTCCCGACCTGCCCTTTATATCCACCTCTGGGCGCCTTAGGGTTCTAGCCCTCGCACGTGCTCAGACTATCCAGGAATTGAATAAGGCAGGTAAAAGCTTGGGCTACTACTCAGGGGTCTTCCCATAGAAAGCATAATTTGAATCTGGAGAGAGAGTTGAGCATGAAGAGTGGACGAGCACCAAACCATACTGAAGCTGTTGCTTCCCAAGTCTGCAGAACGAGCTCTTCCATGCTGCGCAGGTGGAAACAAGAAAGGACTCAAGAGCGCTGTATAATAGTATGGTCTGCCTGTCCATTATTATGCGCTGCCATATCGAAGACATAATAGAAGCTTGATGAGGTTCTACAATGTGCCACTAATTATGAGTTGACACCCGCAGTAAAACCATGGCGCAGGGTTGGGATATGGCGGGTGACACGGCTATGACGTATGTCGAGAGCTGTATCCTCCAAAAGCTTACCATGCATACACGTATGATATACTCCGTACCTGCGCATTACATTGCTGCCTTCAAGCCAGAATGAGCTGCTGCGTGGCCTTGACAATAGAGAACGATACAATATCCCATGCAGCCTGAGACTTCGGCCAACATGTTCGCAGAAGTCGGCAAAGAGCATGCGGACAGCAGATATAGTCCGTATACCACCGCAACAAAGACACTCACTTTGGGTTAGTCCGATCTTTTCCAGGAAGAACCTGTACATATGGCTAACGGTGAACAGAGTCTATGTCTGATGTGCCACAGGACCTTTTGGCAGCAGTTCAGGAGCTTGAGGATTTATTCAACATTTCTTCTCCCAAACTCAAATTGATAACAGATCATTTTGTCCGGGAGCTCGAGAAGGGTAACTCTCATTCTGGCATTCCATGAATAAAAGGCTGATCGAGGGCGCAGGACTTAACGACGAAGGAGGGAACATCGTGAGTCAGTGGCGCTACCTATTCGAAGGGATAAGTCAACTGACCAAGCCATAGCCGATGAACGTTACCTGGGTCTTTGGGTTACCGACAGGGAATGAAGAAGGAGAATATGTGACATTGGACATGGGAGGCACGAATCTTCGCGTCTGTTACATCGTCCTGACGAACCGCCAGGGCGAGTATAAGATCCTGCAGGATAAGTACCCTTTGCCCGACGGATTGAAAAGCGGCAGCGCGGAGCAGCTGTGGGGGTTCGTTGCGGACTGTACGGGCAAGTTTCTTCGAGAACACAATTTCGTCGATCCCGCGAAGAAGGAGAAACTTCCTCTGTCATTTACATTCTCTTTCCCCGTAACGCAGACGAATATCCGATCAGGTATATTGCAACGTTGGACTAAGGGCTTCGACGTTGATGGTGTCGAGGGGTACGACGTCGTGCCGCAGTTGGAAAAGGCATTCGCAGAGAAGGTTAGTGACCACTTCGGGCTTGAATAAACACCCCAGGTGTAGTTGCTAAACTCCCGGGCAGAATGTCCCAGTCGACATCGTAGCTGTAGTCAATGACACCACCGGGACATTGATTGCTTCGGCATATCAGGACCCGGAGATCAAAATTGGGAGTATATTCAGCACCGGCGTCAACGCCGCATATATGGAGAAATGCAGTGCGATCCCAAAGATCAGAAGTCACAATCTCTCTGGTGATACCGAGATCGCTATCAACACCGAGTACGGAGCATTCGACAACGACAAGAAAATCCTACCTCGAACTCATTTCGACGACCGGATAGACCAGGAGTCAGCACGCCCGGGCCAACAGCTGTATGAGAAGATGGTTGCAGGTCTCTATGTCGGGGAACTGTTGCGTTATGTGTTCTTGGAGCTCCATCACCGCGGGTTGTTGTTCCAGGGGCGAGACATAACGGCCGTACGGGAGAAGCCTGGCCTCGACAGCGCATTCATGTCAACAGTGGAGCAGGACAACACCAAAGCCATGGCTGGAATCGCAGAAGAATGTAAGAGACTTTTCGGTTTTGAGCCGGAGCCTTATGAGCTCAAGGTGATCCGTTTCCTGACCAAATCGATTGGGAGACGAACAGCACGGTTATATGCATGCGGCATTGCTGCGATCGTTAAGAAACAGGGTCTGGAAAGATGCAATGTGGGAGTTGATGGCTCTGTCTTCCATTGCTATGCGCACTTTCGCGAAAGAGCTGCTCAAGCCCTAAAGGAGATCATGGACTGGTCCGAAGAGGGTCCGCAACGCATCTCGCTGGTGTCTGCGCAGGATGGTTCCGGCGTTGGAGCAGCTCTTATTGCGGCGCTAGCGTTGCGGGGATCGCAGAGTTAACTGTGGCTGCAACAATCATATCGGCAGCACCAAGGATGATTGATTGAAGCTGGTGCTCAGGAGATTAGGTTGAATCCTTAGGCTCAGAGCTTGACTCAGCAGCTCCCCACAATAGCTTTGGTTTAGAAGCGTGTCATTGGTCTTTCAAAAAGGACGCTAGTATGTATATAGTATGTATTAACTAGTACGAGTACGAGAAATCAATTCATAACCTTTTTAGGCTTAGTAAAACTCTTAAATCGATTGGAGACGCGCTGAGCGCAACGCGCGCGACATCGCAAGTTAGCGAATTGGCAACAGAACTTGACCGTCTTGGTCGATTCGGGCTATAAAAATATGAGGTTCAGGAGCCAGTTGTCCAATGTCGGCGTCTTCGCTAGTAAGTAGCCTTTCCAATTCTGCATCAGCTAGTTGAGGTAATCACACTTATTAGAGCTCACGGCGTCTCTCGCGTCGCTGGGGAAGATATGTTGGATGAGACTCGAGGATGAGGTCGTTCGCTTTACGATAATTCCAGACCAGGGGACGCAAGTGTGGGCGCAGTTGCCCATTGTATGGCTCCTACCCCGCTGCAAAGGAATGCTCGCTCATGGTCCTTCCACCGCAGGATGCGATTTTCGACGACACCTATACGCTACAGTCGGCCACTGGAGTGATCAATCTGGAGGTCCCGATTGGCGCGCTGTCTCGTGCTCTCCGTTCCGCGAATGGGGCTACTTCAGCCCAATTGCGACTGACTACGAAGGCTGGCGTACCTCTTCTCGCATTGACAATTGTCACAAGCAAATGGACACCAAGGCCGAATGCTTTATCTGTCGATGGCGGTGATGCGCAACGAGACCGGGAAGATGAGTCTGGTCAGCAACAGCGGCCGGTGGGGGGTCCGCGCGAGCGAGAGATTGTAGTCACGCAAGAGGTTCCGGTCAAAGTGTTGCATCAATCGGCGGTCGAAGGACTGCATGAACCTCGATGCCGAGATCCCGATGTGCATATCATCCTTCCAAGCTTGGCGCAATTGAAAGCCATTTCAGATCGCTTCACCAGATTGGCAGCGAACAATCTTAAGTCGAGCGGGGGAATGGGAGGATCAGGACCAAAACTGGAGCTAAGCGCCAATATGCATGGCTCGCTGAAATTGAGCATCTCAGCGGACTCGCTGCGCATTTCCAGTGTCTGGACCGGACTGGTAAACCCGCCACTCGACTTGGATCAGATGTCGCCGTCAGAAATTGCCCAACTACCAAGTGAAAGAATGAGGGCGCTAGGTGCTGAATCGAATGGAGATGATGAAGCAGGTTGGGCCAAAGTGCGCATCGACGGAAAAGACTGGAGTCGCGTCCTCAGTGTCGGTCGACTGAGTCCGAAAGTGGTTGCATGTACGTATAATTCTTTGTTGGAGGTTCAGGGCTGACGTTGAACAGGCTTTTTGCACGGAACAGCCCTCATTCTTTATGTTTATCTCCGAGGAGACTGGGCGGGTGACGAATCGTGTCTGACAGTAAGTAAATACCCGCAATATCTGTCACACCTTCTAACGAATCAGTATTACATCAATTCATATGCGCCATGAGTCGTTGCCGATTTTGTTCTCTCCAACACAAGCAGCCCGCTAGCCGCGCAGGGCTGGTGACTTCATTTCTCAGACAATCCAGTCGTGTATATCCACGCTTCATTCGCTTGGTCGCACGGGTGAAGTTACGACGGCCGTGTAAAGACTCGGAGAAGTTGTTTGCCGGTGATAAGCTGTCACGGACACAGATGCCAAAGCAATTTGGGCTGCTGACCATGAATGGATGACATCGTGTACAACGCCGTGACACAGACGGGCCTGGGTCGAATTTTCCATGACAGATGGATCCCCTTTACTAACGCCGAGTGCAATGTCATCTGGCTTGCAAGATCAGGCTGGTCCTTGAATCACTTCGAGCTGTTCTTGAGCCGCGAGACCTTATGAGGTGGAAACCGGACCAAGAGGCCTCTAGAAGGTGGTCATCTGCAGCTGTTGAACGCAGTCCATTATTGTATGGCCATTCCCAGCAATCCCATGGCACAGAGGCCATTCGTTGTCAAGTACAGGCTTCAATTCTCCTCGCCTTTGATTGATCGAAGGATCGCATGCTTTGCCATTTCGCGGCTCTGTCATTCATACATGTATCTTTTTAAGTTGAGCAGAGTAAGCGGACTACAAGAATGGTCATACGAATTCATCAATCCCGTCTACCGAGTGTCTAGAGTGCTGGGTCACATCAAGAGGTTTGTTCGGTTTCACCCATTCGACAATCCCCGCGTCCGTTCTCCCTGAAAAGTAAATAGGTAAAAGGGCTAACCCTAATAACATTAGTGCTCTCTCCAGGGAGAAGCGACCTCTAGGGCAATTGACTGAATTACATAAGTCTGTTCTGGCCGTCCAAATCCCCGATAGATTCAGCCAATCCCGGCGATAGAGCGACATCACAAGCTCGAGACCCGGCAGTTTACAGAAACAGTTTCCAAATCAACCTGTTCTTCGCCGACCAGGATGGGAATGACTATGCGTAAAACCTGGAATAACTGGCCGTGGATCCAGTGCTCGTGTTCTGTCAAATGATTGCCTACTTGTCCTACGTGGGGAGAATCTCTCACTTGTCGAAGTGACGTCGTAGTTCGACGTCATTGTTGCGTCCAGCAGACAATGTCAATTCCCTGCGCAAACGAACAAACCCCTAACATATGAACATGACCTGATGGCGATTATATATTCCTTTCATTGCTAGGTTTAATTGTGAGCCACATTGTACTTGTTCAAGTCGAATGGAATCCCAAGCTACTGAAACAATGGCTACTTCGGTATCAGCAGGCCTGAGTAAGGTTCAAGGGGCCGTAAAGTCGGTCGCAACAGACAAGAAAATCAACGATCTTGCCAAGGACACTCGCGACGTCCACGAGAAGACCAAATTCACGAGCGACCATGGCGTCCCGATCAGCAACACTGATCACTGGCTCAAAGTAGTCTCGGATGAACGAGGCGGACCCAGTACTTTGGAGGATCAATTCGCGCGAGAAAAGGTTCGAATTCCATTGTAATTGTCCCGAGAGCTGGTGAATTGACATTTGATTGTCAGATTCAACGATTCGACCATGAACGTATTCCCGAGCGCGTTGTTCATGCCCGTGGCACGGGCGCCTTTGGCAACTTCCGGCTCAAGGAAAGCGCCGAAGATGTGACCTATGCCGGCGTGCTCACGGACACGTCGCGTAGTACTCCGGTGTTTGTTCGCTTCTCGACTGTCCAGGGCAGCCGGGGCAGTGCGGATACAGTGCGAGATGTCCGTGGGTTTGCGACCAAGTTCTACACCGACGAAGGGATTTGGGATTTGGTCGGCAACAATATCCCAGTTTTCTTCATTCAAGATGCAATCAAGTTTCCAGATTTTGGTACGTACCCACTCACACTCGCATGGGGGGATTTCAAAGAGAGATTCTAATAGTTCGAGTTCAGTTCATGCCGTCAAACCTGAACCTCACAATGAAGTCCCCCAAGCCCAAACCGCTCACAACAACTTTTGGGACTTTGAATATCTCCATTCTGAGTCCACCCACATGTTCATGTGGGCCATGTCCGACCGCGCCATCCCTCGTTCGTACCGGATGATGCAGGGTTTCGGCGTCAACACGTTCAGTCTGATCAACAAGGAGGGCAAGCGGCACTTTGTCAAGTTCCACTGGATCCCGCACTTGGGAGTGCACTCTCTCGTCTGGGACGAGTGCCTGAAGCTGGCCGGGCAGGATCCCGACTTCCATCGCAAGGACCTCATGGAGGCCATTGATCACAAGGCCTATCCCAAGTGGGATCTCGGGATCCAGCTGATTCCGGAAGAGAAGCAGGATGATTTTGACTTTGACATTTTCGACGCCACCAAGGTCTGGCCAGAGGAACTGGTCCCCATCCGCGTCATTGGCGAGCTGGAGCTCAACCGGAACGTGGACGAGTTCTTCCCTCAGACGGAGCAGGTGGCTTTTTGCACCAGCCATGTCGTGCCAGGCATTGACTTCTCCGATGATCCGCTCCTGCAAGGACGCAACTTCTCCTACTTTGACACGCAACTCTCGCGTCTGGGGGTCAACTGGGAGGAATTGCCGATCAACCGGCCAGTCTGTCCGGTCATGAACCACAACCGTGACGGGGCCATGCGGCACCGCATCACCAAGGGCACCGTCAACTACTGGCCTAACCGATTCGATGCCGTCCCGCCGACCAAGCCCGAAGAAGGGGGTTATGTGAGCTACCCGTCAAAGGTCACCGGCTACAAGAAGCGCGCCCTGGGCCCCAAGTTCCGCGAGCACTTCAGCCAGCCGCAGTTGTTCTACAACTCGCTGACCGACTACGAGAAGGAGCATGTTGCCAAGGCGTTCAGCTTCGAGCTCGACCACTGCGACGACCCGGTTGTGTACGAGCGCATGGTCACCCGCATCGCCGACATCGACCTTCCGCTGGCGCAGCGCGTCGCAGTCATGGTCGGTGCGCCGACGCCGCAGAACGCAGGTCGTCCCAACCACGGTCGCAAATCCCGCGGCCTGTCGCAGTTGGACTTTTTGCCGAAGGAGCCGACCATCGAATCTCGTCGGATTGCCATCCTCATCGGCGATGGCTACGATCCCGTGGCCTTCAATGGGCTGTACGGCGCGATCAAGGCAGCGGGCGCGCTGCCGTTTGTCATCGGCTCCAAGCGCCAGCCCATCCTTCCGGAGGGAGCGTCACAGCATTCCAGCAAGGGGACGGTTCCAGCTCACCACTTTGACGGACAGCGCTCAACCATGTTTGACGCGACATTCATCCCGGGTGGATCACACATCCGGACCCTGAAGCAGAATAGCCAGGTTCGGTACTGGATCGCGGAAAGCTTCGGCCATCTCAAGGCGATCGGCGCCACGGGTGAGGCTGTTGACTTGGTGCGCTCGGTGCTCAGTGACGTCGCCCAGCTGTACTTCTCTGAAGGCAACGAGGTGATGGAGTCGTACGGCGTGGTGACGGCGCGCACGGATCTCAAGCCCGAAAGCTTCAAGGAGACCCTCAAACTGGTCAAGGAGGCCAAGGACTTTGTGGGCAAGTTCTTCTACGAGATTGCTCAACACCGCAACTATAAGCGGGAGTTGGATGGACTGGCAAAGGTGGTGCCATTCTAAGCAGGTTTTGAGAGGACTTTGTAAAATCAATCACCTGTTAAGAATGAAGTCTGGAAGTGACAGATAATTGATTTCCCGCCCGTAGATGGATTTTGGCAACCACTCCCCCAGCGTTGTAAACCTAGGTACATACCTAGATTGTGGACAACTGTCATCCGGGCCGATCGTAGGCCTTACATTAATTGGCACCTTACCTTTTTTTTTTTTTTTTTTTTTTTTTTTCACGTCAGCCGACGCATCCATCGTTTTCTTCAACGCCACAATCTCACCAGGATCCGCAACCCCGCTCTTGTCATCGACAATCGCACTGGAATGCAACCACTCTGCGCCCGTGGCGTCGAGCAATAACCGCGCATTCGCCGCCCGCACGCCGCCCCCAACAACAATCTCCATCCGTTTCCGCCCCCGCGCGGCAGCACTAGCCGCCGCTGCCTTCATCAACCCCGCGATTCGGCCCCGACCTTCCATCGCGCCACCGTCGAGTGTACCGGATGTCAGGATCCCCGCGAACCCCGTCTTAGCGACGTCATCGATGGCCTGAGCGTCATCTTCGACAGATCGCCGCGCGAGGAGATGGTCAAAGGCTCGGTGGAAGGTGCACGGATAGGGGGCTGCCGCTTGGACAAGCCATGCACACCGCGGTACATCGATCTCGGTGCCCTGCGGTGTGAGGATGCCGAAGACGAAGCCCCCGTGAATGCTAATCCCCTCGGTGCGCTCTGTTTGTAGGGCGTCGAAGCGCCTCTTGAATGTTTCGATAGACTCGAGCATTGTCTGGAACTCCGACTCGGTGTAGACGAAGTCTCCCCCGCGCGGTCGGATCATTATCCGGATATTGATCGTTTTTGCAGACTTGCCATCCGATGTATTATTGTTGGTCGGCGTAGTACTAGTACTGGTAGTAGCAGTCTGATCAGCGATGACTTGGTCAAAGGTCTCCATGGACGGCGTAGTGCCGCCGGCGGCTTGCGAGTCCTCGGCACAGAGCTCGATGCGGTCGGCATTATGGGCGGCGGCGATGAGGGCGGATCGGGCGCCGAAGCAGGCAATTTCGAGAGACGGCATTTTCGACTGTTTTATTGTTCGGACACCGTCGCTCGAGATGTGCAAAAAGTTTACTTCGATAAGGACCAGGAGTGGTTCGATACGGTAGCAACTTTGAAATGGATAACTGAGGTCACTCTACTCGTGTACACTTGTCCATGACTGTACGTTTACAGGGAAAATAACGAGTTCAAGATGCAAAATGAAATTGTCCGTCGCTATCCAAACCTTTCCTATATCACAACCCGGAATGAACAATTAAGTACCGTAGGATGCATGCATGCAAGACAGAGAGGTATATACAACAAGCACGATGATGCCTCCATGACAAAGGAAAAGAACGCCATATTATGCCCATCTCCATCCCACCGATGCAGCGCGCTGTGGAGAATTAGCATGCGGATCAACCAAACGAGGGCGTGGCCGGAGTGCTCACGCTCAAGTCGGCCGGACTGTTGCGGCCCGTAGCCGGCGAATTGGCACGCCTCTGCTCCTCCTGCTGCTTTTGTCGCCGGCTGATCAGCAGCCGCTCCGCGGCCTTGGGGTTGATCGTGTCCCCCATGTCTGTGATCTTCAAAGCCCACTTGGCATCTTGCTCGGAGAACCCCAGCTCGTGCACGAGACGGTGCATCGCCTTGTCGACCGGGTCAATGAACCCAGGCTGCTGCTGCTGCTGCTGCTGTTGCTGCTGCCGGTTGTCCGACGAGAGCGTTTCCTGTGACGAGCGTGCGCTTGGGTTCAGGTCGAGGGACGTAACGCCGGCCCGGCGGCCAGAGGCGCTGCTGCGCCCGGACTCGGTCGACAAGTTGGTAAATCTCGACTGGTAGACGCGCGACACGGCATCGCGGAGGAATGATGACCGGCTCGCTCCAAACTCCAGCGGTTCCCACCGCGTCAGTCCCATCTTCTGCGCCTTGGCGAGCATCGACTTGGCCGTGTCCGTGGGGCACATGGAGCTCATGCTGATCAGGGCCGATGGTCCTAGCGACAAGATGTAGTACATCCATTCCTCCAGTAGGACCGACTCCTTCTCCGTATCCCCTTCCTCAACATCCAGCCCGTCGTAGATACCCACTGCGCGCGCTTCGGCGCATTCGCCTAGCAGTGGCTGCAGGAGTGCCCCGAGGCAGTTCCAGATCTCCGTCATGTCGTACAGTTGGCTCGGCGTCAGACCAGAGCCATTGCCCTTGCCGAAGCCCGGCGGCGGATCGAAAAGAACATTGTTCATGCTGAAGAATGGCTCTGTGATCAGCACCGTAGCACCGGATTTCTGCTTGGCCGCCAGAGGGCCACCATTAAGCCAGTCGGTCTGTCCGTCCAGGTTCGCTTCGCGATTCTTGCCGCAGCCGAAAATGCGGCAGAAGGTCCAGATACGCCAGAGCGCCTCGTCGATTTCGGCCGCGCGCTTCTCGTCGGTGCCGGCAAGGCCACGTATCGTCTCCGGTCGGATGAATGACGAACATCGAGTCAGGATCAACGACTTGAGCTTGACCAGCGTGAAGATGTCGCGCGCATGATGTCGAAGGTACGACTCGGGGGTGTATTCTGGCACGGGGGCGTCCGGCTCGGTGATATGACGCCACTCATTGGGCCAGGGCGGACTCATTTCGCGCAGCTCCCATGCTGCCGGGCTCATGCGAAACATGGCATTCTTCATCAGTCGCAGCTCGTGGGCCTTGAACAGACGGTAGGTTTGCCGGTTGATCAGGGCAAGATTGAACAGATCATCGAGGGTATTGGCGCGCTCCAGCAGGGCCAACAGCACATCGTCGGTGATGTCCTTTGGCATCGGGATCCTCACGGGGCGCTCAGGCTCTGGTTTGTCCTTCTCAGGCATTGTTCCGCTACCATCAAGCTCGTACAATTGAACCGGTCGCTGGGGTTCCATTGATCCGTCCGGTTTTTCTGGGATCTTTGGTTTCTCGATCCCCTCGTTCTGATGAGAAGGTTGTATCGAGGCCACCCAGCTGGTACTCGAGTCGTCGGCAACTTCCGTTTGCGACTCCCCCGTCGTTCGAAACCCAATCACGATCTTCTCACCATCAATCGATCGGCGATCGGATTCGTGGCCATCGTCCGTAAGCGATGCTTTTGACGGCAGAGTGGGGGAGGCGACCACACTGGCATTGTCCGCCGGCGTTGGCGGCAAGGGCGCGCTATCCCTGCGTGGTGCATTATTCTGGGTCTGGGCCTGCGTCGGGGGCGAAGAAGCAGGAATCTGCGGCGAGCGTTCATTGTTTAACGTTGGAATGTGGCCGCTGGTCATCAAAGGAATCCCAAGCCGGCTGACCGCTTTCAGCGGATATAGCGTGGCCCACTCATCCTGCTCTTTGTCCTTTGTCTCCTCCTCCTCGTCATCTTCTCGCAGCGCCCGCGAAATCTCCGCGCTAAGATAGCGCTCAGTGTTTCGCGCCAGCATTTCGCGATCCTCGGCCTGTTTTGCTGAATCGTCCACCTTTGAAGTTGAGCGGTTTCTCTTCCGAGACAGAAAATGAAAGCCAATCCTCCGTGTACTGCCTTTTGCCGAGACCGCGGGCGCGTGTGGCTTCGGAAGGCTGGGCATCGTATTGGTACTGGCCTGTTTTTGTAGAGAAGGCATCGTGCTAGACACTGAATGGTGTCGAAGCGCCGGCATGGTGTTCGCAGTTGAGGATTTGTAGAGAGGTGTCATTGTATCTGTTGTTGTATGTTTGCGCAAGGGCGACATGGGTCTATCCATTGTCAATTGTTTCCGAGAATGTGACTTTGTGTCGGCCGTGGATTGCTTTCGGAGCGGGGTCAGGGTATCAAACTCCGACTGCTGCTTCTGGACGGGAGAGGTGTTGCTGGGGTTCGTCTTGTTCAACTTGGAGTGGGATTGATCAGTGCGCTTGACTGTGGGGGCACGTTGCTGCTGCTGCTGCTGCTTGGTGGTCAACTGCTTGGTGTTCTTCGATGCGGTCGTCGGTGACAGAGACGCCGTCGGTGGTCGCTGTTTTGTGGATTTCTTCTTTCTGAGATCCAGGGCCGGAACCGTATCTTGCACTTGCGGGCCACCACGACGTGTTGACGGCCTACGCATTGATGGGGATCGCTTGGACTCGCTGGACATCGTGGCCAGTTTGTCCATAATCTCCTCGGTGGCCTTGGACAGAGTGACCCCAGGCTCCCCCGAAGGCCACATTGTGACATGGCAGCCGATATCGTCCTTGTTGTTGACGTTGTATTTCGAGATCATGCCGTCGACAATTCGGGTGGGCGACATGTCTCGCAGGGACGGTATGTAGATTGAATCCATCGACGGGACCGAAGGCAGTGGTTTGGTTGTCAGCGGCGATGTTCGTTGCTGTGTGCGCCTGGGAGACGAGTGCACACTGGCGCTTCCATCGGCGTCGTCAAACACACCGGCCTCCACTGGGTCGACAATGGAGTAAAAAGTTTGAGTGGCCTTGTCTGGCGACGGCAAGGTGTCGGCAGCGTCTGGCGAACACAAGCTGGATCGCGATGAGGAAGAGTGGGTGTAGCAAGACGACCTTTGATCCCACACCTCGTTGATGTCGTCGGCGGACGATGACGACGTCGACATAGTGAGCCCGGGCTCTGCCAATTGCCCGCTATCCCGGATGTCCGTTGCATGGTGCTCAGCAGGTTGCTCAGCGCTCGATGGAGGTCGCAAATTAGACAGGTCCGCACTCAAATGAGACAGCCGGAGCGGTCCCGTTGTCTGCCCTTGTTCTTGATGCTCCTGTTCCTGTTCCTGGTCTTGCTCACGCCCGGAGTCGGAGTCGGAAGAGATGTCAACCCTGTGCTCCTGCTCGGGAAAAGCCCTATCCACGTGCTCTTGATCATGCCCGTGCCCGTGCCTCGATGCTTTCTCCTTCTTGCACACCATTCGGTCGAGAGCGGTTTCGGACATGGAAAATCGATCGGAGAAAGGATTGTTGGGAATCACCAAGTGTCGTTTCCGAAGGGCGCTGTGGTTTAGCAATGAAGCTCGGATGGAGTTGTCGGCGGTGGGCATGTTGACATCTACCAACGTTCCGACAACCGTGACTTTACTGCCTTGTTTCTTGGACTTTCCCTTGGGAAACATGGCTGTCAAGCTCGACATGACTGGAAATGAACCTTTGGAGCCGGATCTGGAGTGGCGCAGGTCAGTCATGATGGCCGTTGTCTCCGACGAACACAAACAATACGAGTAGTAGCAATTAGGGTTCAACAGACAACGGGGTTCTGGCTTTGTCAAAGCTGATCTTGCATGGTCATGGCGATGGACAGTGAGTGCATGGGCGAAGTCAGTGCGAGTCAGGAAAATCGAGCAGTTTAGGGAACTGTATGTAGGAAAAGAAGATCGGAGGCCGAGGCGAAGTAAAGAGACGCAGAATGATGCGGTCGGCGTTGTGCACTCCTCAACGGTTTTGGCCCCATCACCATATCTCGGCGCGAATGGTCTGTACCAAGCCGGGAAAATGGGGGCGTTTTTCTTTTTCACACCGAAATCAACCCTAAAAAGTTGCCGACGATCCCCAGACTGTCAAAGATTTCATCATCCGGGATTGTTGAGTCTACTCTCCCGTCCGAAGGATCATTCTCTCTGTGCCAAACAAAGTACATTATTTACATGATTCTCATCACCATCTCGCACACCTCTATGCCGGACCTCGTGGCTGAGATGATCATTAGGGGGATATCCGCAATCAACAGACCCCTGAGAGACCAGAATCCATATTAAATTTTACTGTAGTCATCCTTTCTCCTGCCTTTCTTGTTCAGCTCCATTCAGCATATCCTTGATATAGTAGTACGTGTAGAGCGAAAGGGGAACCGCTAGCGCAATGATTCTGACACATGACAAGCTTTCTCCATGACTCCATCTGACCTGGAGACTGATTTACTTTTGTGACCACTTTGATGTTCACTTCCTTGCAGAGTACACAAAGGAATTGTCATCATTGTCTCTCTATGTACATATGCTCCCCATTGACTATTGACTCCATGCAAGGTGACCGCCGGCGGTCAGAAAATCCGTCCATCATTCTCTGCCCTCCGATCGATCATTATCCTCCAACCAACTGATCACGATGTCCGCCATCTTCTGAAGAATCGAAACAGCATTCTCTGACAGTTTTGCACAATAAATGGAATGTTATCTGTTGGAGTGGAGTTGACACTGTCATGTTGTGTTCTTGGCCCTTTGCCGCAGGAAAACGTCTACCAAAACACAAGTCTTTCTCTTTTCGGGTGACTGATGGTGTTGCTTTTTCTCCGGCCAAGGCACCAATGGGGCCTTGTGGCTCGTGGCGTGCAGGAATTGACCAGTGTCCGCTGGAGCCCTGATCTTTCATCTTTGTTGGTGTCAAAGGATTCTTGAGCTTATCCTTATTCCACTAAGCGTAGGTAGGGCAGAGTTAAGACTCGACAACATCCAATCAGGAGTGACAAAGCATTGACTCGTTGTTGTGATGAGATGATCAACTGTCATCATGCGTCAAAGAACGTTGGACATTTTCTTGTAAGGAGCATGCTTTGAACACAAAGCGTGAAATCACCAGCACAGTTGCTCATAATTATTCAAACTGTTAAGATGACAGATGGGCATTCAGATACGGAAGTAACTACTAACTACCTGTTAGGTGAAGTGATTCTGTGCACTTCAGCCACTCCAAAGTTCAAACCTTCAATTTAACCTAGGTTATATAACCTAAGTTACATATATACGGAGTGAACAAGGCCAACTTCCACCGCACCAATAGCATCGCTTTCTGCTTTGTAGTCAAGCCTTGGCCTGTAGTTTATTGGATAGATATGGATCAGGTATTTCCAAATGCAGTTATGATTGGCCTAATTTAGGTTCATACTGGAGCCAATCAACGATAGTTTACCTACAATATTAGCACGGGTTAACATTACTGGTACCTAGGTAACTACCGTAACTTGACATAACTTGACTAATTTTAGTCGTATCAGGTCATCGACTACTAGTTATTAATACGGAGTACTCCGTACTCGTACTGTGTCGACATTGGCGATTAAGTTATCCTACCTGTTATGTTCGAGAAATATTAGGTTGGCGCTTCAGATTTGCCCACCAAATCCCTGGAACAAATTCAGTAAAATGGCATGCGACCCGATGTCATTATTATTTCTCCGTCCGCCAGCCGTCCCTGTCATTCCGTCGGACTGCCACTACTGGTTCATCCGCTTTCCGCGCGGAGGTCGGACCGGAGAGGAACCGCGGGACGGTGAGGGGAATGCGGGAGTCCCGACCTTTGCTGAGTCATCGCTAAGTACTACGGTATCTAAGTACATACGGAGCAACCTCTTGGTAGATCGACGGATTCTCATCCATTCCACGTGGCTGTCAAGGTTCATAAGCAGCATCAGTTATGTATATTGAAATCTCGCAATATACATGTGACAGTGCCTCGAGTTACTGCTTCGACTTTCAATGGGCTTGCAAATGCCGGACCTTTTCCTCGAGTTTCCGGGAAGCACTGTGTCACGTGCGGCCTATGGCTGGCGTGACATGAGGATGTACCTATGCACGGGAAGAATGCATATATACGAAGGAAATGGAGGGCATGCAAGACAAATGCAGACACATCTGGAGATCATGATGATGAGAGATACATACAACGGATGCACCGATAAGAGGTGGAAGGTGCGCGTGACACCTCCCCCGGTCCGCAAAAAAGGTCGTCCTCGACCGCATAACATTATAAGTACATGCAGGCAACAAAATCCATACTACCAGTAAATCAGCGCCTGCGCTTGGATCGTAGGGACGACTCGAACGACGGAGCAGGTCAGGGACGTCCTCCTGTACCTAGCTGCTGGATTGGTTCCCATGTAGTTTCCTCTCTTCCTTTCCACTTGAGGACTTCTACACCGTGGGGCGTGTTTGGTTTCCTTACGAGTCGCTCAATCTCGTACTCGGGATGATCGTTGACATGACAGGTGGGGGGAGCTCAGGCGTTGTCTGGTTGGCAGGAGTACGAGGCTCAGTCGGCAGAGAAGGTCCTGACGCTCGGCAAAGGGTGTGTGGTTCGCCGATGGCGGCGCAAGAGAAGCAGAGCGAGTGTCGTCGGAAACAGGTCCCGGGGAAAATTGCTGGCGGCCGGTAGTGCGTGCTCCGTCAGTGCCGACCTCTGGGCGGGATTGCTGCTGCTCGGCAATGACTGTATCGCGGCAGCTCAGGAACCGAAGGTTCCGATGATTCGCGAGCACTGGATCCTTCTCTGAAGTCGGCGAGCCATTGAGGGAGTACGCTTCAAGACTGGACCTGTTCTGACGGAGTAGGTCAAGTGCCGCGGCCTTCAAACTCGAAACCTTTTTGCCCGATTGAATCGTCACAACGCCACGGGCCGTATGGTAGTCGTACTTGTTCAGGTGCGGCCCTACCAATCCATTCGGGAAAGTAACTCTGTCTGGCCGGAGCATAAGGCAGACCTCAGGTATGGCCAAGCGATTAAGTTGGAGAAACGTTGACGGACGAACGTGGGATGTTCGAAGAAGAGGACGTAGAGATGCTTGAGCGAGTAGGCCCTAAACAGAAGGAACGGACGGACGCCATGGTCCAAATCAAAAGGAACGAAAGGACGCGAATGCATCACAGAGGAGAGGGAGAATAACCGTTGCGCAGACTGAGGGAGCCCGCCGGCCTGACACTTGTAGCGCTGCCGACTCTAGAGTCGATGGCCCAGGAACAGAGGCCCAGGACGCAATGGCAAACGGTACCACCGGCCTGGCACTTGTGGCGCCGTCAATACGACAGTTCGAGAACAGAGGCACAGGATGCGACGACACAGACAATTCGCCCGGGAGCCACCGGTCTGGCAACTCCAAGGACATGCTACCAAGTGTCACGTGCGGCCTATGGCTAGCGTGACATGAGGATGTATGTACGGGAAGAATGCATATATACGAAAGAAATGGAGAGCATGCAAGACAATGCAGACACATCTGGGGATCATGATGATGAGACAGAGAGACAGACAACGGATGCACCGATAAGAGGTGGAATATTGACAATGCCGTTGCTGATCACGTGAACCTTGATGTTTCGTCTTGAGTTGCCGCAGAAGGTATCTTCGCTGTTCAAATACACTCTACTGCCAAAGCTTGAATAAACTTAACTAAGACTCGTACATAGGCTGTTATGATCTTCAGCAGCTGCTCTCACCATGTGTCAACAAAACAGTGTCGGTAACTTGACTACATACTGAGTTACATGATACTATACTAGTTATTACGTCATATCTAAAGAGTTACATACCAAATACGATTAAGCTTACAATATCATTCACCCGATGGAGAAAGCATCTCTTAGCCGGGCGGCAACTCGCGGAGCAGACTGATTCCTAGCCGACGCCAGCCGACAGCTTATCCGCCGCGTATGGCATCCTTTCAAACAGTCCCTCATCATCTTATCTATTCGATCTTGATGTTAGCACATCAGTTCCTCTTAATCGACGGCTGACGATGTCGTTCTTGATCCGGCGCTCGATTCCGCGGACCCTTTGGCTGCCACGAGGCAGCCCGTCCGCTGTCCGATGGAACACCACCATCTCACAGCGTCCCGGAGCCGACCAGTATGTCGGATTAATCCCACAGCTAGACGGAAAAACGCGTCTGACATTCAGAGCGAATTAGTGTTCGATTTCCGGGTGCCGTCAATAGCAAGTTCACCTCTGAGCTGAACTTCTCACGACCATCGACATTCGAGGCCATGCCTACTTATCGCGTCATGGATTCGGATGGAGAGATCGTTGATAAGACACGGGGAGCACCAGATGTCTCCGATGAGGAAGTTTTGACATGGTATAAAAATATGCTGACAGGTTTGGAACATTGTAACCTCGTGGTGGGCCAAGCTAATGAGGGATAGTCAGCATCATGGATATGATTATGTTTGAGGCACAGCGCCAGGGCAGGTTGAGCTTCTATATGGTATGTGTCTGCGTGAGCTGTTTTTGTCCATGCTTTACTGAACTCGGAACTGTGGAATAGGTCAACGCAGGCGAAGAAGGAATTGCCGTTGGCTCGGCCTCGGCCTTGACCGATGACGACGTTGTGTTCTGTCAGTACCGTGAGGCTGGTGTTCTCCAGCAGCGCGGATTCACACTCAAACAATTCATGAGTCAGCTTTTCTCGAATAAGAACGACAGCGGAAGAGGAAGGAATATGCCTGTGCATTATGGAATGAAGTATCCTCGTGTGGTAACGTTGCCCATGTGTTCTAGATGTGGTTACTGTTCCGCTGACCCGGGATCAGTTCACGATATCATCACCTTTGGCAACTCAGATTCCACAGGCCGCTGGTGCAGCATACGCCCTCAAACTGCAGCGACTGCAGAACCCCAATATTCCCGAGCGAATTGTTGCGTGCTACTTCGGAGAAGGTGCTGCGAGCGAGGGTGATTTCCACGCTGCCCTGAATATGGCCGCGACGCGGTCATGTCCTATCGTATTTATTTGCCGTAACAACGGCTATGCCATCTCGACCCCTACCCTCGAGCAGTACCGAGGCGATGGTATCGCTAGTCGCGGTGTCGGATATGGCATAGATACGATCCGTGTGGACGGAAATGACATTTTCGCCATGCGCGAGGTAACCAAGGAAGCTCGGCGTATGGCTCTGTCTGATGGCGGTCGGCCCGTCCTTATCGAAGCCATGAGCTATCGTGTTTCCCATCATAGCACCAGTGACGATAGCTTTGCTTACCGTGCGCGAGTCGAGGTTGAGGATTGGAAGCGTCGCGACAACCCTATTATCCGTTTACGCAAGTGGCTTGAGAGGAAGGGACTCTGGAATGATGAACTGGAACAGAAGACCCGCAGCGACATCCGAGCAACTATCCTGAAGGAGTTCAATGCCGCGGAGCGGGAGAAGAAGCCACCACTCAAGGACATGTTCACGGACGTCTACGAAGAACTGACTGAAGAAGCCCAGGCACAGCGGGAGGCGCTGCGAAAGCATCTGGAGAAGTATCCGGATGAGTACAACCTGAACGATTATGAAGGGGGCATCAAGGGATTGTAATGAAACCTTTGTAGACATAGAAATATGATCACTTCTGGACACTTTGATAACTGCGATGCAATCATCGTCCTCTGCCGTGCATGTAGGAGTTGCCTAGCATCTATATCCATTGGATATTCTTCCTGCACGACACTGCTCGATAATATCATTGAGGGATTCCGTATGCATTCGTCTGAATCATGTATTGTCAGAATTCAAATTCAACCTCATGTCCTCGATAGGTAAAGGACTTTCCCTTGCAACGTGCATTGCCTAACTGCGTGTCCTTAGCTGACTTTCTCCAAAGAAAGGTGATAAAGGCTGATACATTGTAGTTGGAGGTGCTGGCATTATTTGTGCTCCATTTCAGGTATGAAATGGACACAGACAGGACAAGGATGAAACGCTGCCAGTATAGAGTGCAAATGTCCGCCAAAAAGAACTGAGATAAGTGCCGTCAGCGGGGTCACAATCAAAAGGATAATAGAAGCAACTGCGCAAGAAGAAAATATGCGGAAGCTTCCGTCGAACTCCAGCTGCTTGTCTTCTCACTTTCCCTTTTTGGACGGGAAATGCAGTCAGGTCTCTTGTTTGCACGGTTTCTCGCAAAGGTATAAAACAAAGACTCCTGACAGAATCAAGGTGAGTTCTTCAAGCATTTATCACATCTCGTCTTCTTCGAGCAAATCGATCATCATTTCTCAGAGTTAGCAAAGCTCTCTCAAGTCAGCGCCTGATTTCAGTCGCTTACCCACTCAAGCCCAATCGTCTACCGAGTCCCTGCCAACATCCAATATGGGTCGCGGAATGTACGACGTCACTGGCATCATCAAGAAGCCGCCGAAAGGTTCTGGCGGAACCAGACCTTCCACGACCAGGCCAGCCCCGAAGAGGACGTTCACCTGCAACGAGGATAGTATCTGGCTCGCGACTCGTCATGCTGTGCTTTCAACTCCCGCCACCGATTGCCAGCTCGGGCCCTTCAATCTGATCGATGTGTGACTCGGAGTCCACCACCTGGAACTTGGAAGGGCAGGCCAAGTGAGATTCGACCTGAATGGTTCCTATCGTGTGGTCCCAGTTTAACTAATGGTGACGGTGGTCGTTCCAGGACAGTGGGTTTCTGCTCTCCGGTTTTGGGCTGAGGAACAATCGATGATATGAAGTGGTTTTCTCTTCCTCTGGGTGCTTTGATTTGACTGTCTATTGTCAATCCTGTGTTAGTACGCAGATTGTCATGTCAACCATCACGGTGGCTTTTGTGTCTGGGACACTAGTAGGTAATTTAACAGTACTGCCTGGACATTGTCTGGTGTTGCAATGAACCTAGTCACCCATAACCCAGCTTCCCGCTCTCGATAAGTAAAACCATTTGCCAATCAGAATGCTGAATCCTTGCCAATCCACTTGACAGTTATCTGCCGTGGTACTTTCAGGATATAAAAGAGATTCCTGCACGGCGTTTTAGCACTTGAATTAGGGTTTCGCACACCTCGAAATCTGAATCCATCTGATCATCGACGATCGGTCTTGGCACGCACGAGGCCCTGTCAACATGAAAGTACTAAACCACGATTCAGCCTGCTTGTGTCGAATTGTCGAGAATTCGGCGCATGACGGCGTCGGCGAGTTTCTTTTTTATACACAGTTTAGTATCCGCGCGGCTCCACACACCCAACACCGGGGTACTAAGTCACCGGCATAATGGCTCTTCAACGTATCGACTTCTACACCCATGTCATACCCCCAAGCTACGGCGAGTAAGTACTAGGTACTGGGCCCAGAACCCTTCTCGCCGGCTTTGAGAACCAGACGGGATGCCCGCGGTCCCGGTGAGCCTGATGGGGGCGACAAGAAGCAATGTTAGGCATCTTATATCAGCCATGGGACCCCGATAAAAACTCCTTGAGCTGATGGATCGCATGAACATTTCCAAGTCTACCGTCAGCATGTCAAGCCCAGGAACGGATCTCTTACCGAGAAACGCAATTGAAGCGCGACTCTTGGCCCGTCAGTGTAATACGGAACTGTCCCAGGATTCCAGTCAATGTCGAGATGGATTCTCGTTTTTGCGTCCTTGCCGCTCCCGAATATCAAGATTGACTATGTGCGAAAAGTACTTACACTTTGGAGCAATTGGGTTTCAAATCCTCACGAATGCCCATGGCTATATCTCAGTGACGAGCACATGGCCCAGCAAGTCTGGAATAACCTGAACGAAAAGAAAAGGATCGTGTTTCTCCATCCCACGTTTACCATGATCATGAATCAGGACAGTGACATTGAGCTGCTCATCCCAATCTGAGATACCCTCGACCGATGTTGAAAGCGATGTTTGATGCCACGAGCACGTTCACCACAGTACTGCTCTCAGGTACTGCAAAGCGCTTTGAGAACATCACTTTCATCGGCTGTCACTGCGGCTCGGCCCTCCCGCCGCTCCTAGATCGTGTTGTTGAGGTCGCCGTATTGATGCCTGGTATGGCCGCTGATTCAGTCACCGGTACAGCTTGAGAAGCTCAACTCGAAACCGCTTCTACTTTGATCTTGCTAAACTTCCGTTTCCAGACCAGATCCATTGGTTGTACGTTTGAGGAATTCTTCGCGGTTGCTGTATGGTTGCGACTATCCGTAGGCCTACACGTCTGCTGCAGCTGTGGAACAATTGGCGCAAACAATGGACAATGTACTATTGTCCAGACTGTTTTCGGAAAAGGAACGCACCTTCAGGCAAGTTTATTCAGGGAATGGCGGGATCTTGTTAGATTCTCGATCATTATTATTAATATAGTCCAGTTGACCGCCCTATGACATCAATAATGCTGCCTGCGGGGTCATATGATTGTTAATCCGTTCGATTTTGCGGAAATATTTAAGACTGACATCTTGATCTGCGCAAGTTCAGTTAGAGAATTATTCGATCAATAAGTACATGTAGAGATTTTTCAGGGTCAATCGTGGAAAATCCATCATGCCTCCAAGAGTGCTGCTCCTCGGAGGTCACGGAAAAGTCTCGCGCTTGCTGACTCCGCTCTTGCTGTCTCGCGGTTGGAATGTAACAAGTGTCGTCCGCAATCCAGATCACAAGGATGATATCGTCAGCTTAAAACAAAAAGAGCATCCGGGGACGGTGGATGTTCTGGTGTCCAGTCTGGACGACGTTCAAAGTGACGCTGCGGCCCAGGAGATTCTTGATCGGGTTGACCCTGACTACGTTGTTTGGTCTGCTGGTACGTGTTCTACTAATAGTCCGAAAAAAAAAAAAACTCTAAATGACCATGGCTTGCAGGTGCCGGAGGCAAAGGCGGTCCAAGTCGAACGATCGCCATCGACCAGAATGCTGCTAAGCATTTCATCACTGTGTCCTTCGCATCCCCGCGCGTATCCAAATTTTTGATGGTCTCGTACAACGGCAGCCGACGAAATCGGCCTTCCTGGATGAACGATGAAGACTGGAACGTTGTCGTCAATACCAACACCAAACTGATCCCGACATACGCCGCGGCCAAGATTGAGGCCGATCAGTACCAAGTTGCTCGGACGGAGTGGAGGAAGAAGCAATCGCATTTGCCGCAAAAGTTTCAGTCAATCTGCATTCGACCGGGTGCGCTGACTGATGAACCCGGGACTGGGAAAGTCCAATTGGGCAAGACGCATACTGTTGGTGGCGTTCCACGCGCCGACGTGGCGACGGTCATCGATCGCGTGTTAGCTCGAGACGATACGCATGGCTGGATCGATTTGATGGGGGGTGAAGAACCCATTGATGAAGCCATTGAGCGAGTCGTTCGAGATAAGGTCAATGCTTTGGATGAGGAGGATGTTCAGGGGATAATCGATCGATATCAGTTTTAACCGTCGGTACAGAGGATACTTTGAATGCTCTATTTAGGTTATTCTCGTTTATCGTCGGTCGTCGTAGCGGGCTCCATCAGATCCATTATGGTTTGGGCAGCTCCATAAGCCTAACCAATGACCGTTCTTAATGTACGGATGATCGACGATAGAGTTCCCCAGAATCCCAAGTCCAAGCTTCCTACTCGTACATAGGTCGTCAGCACCAATGTAACGCAGTTATCAGTGCGACCGTGCGTATCTATCAGTCAAAATTCGTGTCCAAGACCCCTTGTTTCCGCCGGCCCGGCTCTCGATGCTCGAGTGAAGAGTCGAGTATTTACGCATTGAGCGCCGTTGTCAGCCGATGAGAACCTCGACTCGAGCCACAGACCGTCCTGAATACGAAAATATCAGCTGCTGGGAATGTGAATGGGGTTTAACGATTGTCAATCCACGTGAACGGAAGAAAGATGAAAGCGGACGTCGAAAAGGGCGCCATTTATGGACCGCCAAACAACGATTCTGACGAGGTGATTAGGGCGGAAAATGAATCGGTTAGTCGCAGAACCGAGACCAGACGCGGTCTGACCAGTCGTCATATCCAATTCCTCGCCCTGGGAGGATGTATCGGCACGGGTCTGTTCGTTGGGTCGGGCGCGGTGCTGTCAATGGTTGGCCCAGCTCCCTTGCTGATGAGCTACATCGTCATGTCAATCCTGGTCTGGGACATCATGAACGTGCTAGGTGAGATGAGCACATACCTTCCTGTCAAGGGCGTGTCGGTGCCATACTTTGTCAATCGCTTCACTGAGCCCAGCCTGGCCTTCGCCATCGGCTACAGCTACTGGTACTCCAACTCGATGCTCATCGCCTCCGAGGTCACGGCAGCGTATCTGGTGATTGAATACTGGACGACGAGTGTACATGTTGCAGTTTGGATCACGATTATTCTCGCCGTTATCCTGATACTCAATATCATTGCCGTGCAACTCTTTGGAGAGGCCGAGTTCTGGTTCGCCTCGATCAAGATCATTGCCATCCTTGGCTTGATCATCCTGGGCGTGGTGTTGTTCTTCGGTGGCGGGCCAAATCATGATCGACTGGGCTTCCGATACTGGCAGAATCCGGGCGCATTCGCTCCCTACCTAGTAGCTTCGAGGGATACCAGTCGCTTCCTCGCTTTCTGGACCGCACTCATTCGCTCCGGTTTCTCATTCATTTTCTCTCCAGAGTTGATTACTACGGCCGCAGGAGAGGCAGTGGCTCCGCGGCGCAACATTCCAAAGGCCACCAGCCGGTTTATCTACCGGCTGATTGCCTTCTATGTGCTTGGGTCGCTCGTGATCGGCGTGACGGTCGCGTATAATGATCCCCGGTTGCTCTCTTCGGTCCAGAAGGGGAGCTCCGACGCGACCGCTAGTCCGTTCGTGATCGGCATCTATAATGCCGGAATCAGCGGTCTCGATCATGTCATCAATGCTGCGATCCTAACTTCTGCCTGGTCGTCTGGTAATTCCTGGTTGTACGCTGGCTCGCGCGTCCTGTACTCCCTGGCCCGAAACGGACAGGCACCCAAGATCTTTACACTTTGCAATCGTCGCGGCGTGCCCTATGCGGCCGTGCTGACCACGTTCGCGATCAGTTGCTTGGCGTATCTCAATGTGTCCAGCTCCGGCGCGGATGTATTCTACTGGTTCACCAACATTACCACAGTGGGCGGGTTCATTGCGTGGATTATCATCCTTATTACGTATCTGGTATGTTTACTTCTGTTTTCCTTCGCCATGGCTTCGCTGATCCATATGCCAGCGTTTCCGAGGAGCCATGATATACAATAATCTGACAGATAGACTGAGCTTCCGGGCGCCTTTCCAGCCCTATCTCACATATCTGACCATACTGTTCATCTCTCTCCTTACCCTTACCAACGGGTACACCATCTTTTTCCCCGGCGAGTTCACTGTGTCCAGTTTCTTGGTGTCTTATATTGTCATTGCGATCTTCCTGGTTTTCTACCTGGGGCACAAGATCTACTTCCGGACACCTTGGATGACCAGGATCAGTGAGGTCGATGTCATCTCCGGCGTCGAGGAGATTGATCGCATGGAGGCTGAAGAGCCCGAGAGGGCGCCGAGGAACTGGCTCGAGAGGATATGGTTCTGGATTGCCTAGACTCTGTAAATACTTGAGAGTCGATCCGTAAATTCAAAAGTGGTGTGATGTGCCTTGCAAACACTCACTCTACAATGGATAGGACACTGCATAGTAAAAAGGCAATTCTGGATGGGACTCTGAAGCTCCAGCTTGGTAGGGTACTCCGTACTCCGTACGGTATTATCTGTTAGGTACAGTACTCGTACGAATGGTTCGATTTTTTTTACGTACCTACGCAGTAAACTGTGTAATGAAACTGTAATCGTACCGTAAGTACCCCGTCCACACGCTATGTATCGGACAGAACTGGGCTTATCCTGGACCGAGAGAGAACCAAACACAAGACCTTGCAGCCTAGGCCAGATCAGGCATTGTTTCGTTGACATGTCGGCTCAAGGAGAAATCGATGAATTTTTTCATGAGGTGTCCTTGCAACCAATCAGCACCTGCATGGCTGGGGCAATTTTGGCAGTGTGCGTTGGCCTTATGCACAGGAACAACTCCTTGAGGTCATTGACGATCGCTGATTGCTCTCTGGATGCATCCACTCAATCCAGACCCCAAGCGGCGTGGTAGACGCACGGGCCGCATCCAGTTTCAAGTTTAACCGAAACTTTCATGAGGAGTGTGGCGGTCGGAAATAACCAACGGCTGGTTTCAGCTTGGAGCCGTGGACTCCATTCGCATCTTTAGACCCGATGCGATAGAAATAATAACAATAGCAAACTCGCTGAACCGAGTAGGTTCTCACGTTCACTGAACACAAGGAGAAAAAAAAGGAGCAAGAAAGGAGAAGACAGGAAGCAGATCACGTGCGTGTAACAATACACGTATCGTACACATACTGGACCATACCCTCTGACACTATGATACTGTACCATAGGCATACCAAAGATGACGCCATAAAGAGAACAATCTGTTATCAAAGTGGGGAAGATCTCCGACTCTAAGCGGCCGGGCCGGTTCGCCGGATCGTGTACCTACATCAACTGTCATTGCAACCGGTAGAGCAGCAAAGAAGAGCTTGCCACAAGACTCTTGTGTCGAGATGTGACTGACTGATTTCATCTTTCAGCGCCCAGCTGCTACTCATCTGTTTACACATATTACCATCGAAGTTCAGCGGAACACTTGGTGAATCAAAGCTACCAAACTCAGTTCCCTATCCACAGCATTAGATTGACCGGGGCTAGCTTTCCGGGTGTCAAAATGCGCTTTTCGTTTACGGTTTCCGCCAGGCCGGGATGCCTGAGCAAGTCGTCAGTGCTCGGACGCAACTTTCGCCCTTCAAGGGGGATTGCCACCTTTGGCAGCTTCAAGATCCCGACGGTCAACAACGAACCTAACGTATGTAGATACACGCTGCTTACACCGATAGAGATGCTGACCGTTAGCTTCAGAAACAATACGCTCCGGGATCACCGGACCGCAAAGCTCTACAAGAAGCTGTGGCAAAAGCCAAGCGGTCTCCGCCATTGGAGATTCCATTACTCGTTGGAGGCAAAGAGGTACGATACATCCGTCATTTAATCGCACAGAGCTCTAGAGCTGACGGTGCGCACTAGGTTTCGAACTCCAATGTTTCTACGCAATCGAATCCAGCGACACACGAACCTCTTGCAAGATATTCAAACGCTTCCAAGACAGATGTCGAGGCAGCCATCAATGCCGCTCTCGCTGCAAGGAAATCCTGGGCAGCCATGCCATGGCCTGATCGAGCAAGCATCTTCCTCAAGGCCGCAGATCTTATCTCGACAAAATATCGCTATGATCTGATGGCCTTGACAATGGTTGGTCAGGGCAAGAATGCCTGGCAAGCGGAGATTGATGCTGCGGCCGAACTGTGTGACTTCTTCCGGTATGTTTGCGATGCAGGGATTTCGAGCTGGGCACATATGACTGACGTTGCAGATTTGGTGTGAAATATGCGGAGGAACTCTACTCTCAACAGCCTGCTCATCACGCACCTGGCGTCTGGAAGTGGGTAGTCCTAATGTGTCCAAACTGTCCCATCACTAACGGATGTGCAGTCGTCTCGAATACCGACCCCTGGAGGGTTTTGTCTATGCCGTTAGTCCTTTCAATTTCACGGCCATCGGCGGCAATCTTGCCGGTGCGCCGGCCCTGATGGGCAACGTGGTTGTGTGGAAGCCATCGCCGTTCGCCGTGGCCTCTGGACACTTGGTCCACAAGATCTTGATCGAGGCTGGTTTGCCCAAGGATGTCATTCAGTTCGTCCCTGGCGACGCTGCAGAGGTCACCGACACGGTTCTCAACCACCCTGACTTTGCGGCTCTCCATTTCACCGGGAGCACGACGGTGTTCCGTTCCCTGTACGGAAGGATCGCAACTGGCGTTGCCGAAGGCAAATATCGAAACTACCCGCGTATTGTTGGCGAAACCGGCGGCAAGAATTTCCATCTCATTCACAAGAGTGCTGATGTGCGAAACGCCGTTGTTCAAACCATCCGCGGTGCTTTCGAATTCCAGGGGCAGAAGTGCAGCGCTACGTCGCGCGCGTATGTGGCATCCTCGATCGCCGAGGAGTTCCAGCAGCAGCTCGTTGCGGAGGTGAAAAAGCTGAAGGTCGGCGATCCCGAAGATTTCACCAACTTCTGCGGTCCGGTCATCCACGAAGCTGCCTTTGAAAAACTCTCAACCGTCATTAATGAGGCAAATAAGGATCCTGAGCTGGAGTTGCTGGCTGGTGGAACCTATGACTCATCCAAGGGATGGTACATCCAGCCCACCGTCTACCGAACCAAGAACCCGAATCATCCTCTTCTTTCCAGGGAGTTGTTTGGACCAATCCTTGCGCTGCATATATATGACGATGCATCGCCGACAGCACTAGCAGACATCTGCGCCATCATCGAGCAGACAAGCGAATACGGTTTGACGGGGTCGGTCTTCGCGCAGGATCGCGAGGCAATCCGAACCGCGGAGGACGCGCTGCGGAACGCAGCTGGTAATTTCTACATCAACTGCAAGAGCACCGGCGCCGTTGTTGGCCAGCAGCCGTTTGGCGGTGCGCGCGCCAGTGGCACCAACGACAAGGCAGGCAGTGCGAATCTGCTCTCGCGGTTCGTCAGTCTTCGCTCTATTAAAGAGGAATTCACGCCAACGTATAACGTGGAATACTTGAGCAATTTACCTTGACTCAATCATCTGGGGGATTCATCCGTCAACTTGAAGCTTGGTGAATTGGTTTAGTTTGTATGGTCATTGTTTGGCTCGGAGTATCATGATTTGGTTCGGTCTTCACATGAGGCTTCATACATCACTGTGCTAAACGGAATAGGAGAAGGTATTGCATAATCTCAAGCATGACCTTTCTAACCTCAGTTTTTTGTTTCGAATCAGTAAAACTGATGGTACGATGATTCAATGAGGCTCAGGTGTTGACTCGGACTCTCGGAGCGAGGGCGCGTGTTTGGCAGGATGGGGTCGAAAAAAGAAATAACAATTCGACTCTCGAATTTCGTGATGTGATTGATGGCTGCAATTGGAGCAATGCTTGCTCTACTCGCTTCGTTCGGTCCTTTGTATTTCGGCGGACAACTTTGAGGGTTACATCGTTGTCTAACACATGCCGTGCTAATCGGACCGTGGGCCTACCTGACCCTTTTCCTCCATCGGGAATACAAAACGCGACTTTTTTCATCGTGCAATTGACAAATCTTAGCAGGAGTGATTCGTCTTGAACTTTACAATGCTTCCAGAAATCTCTCTTTGATAGGTACAGACTTCCAACGTTGTAGTGAGGAATGGACAAGGACAAACCAACAGCCCGACTTCTGCGGTTTCCATTCGATTGCGACACATCAGCCTTTACGGGGTTTGAATTGATAAATCATGAAGGCTGTCGGGTGGGATTCATCAAAACCCGCTGGTTGCTATAAATGCCCCGTTCACGGGAAAGCACTCGAAGAGGCTGAGAGTCCGGTTCTCCTTCAACAAAGTGATGATTCCCTCCACGGCAGCATCTGAATCTACTCCAGCACATGGATGATATTGTCAGCTCTCTCCCTCTCGAACTCCTGGTTCAGGTCGTGGATTATCTGGATCTGGAAGACGTTTTCCGGAGCCAGAGGGTGCGTATTGCTCAGATTGATGTTCAAAATTCAGCGCAGTAGCATTCGCATTGGGTATCTTATCCTAACACAGCCTAGGTTTCCAAGCGATGGCGCGCGATATTCTCGTACGAAGCAATTACGAGGCGATTCGTTCCTGTTCTGCGTGAAACGCTTGCGTTCTTGGGCCTGGACCTGGGGGTTATCACCGCAGATGGAGCGATCGCTGAGGCAATGAGCCATTCCTTCCGATGGCACGCACCATGGCTTGCTAAATGCTCGGCCGGTCAAGAAAATCTTCCTCCCCTGGCCAGAACTTATGCCTACGCCGGACATCCCCGATGCAATTCTATGCCATTCGCGCCGGCTTTGCTACATACTTCCGTGCCGTAACGAAATCGAGATGCTGAAACTGGACACTGGAGAGAGATCGGTCTGGACTGCCGGCGGGGCCGGCGGCATGGGGGGATCAAAACGTTGTCTCAGCGTGTCAGATCGTTATCTTGTTCTGGCCTCGGCTGAATCGTAAGCGAAGATGACATATTCCATCTCGTTGACTACTTATCGTCTGACAACTCAACTTGATAATTGACAGGGGCCTGACCTATCTGACAGCATGGGATATATACACAAAACAGAAACACGATCAGCAGGTTCGCGGCTCTTTTCCCCTGTATACGATCGTCAAGGACAAGGTGGTCATGGCCCCCAAGTCTCAACTGGCCGCGTCCCCTATCTACGTCTGGGATTTGAGTTCGAATCGTGTCCAAGAGGTTGGCACCTTCAAGAAGCTCATCTTGTACCACACGGACCCCGCTAAGAATGTGTATTGGTGGCGTTTGAAATCAACTACCTAAATGGGCCGCCGGCGGTGTTGCAGACCAAGTGGTCGACCACAACGGGGGAACTGTTGGAAGAGAAAATGATCTTTCGCCTGCCAACGCCGGCTAACCGCCCCACGGGGTTCGTGGATTCTGAACTGCCGTACCTACGGCCACAAGACGGTGTCCCAACTTCTTTTCGAGACTGACAAGTATTCCACGCTGCACTTCGAGTATGATAATGCCGTGGACCGGCTCGATTTCCGGTGGATCAACTGCGCTGAGTCTACCAACAGAGAGATTCAGCGGAGTGCGTCCGCCTATCTAACCCCAAACCTGTTCTACCGCTTGTCAACGATGACCGGTCAGGTTGCCATCCACAACACCAGTGCCGGCATAATAAATCTGCGCACATTCCCATTGCTGGCTACGTATGTGATGAGGCTGGGCGCCTCGTCGAGTTGGATACGCCAACAATGGCAGGGAGCAACTCCTTTCGACGCACCGTTCTTGCATGTCTTTGGCGACCGGGAGATTTTCGGATTTTCCAATGCGATTGGGGTTCAGCTTTTGGTTCTTCAATACCGACTTTGCCCCCGACTTCATCCCGGATGGAGTGTAAATAGGTTTTATACGACAGAGAAAGGCAGGCGAGTCTGCTGCCGTCGAGGACAACTATGAATATATGAGTACATAGTATGTATCGACCGCTCACATCCTCTGCCGTCTTCGCGATCTGGTAAAAGGCATAAGAGTAGCATGATGTCTCGATAGTTAATTAGACAACCTGGCCGCTTGAAGTTAACGTGGCTACAGGATAAGGTACGGGACTAATAGCGCAGGAGAGCCTGAGGCACTGAGGCAACGTACAGACAGCCAGCGTCTCGGCAGCTCTTGGCACTCGGCCCCCCAACAGTAGGCCGAGTATTTCCGGGGCATCCAGCCACCACAATCCGATCTCTCAAAGTCGTGTCCTACGTGTTCTTGATGTAAATAGTACAGTCACCACACTTCAATGGCTCAGATACAGGATACCGGCGTACTCATTCCCCGATAAAAATTACTGTCACCCAGGATCCATCCAAGACGACCGGTTCGAGATCCTCCGTGGCTTCGATGGCAAGCCTCGCCTTGCACTCGTCAAGGACCATTACGAGGGTCACCGCTACCAACGGAGACCCAGGCCCGTTCATGCAGCCCGACCAAGCTCCCATGCACTTGCACCATGTCGCCTTCTTCAGGTAGTGCCATCCCATCCCAGGCAGGTCCCTTCCAGCAAGACACAGTGGACGTCATATGCGAACGTGTCCTCGTCAAAGTCTTTCACGAAGTGACGCCCACGCAGGGGTACAGTGATCAGCCTGCAGTTCTCCATATCCTTCGAAACCTCCGTGACTAGCGACGCCAGCATCACTAAAGCTCCGGTCAAGTCGGCAGCAAAAGGCCACTCCGTAACGCGTTCCAAGTCGAACGAAGAGACCGTCAACTTGGTCACGCCGGTGTCGTGATAATTAACCATCAGATTCTCCGACACCCTGACGATTGAGAAGCACTCAAATGACCGTTGCTCATCGTTCCGTACACGACACAAAATTGCACATGCGGATTACATGAGACGGGCGGCAAAGGCAGCGTGGCGGGTGTCGCGGCCGTCCCGTGTCAGCACCTGCTGGTAAGCATCAGGGTTGGGGAGTTCGGACGTCAGCCAGGTACTCCGTACACCTGCACCGTACTAGAATCGCTACCCATCTTCTGTATTGGTCGAGTAGATGCTAGCACAGGGGTGAAATGCGTCCAACTACTTCGAGAGTCTGGAGCGTTGGAGGCGCCATACCGGCACTGTTGTCGTCAATGAGTTGCATATTTGGGCGTCCCTCTCGCTTTTCCGGTTATTTCTGGTGAGCTGCCAAAAAGGACTACTCTGTAGTACTTTTACTGCATGCTGCGTACTTTCTACTATGTAGACTTCGCATCGCCTTTTCCGTGGTCGTGCCTGAAGTACAGCATCCCCTTATACTGTCGTTCGCTGCGCCGCCGTCACTGCCCTCGTGAAGTTCACTGCCGAGTGTGCAGTAGTATTACATAGTCCTCGCGCTGTTGATTTGTAGGGATTGCTCCCGATGCTCGAAACGAGATTCATTGCTGTAGGTAACCTACTTACATATTGACGCCTGGTACTGAATACTACTGTCGTAGGAGTCCGGAATGTCCTCTGGGAAACCCGCCGCGACAGGTAGATACTGGTTCTTTACTACCCAGGGCTGCCTCGGTGATTTGGAAAACATAGTACGGAGTACTTCCTGTCAAAAAAGTGCCTGCAATCTCGGATTTCCCACGCACTCTTTTTACCATTTCCTCCGTAGAGATGTGATTTGAGTCAATCATGTTTGGGAGGAACTCAGTTTGGTCCCCCGAGACCTAGTCTAGTCCTTGATATCCCCGAGCTCGCATTAGCAAGCACTCGAGTAGTAGGCCTACTTACTCAGGTAATGAGTACTACGTACCATCGAAATCCGTCCTGGTATATGCCCATGGATCTCTTGAACCCCGCCATCCTGATTTTTTTCCGCGTAGAAGGGACAACACAGAAATGGCCTCGTCGTCGCTTGGTCCGTTTCAGGGCATGCGCAGACCTGCGCCCGTCACCAGTCTCCGTTGGTTAGGGTACTAAGGGTCACGTGAGGCACCGTCCAGCCGCCACTCGGAGACGAGAAGATACTGTTGAGCTTATCCAAGCCTAGAATAGACGGTTGAGAGTGCAGATAATATTCATGAAGTGCTATTTGACTTTTCAATGAAGCAGTTGAGCCTGGATGGCCAAAGTCTTGCAGTCACATTTCAGGGGAGACTAAATCTTTATGATGGCATCCAATACCTCGCTGGATAGTTCGTAGTCTAGCAGCAATCAGCTAGTTCACCAATAATATGTTTTGGCCAAGTATAATTTCTTCGTGCCACATATGTACCAAGAATCAAAAGCACAGCGGACATTATCCAGGAATGATGGCTCGATCAAGCATTGAAGTAACCCGGGAACAGCCACTCCATTCTGGCCTTGGCATCATCCGACCATTGACTAATCGGTGTACTGATTCCTTGCTTCACGAGACCCTCCAGATGCTTCGCATTGACCGTATCGGCATGCGCATCGAGGGCGAGAGCGTCGAGGACGGCGCTGACGAACCGTCGAGCGTTGATTACGTTGGCCTTCATGGTGTTCATGACCATTTCCACCGTGACATCCTCAGTGGCTTCTCGCCAGCAGTCATAGTCCGTTGACATGCAGATCATTTGATAGGCGATCTCCGCTTCACGGGCGAGCATGGCTTCGGGCAAAGCGGACATGTTGATTACGCTGCCGCCCCAGGATCGATAGAGATTGCTTTCGGCGCGGGTTGAGAACTGTGGGCCCTCTATGATGATGTCAGAAGCTTCGATTCAGGGGACGGAACGAATCTAGGAAGTGGACGTACCCATGCAGATCAGTGTTCCTCGATCATGAAGTACCACACCGTCGCCCTCCAAACTGTGTCCGCAAGCCCGCACGACCTTTGCAACATTCTCATCGAAGGGATCCCCGAATGGCACGTGCGCGACAACGCCCTTCTCAAAGAAAGTAAATGGACGCACACCTTTTGTTCGGTCGATGATCTGATCCGGCACAACAAAGTCCCGTGGCTTGATATGTTCCTGTAAACTACCAACTGCCGAGAATGCGATGATGGTCCGCACGCCGAGTTTTCGGAGTGCCGCGATGTTGGCCCGCGAAGGGACCTCGTGCGGCGCAATGTGGTGGTGGGTGCCATGCCGGCTCAGGAAAGCCACGGGAACGTCCTTGCCAGTCACAGAGCATTTGTGGTGCAAAATGGTGATTGGCGACGAGGGCTTGCCCCAGGGCGTGTCAAACTCGACCGATGCGACTTTGGTGAAGCCCGGAAGCTCCCTGAGACCCGTTCCGCCAATGACGGCGATTCGGACGTGATCTACTCAAGTCATTTGGTCATCAGGGCACATTTTTCCTTGACGCCTTCTTCTGTGTATACCAGGATATGACGAGAAACATACCCTTGTACTCGTTTGGAAGATCACACATCCTCGCTCGGCGGATTCGGACTGCAATTCCCGGTGATTTAGTCTGAATATGGCGGACTTGAGCGAACACCGGGATTGAAGTTCGGAAAACTGCTAGAGTTCGGAGCCTATTTCTAATCATCGGAGTTCCTGGAATTGGTGGGGCATTATTCAGCTGTCGTCCCTCTAGGGAGAAAATGTTCCTGATAATGAGCTTATCATCACGTGCGCTTAGGCAATCCACAGCAGAATGTAACTAACTGAATTCGGTTAGGTTAGTTAGTTAGTATGACCAAGCTTTGTAATCGCACACGTGACCAGAAAGATAAGCTGAGTTCCCAAGGATGATGCATGCCGCAATCGCATCCTACAACAGCTACCCTAGCGCGGTACGTTCCAGCGGTCTATTCATCACGGAGATACCAACGGTTGCTCGGCTGGACTAAAATACTGAGCGAGGAATTCAAATTGGCGGCACGAAGACCATGGCAACGGACGTGGCTGCGCTCGAAAATGAAGTGAAGGAGTTCAAAATCCAGGTAGGCTACGGTAGCAAGGGAAGCTGATTCTGATTCTCAGGCTGACTTGGTTCTTCAGCTCGAGACGGTCCAATCGAGCTTACAGGTAGATCCCGACAACGCAGAACTTAAGAGCCTGAAGGCTGAACTAGAAGAATTCATCCGCCTCACCGAGGCGTCCATTGCCGAACTAAAACCATCATCCCAAGCAGAGACCTCGAAGAAACCGGCACAACAACAACAGCAGCAACAGCAACAACCGGAGAAGGAGAAATGGTCCAAAGAGAAACACCCAGCCTATCAAGCCGGATATCGGAAACCAGGCACCGATACCACTGCCGCCGAGGAGACGCAGACGTCGCAAGCGCCCCCACCGTCGTATGCCGTCAATGACCAGGTTCTCGCGCGATGGGTATCGGGCGACAATGCATTTTATCCGGCGCGCATTACCAGCATCACCGGCTCGTCAAGTAACCCCGTCTACATTGTCTCTTTCAAGTCCTATGGGACGACCGAATCCCTGACGGCCAAGGATATCAAGCCCATGCCCCATCATGCCAATGACTCGCGCAAACGCAAAGCTGATGGGACCCCAGGCACGTCGGCTTCTTCATCCCCGGCGCCAAGTGCCAGCGTGATTTCCGCCGCGGCGGATATCAACCCCGCGCTGGCCAGTCAGGTCCGCCGGGCTTCGTCTGACCCTGCCGCTGCCAACAGGTCCGGCGACGGGAGCGGCGGTCGACCACCCAAAATCCCGCGCAAGGTCAAAGCTGGCAAGGAGCTCGAGGAGGGAAAGTCCAAATGGCAAGAATTCACAAGCAAAGCAAAGTTTAGCAAGGCGACGAAGAAGGAGAGTATGTTCCGAACACCTGAGGGTAATGTTAATGCACGAGGTATGATTACCATCCCCCATCCACTTGCCCCAGCACATTTCCAGGTTACTAACCTTACTACCTGTAGTCGGTTTCACTGGCTCTGGCCAAGCAATGCGGAAAGATCCAGGTCGCAGTAAACATGTCTACCAACAGATCGATGATGATGGATATTAATGTGCCGTGCTTATTTGGGTTCTCTTGGGATTGGAGTTGGGTGCTAAATAATATCTCTATTGGGAGTACATATTTCCTTTCCCAATCATGGAAGAGGATTAGATTTCTCATGGGTGGGATGCGGTGTTGTTTCTGTTGGCTTGCTGGTAACGTCGGCCAGGTAGCTGGCGGTTGAGGTCAATGGCAATATATACTAAAATTCCGGACATTCCCATTAATTATTCCAGACAACAATGTAAGTACTAGGTACCTACCTACCTCGGTACCCAGGTATTCAAGTGATCGTCCGTATAGTATTGTGAAATTTGTCTGATGTTCGAAGACTCAGTCACCCTTGAAACGGAAAATACTTCTTCATTCGCAATGCCTACATCAAGGTGTCTCAACCAGCAAATCTCCGAAACTACGAATCATGCACACAAGAGAATTGAATCAACCCATTAGAACTAAGAGTATATGTATATAGCTGCTCAATAATTAGGGACACAGAAAAGGGGGAATTGACACTCGGTCCGGTATGGATATAGGAACCCCAGCAATCAACATCACCCTGTCACATCAACATCCATCCACGAGCATTGTGACGGAGAGAATCCCCAGGCATCAAAGTACATCAAGTAGGTATGTACATAGCTGGCCTAATGGGGAGCCAAAAGAAAATGTAGAGGAGAAATTTTTGAACAGCGAAGAAACAATTGCGGTAGATTTTAATCAACACTTGGAACCGACGGGGGCGATGGCGAGCCACCTGCACCAGGAGTCGGTGACGCAGAAGAAGGTTTTGCCGTCAACTGAGCCAGTTCTCCGACGAATCTGACGAAACGGTGAGCCATCAATCCCGGCCTCGCGGAGAGTAACGATGCGGGCGCTGCGTACCTTCGGTTCTCATCGTACAGTTCGTCGCTCGCCGTTCGGATGTGCTTAAGCTGCTCCTGGATGCTGGCCATCTATTAACACAAACGGGTCAGCTTCACGTAGTAATCAAATGACGGGCTTGGACGAGGCCGAGCCGAGCTCATAGCAAACGGGGATTGCCCACCGTTCCCTCAATGGAAGAACCAAGTTCCTCACCTTCCGCGGCTGTGACTTCGCTGCTGCCATCAGTTTCTTCTGGTGCGGCCCAACGGCTGGCCTCCAACCCCTTGGACTTTGAGTTCTGTTGCGCCTCCTTGAGGGCCGCAACTTCGGCCTCCAGCTCGCGAATGCGCTTCCGATTCGCAGAGGTGGACGAGTCAGCTTCAGTCAGCTGCGTGAGCAGGGACATGTTCTTCTCAATCTGCTCGTTGAGTTCCTTCTCCGTGTCAGAGTTCTTCTTCTTGGCCAACTCAAGCTCACCCACGGTTTTCTCGTGGGCTTCTTTCAGACTGCTCAACTCTTCCTGAACCGCCGACAACTGCTGAGTGACGTTGTCGAGTTGCGACTTGGTGGTCTCGTGCTCGGCGACGGTCTTTTGAACCTCCTCATATCGTGCGTTCAGTGAGTTGAGTTCCTCTTCGACTTTGACCTTCTCGTTGTGTGCCTTGGATAGTTCTTCGTTGTGCCGACTAGTCAGCTCCTGGGTGACGGCTAGTGACTTCTCCTCGGCTGCAGCGAGTTTCGACTCGAGGTCCGCGACTTGCTGCTTGAGCTGATCGACGACAGAGGTGTCAGCAGCGGCCTGATTGGCCTTCTGCAGCTGCTCGTTGAGCTCTGCCATCGCAGCCTCGTGCGTCTGCTGAAGCGCGTCAAGCTTCTTCTGGTGCTCGGCTTCCAGATCCTGCCGCAGATTTGTGAGCTTTTCCTCGTGAGCAGTAAGAAGCTCCTCGATGGCCTTGCTGTGTTCAGAGTCGGCCCCAGCGATCTTGGATGCGTAGGAGGCCTCCAGCTCTTTCCGCAAGTTGTCCAGCGCATCCTCATGATCCTTCTTCAGGTTGTCAATCTCGGCCTGATGCGTACCACTCGCCGTGGCCGCGTCTTCCTGCGCTGCCTTGAGCTGGGCCTCGAGCGCGCTAATTTTTTCAGCATGACTAGCCTCAAGGCTCTCCCGCGACTCGTGGGCCTCCTTCAGTTGAGCCTGGAGTAACTGCAGGGCCTCCTCATGAGACGCGGAGAGCTCGCTTCGCATCTTCTCCAATTCCGCTGCATGATCGGCTTTCAGGCTTTCGACCGTCCGAAGTTGCTCCTCTGCCACCTTGTTGGCCGCCTTCGATTTCTCCTGCAAAGCCAGTGTCGCTGCCGCGAGCTCATCCTGTAGCTTCTTCAGAGCCGCCTCATGTTCCTGATCTTTGCTCGCTTTCTCATTTTCTGCCGCATGCAATTTCTCTTGCAACGAGTCCACGAGTCCCTGCTTCTCCTGGATCTCGGTTTCCAGGGTTTTGATCTTGTCCGCATCGGCAGCAAGCTTCTCCTCCAACTCAGAAATCTTTTGTCGAAGCGAGTGGATCTCCTGTGCGGTCTCTTCTCGTGCTGATCCAGCGCTTTCCTCGAAACTCCGCTTAGCATCACTCAGGGCCTCCTCCGATGCACGAAGTTTCTCCTGCAGGGCCTGCAGTTCAGCACCATGGGCCTCCTTTAGCTCACTCACGGTGTCGTCAATCTGCTTCTTGGAAGCTGCAGCGGACTCGTTCAGAGCCTCCCGCAGTTCCTGGACTTCCTTGTTAGAGGCCTCTGCGGCCTCCTTCACGTCAGCAAGCTCCTGGGCGTGATTGGCCTCGAGAGTAGCAATGGCTGCGTCATGTTCCGCTTGAAGAGCTGCGAGAGCGCGCTCGCGAGAGACGTTCTCCTCCTTGGCCTTCTCCTCAGCCGCAGAGGCCCTCGATTCCGACTCCTCGAGTTGTACTTTCAGCGACTTGATGTCCTCCTTTTGCTGAACAATTTCCGACTTCAGGGCCTCGATAATCTCTGTTTGCTCCTTGATCTCATTATCCTTCTCCAGCAGTTGTTTGGCAACCTTGTCGGAATCTTGTGTAGTAGCCTCCGCTTGAGCCAACTTGGACTCCAGTTCTGCCACCTTTGTCTCAAGGGTTGACAAGTTCGCGGCCGCCGCATTTTTGGCCTCTGTCTCCAGTTCCCTGGCTTCCGAAAGTTTCTGGATCTCCTGCTTCAGGCTTTCGATTTCCTCATTGCGTGCGTTCAAGTCAGTCTCCAGCTGGCTGATAGCTGCTTTGTGGCTCTCTGATAAACCGGCCTCTTTCTCTTCCCAGTTCTGAGTTGCTTCCCTGGAAGCGGCGCGTTCTCCTTCAAGCTCCTCAGTCAAACGAGCGAGCTGAGCACGAGTCTCGGCCGCTGCTCCCTTCTCGCTCGCCAACTCTGCCTCCAGTCGTTCGATTTCAGCCTGGTGGGACGCCTTTAGCTCGTCAATGAGAGATGCAACCTTGGAATCGCCCTCACTGATGGCGGCCTTTTTGGCCTCCTCGATCTGCTGGGAAGAGGACTCCTCCAGTTGCTTGTGCTTTTCCTCCGCTTCCGCAAGTTTCTCCTGCAGTGCCTTGATTTCCTCAGCATGTTCAGCGGTGAGCTGCTCAATCCTGGCGGCGTGTTCAGCCCGGATGGCATCGGCGTCATTCTGAGAAGGTTCTTCGGCGGCTTGACCAGCTTGACCAGCCGTTGCTAGCTTCTCCCGTGCCTCTTCAAGCTCAGCGGTGAGAGCTGCAATCTTAGCCTCGCTTTGACTAAGCTGCTCCTGGAGTTCGGCCACCTTTTCGGCGCTGGAGGCGTCAGCTGCAGGCTTGGACGAAGAAACGGAACTGGGCCGTTTCTTGGCATCGGCCGTGGTCGCCGCGGAAAGCGATGGGCGGCTGGCCGTTCGCGTTGTCGAGCTGGTCGTGGTTGACCGCGCAGATGCAGAAGTCGTCCGGGAAGTTGTGGTGGTTTTCTTGTCCGTCACCGATCCCGCTACGCTTGACCGGCGATCCGCGGAGGAAACAGCAGGCTTGGTCGGGGTTCTGGAGGATGGAGTCCCCGCGAGCGACATGCGCTTAGCAGCGCTCGAGATGCTCTTTCTTTCGTCACCCGAGCTGAGGACGCCTTTAGAACTCTTTTCATCGGCTGAGCTCACAGAGGCTTTCGAGCGGTGGGTTGCCGTTGTTGAAGCCGACGAACCCGGGCGGCGCGTGGTTGTTGCTGGTCTTGTCGGGGGCTTGTTCAGCGTACTCCCACCGGTAGCTGTCTTGCTCGCGGATGTGGCTGTGGAGGTTCTTCTGGTCGCAGTTGTGCTTGTCGGCGTACGCTTGGCCGCGGTCGTAGAAGATGCGGGCTTCTTGGCCGGGGAAGCAGAGTTCTCCTTGCCGGTATCGGGGCTCGTGATGACCTCCGACTTGGTCTCCTCGCCGGAGAGAATCGTTGAGTCGACAGGAGTCTCCGGCGGAGCTTCCTCGACTGCCTCAGGGGCGGGAGCAACCGGCTCTTCGGTGGAGGCCATGGTCACGGCGAGATCTTGTCACTACGGCTGTGATACAGCAAACTGGACCAGAGGGATGTTAGAAATGGTCACTATCAGTAAACTTGGAGCTCGTGGACAGGACAAGTGCAGAATGGCTAGGGGCAAGAACAGCTCTGGCCGCAGAATGCTGGCCTCACTGCCGGAGCCTCGTAGGATGGCAGCCTTGGGCACCAAGGCCATCAATGGCTCCAAATTCAGATCCTGTGCAGCCTGAGGCAGAGATCTGTGCGTAATAATCGCGGGGCGTTGGGCTCTGGCAGATGTAAGGGAGTGTTTGGGGCAGGAGCACGTTTTGTTTTGAAACAGGGGAGCTCCTTCCACAAATGAACAAATCAACACAATTGTTACTCACCAATAAGGGAAGCAGCTGGCAGGCCTGGCACCTTCCTGGCTCAGCGGCAGTCCAGAGACGGGCAGTGCGGAGTTTCCCAGCTGGAATTCCTGAGGAGCTTTTTTTGCAGGTCGAATCCAGCTTGTGCTCAGCTGCAGAAGGAGCCAAGTGCGCGCTTGCTCAGGACGGGGATATCTGCGCAAGCTGAATGCGGGTTGGCGTGATTATCTAAGCACAGGGGCACGGACCTGCCTCGGAGAAACAGTTTGTCCTGGCCGCGCTGGCAAACAATTCCACGACAAGAGTATCGTATGGATTCAGGGCGGAGGAATCGATGGGAGATAGAGAGATGAAGGAGGCTTTTCGATCCTTGAAGATGGCAAGGGGCCCTGCCACGTCAGTGATTCCCAGTGGTCACTAAAACTGGTCTTGCGAATCTACTAACTGTGAATCGCCTAGATGAGGGGATGTTATTGGCATGCAGATTATCTACAGTACCATGCAGCACGTGCAGAAAGGATGCATCTAACTACGAGCAGTTTGCACAGCAGCGAGCAGCTCTTTTCATTCGCTTCCGGCAGAAGGATAAAGCAGCCCTGTTTCTGGCCCTTCTTGCGCCAGTCCAGTCCTCCGCTCACTCCGCACTGTCAAATTACGTGATTATATAATCCCCATTGCATTACCTTCTTGGATAGGTAACAACCTCCAATGCCCCACCAGCTGTTGTTCCCCGCTCTCCTGATCTTGTAGAGAGATTTCCATCCTCCGCGACATAGAATTCGAGAATTCAGCACCTTTCATCTTCACAATGGCTGCCGAGTCCCCTGGTCCAATTCGGACGCTGGAACAATGCGATCCGGAACATCCGCCCCGACGATTCATCAAGCCGGGGAAGAAAATCCACCAGAGCGATGATATGACAGCGTTTCTCACGAGCAAAGCATACACTGACATCATGGCGTTCCTGCTCCAGCTAAACCGAGCAATGGTTCCCAGGAAACTCGACGACAAAGGTCAAACATGGCCGCTAGGCTGCGACCAAGTGCAATTCTCGGAACCGGTTCGCCGACTGCAGCGCCTTTTATCGCAGCTGGAGTCCATCCTCGATGAGGCTCCTCCAGACACAGGACCGCGGCGATTTGGAAATATTAGCTTTCGAAAGTGGTATGGCATTGTTGAGGAGCGTTCAACGGAGCTTTTGAAGGATATTATCGGGGACACTGTCGGAACTGAACCAGATTCCGTCTCAGCCGCAGAAGAAGTGACTCCTTACTTTCTGGGTAGTTTCGGAAGTCCACAAAGATTAGACTATGGCACGGGCCATGAATTAAGCTTTTTGGCCTTTGTGGCCTGTCTTTGGAAGCTGAACAGGTTTCCTAAAGCCGATCCTGGTGTCGAGGAACGAGGCATTGTCCTCGGAGTCATTCAGCCGTATGTCTCTTAGGGATTCGCTTTTTTCTTTCACGGGGCCTGACGTTTCCATGAAGGTATCTCGAGCTAGTACGAAAAATAATCAAGACTTACACTCTCGAGCCAGCCGGTTCGCATGGCGTTTGGGGCCTGGACGATCATTCTTTCATTCCGTACATATTCGGGTCCGCACAATACGCACCGGCCATCTCGGACGCGGAGCAAACTCCTGTCGAAGGCTCGATTTCCGATGCCCCGTCCCCGGCAGACGTGACCAAGGCGACGGAAGTCGAAAGGCATCGCAAGCACAACATGTACTTCTCTGCCATCGGATTCATCTACGATGTGAAGAAGGGCCCATTCTGGGAGCACAGTCCTATGCTCTATGATATATCGGGAATCCAGGCGGGATGGGCAAAAATCAACAAGGTTCGGAAGTTGTTCAAATGCAGAGGAGCTTATGCTGATGAGTCGGTTGCAGGGTATGATCAAGATGTACAACGCCGAGGTTCTATCCAAATTTCCCGTTGTTCAACACTTTCCATTCGGCTCATTACTCAGCTGGGATCGTGATCCCAATGCAACTCCTCCGCCACCGACGGCACTAAGCACGTCCAGGCCTCAGGCACCGGTGCCAGCACCGGGACAAGTACCTGGTCCGACGCGAGCCCCTTGGGCGACGGGTCCTTCGCAGACTACAGCAGCACCGCCGACAATCAGACAGAATCCGCCCGATTTGTCGGGCTCGACAAAAGCTCCATGGAGTCCGACAAAAGCTCCGTGGGCGAAACCCGGTTGAAGATGAGCCTCATTGATGTTTCGTGACTAAATTGTTCCAATAATACATAGATTCTCGAGCAACGTACTTCACCATGCATGAGAACATACGATTAAGAGAAACAGAACATACTCTAGGGGTATCACGGGCCATATGTACATACATGACAGACACCAAAAAAAAAAAAGGCCGTTTAATCTGAATCTGAACCATATGCCACCAACGCGGTGAAGGCTGTCGTGTCCTTAGTACGAGGGGAATCCTGACCAGCAGGCTCGGCGATTTTGTTCATCATATCTGGATCTTCAAGACATCGTTGATCATCCTGTACCTGACCCGCTTTCCTCTTCCTAATGATGACTGGTTGCCAGGGCTTGGTCCCTTCGTTGAGAAATGGATCAAGTGTAGCGCGCATATTACCTCGAAGCTGGTTAGATAGAGCAGCTTTCCTTTCCGCTGCTAGCGCTTCGGACCGGGTCAGAGCTTTTCGTTCACTGCGATCCACTCCGTTCTGGGGTGTATGTGCTGATTGAAACAACGGTCGCTTACGGCTGTTTTCCAGCGACGAATCTTGGTCTGTGTGTCCAAACTCCACCAAACTCGCTCCCAGTCGGTCCTCATCTGTTTCCTCCAGTAAATCAATACCCAGACCCATTCTGTCCTTGATGGCTTCGTTTGCTTGGTCAATCATTTCTAGCCGTTTGCGCTCTGCGCGGAATGTCCTTCGCAACTGTCGCGATTTTTCGTACGGATCTTCCCAGTCCCGCTGTTGCCGTTTGCGCAACTCCTCAATGCGACTGGCGGCAGAGTCATACTGTCTCTTGTCCTGAACTTTCCCCTCTAGGCGTGCAAAGGGATCTTTCTCTTCCTGTTCATCTCTCGGACCCAGCCGAATATGAATCTCTCCGGGTTCTCCAGTAGTTTTATCTTCGCCTGTGTCCTTCTTACGTGCACCTTCCGTCACAACATACGCTGTGTTCTTCGGGTCCGTCCGGATTTCGATCCATCCGCCGCAGAGGGTATGTTTCATCCGAAAGCTATATATCGGCGTCGAGTAGTAATTGCCGACCTTTTTCTTCTCGGCGTTGAACCGAACGCCCTGTCCGATCACTTCCTCGGGCTTACAGTTGGTGCACCATACTGCGAAGGGCATCTCGAAGCGAACTATCAAGGCGCCTTTAGTGTGGAGATGTCTTGCGCGCGCACCCAGCGGATGTCGACCGGCAAGTTGGTTGCCTGTTTTGAGACCCTCTTGATCGGGAGGGACATAACGTCCCATGTCTGCGGGCTTGCTGTCAGACGCTGTGACCTCCGCGCGACGAAGCATCTGTACTTACTGAAGCCCTGCATGGTAGCTGAGTAGAATCATGAATTCTGAACATAAATCCCGTGAATGGTAATGATTCTCCGTCCCAGACCGTCCTTGGTTGTATCTAAAGTGGCGACTCATGCGACTCATGCTATGGACTACTGTGACCTAAGGACCAAAAGGAATTCGTGGCGCTAGTCCGGAAGTAGACTAGCGTACCTAATCCTCGAATCGCGTGTGTCCCATCCACAAGTGTGCTTATTCCTCTTAACTAAATTTATGAAAATTCACGTGATCATGAGAAACTACATCAGCCTAACCGAAACCATACTAGCGTGATAAGAATCATCAATAAGCCAGTTGATTGCAACTCGGAACGAAAATTTTTATTCTTGGTTTCCAGAGATTAACCACCCATCATATTCGATCAACCGCCTCACCAAAATTGGCCAGCCTATTTAAGATACATCGTCGCAGGATGCCGATATCTACACCAAGTTTCTAGGCCATTCCGTTTGCGCTGGCGGCTCTTAACCTCCTATGGACAGCTCTTGGATGTAGTCGAACAGAGCTTCTTCATCCATCCGGATCTCCGGGGGCTGAACAAGAGCACCGCGCGGAGTGAAACACCCATTACTGGTAGTTGGGCCTCTGGATCCAAGCGCGGAGCCGAATGAGTTAGTCCTGACAACCGAGGCTCGATCTGATATATTATTCGGGTTATCGGCGCATAGAGTGCTCGAACTTGGGGGATCAAAATCAAGCAGCAAGTCCTCGGTGAAGCAGCCAAAGGTCGGCGCCGCCGCCGTCTTCCCCCAGTAGTCGTCCATCGACTGCGGGCAGTGCTCCGCCGCCGCCAAGGACCGGTAGCCCCTCGGTTTCGGGGCCGCCCCCAGCTGGCGGACCGGGCATCTCTCGCCCGGCCTCCACCAGCGCTACTGGTGGCACTCCTGGACCTGCTCCAGGCTCCGCGCCGCCTTCCCGACCACCCACATCACTAAGTAATGCTAGTTCGATCGATGACCTCCTAGGGGCTCCGCAGGCACGCAAGGGCGGGTCAGCTCGTTCTAAGAGGAGGGATCGAGGTTATGTTGATGTGATGACGAAGTAATGGTGGGCCGATGAAATGCGAGACGCAGGCCAATTGCGAATCATTCCGCTGCTTCTGTTGTATTCATGTCTCGAATGTCAAGCATCTGACGTTGCATCTGCGACATGTGACCGGCGTACTATAGGTGCAGTGATTGGTTTCGGTAATGTTGCTGATAGATCCATCGTGTTTTGGGGAAGCTTTGTTTTGCTTATTCTCCTTGAGTTGCTTTCCCTACTGAACGATGCTGACATGTATGATATACGTTACGCTACCTAATCATCATCATCTCATGTCTTCGAAGGCCAATTTAGCCAATCTTCCCTCTGATCGCATCTCAATGAGTTTGCAGTGTGATCTTTCCCTATGGAACATCTCCGCTCGTCTATCCGATTTCGCCCTCTGGTTTCCTTTACTCCGTACAGGTTCTTTTAAAATGGAGTGGCAGCTCTTTCTTCAGCAACTCGGACCTGATATCAATAGGCCTCAAGAGACTTTTTGGAGTTTATATCTGTTAAATGCTACCTCTTATTGCCAATTATCAGATCGACGTCGAAACAGTCTCGCCTGGAAAGGATACCAACAGACCATTCTTCTGATATCAATGATGGCTAGAAACACAGGCAGCATCCGACACAAGCCATAGTGTGAATGGCTTTCTTCGACATCGGACCCGGGAAATGCGGTCCGAGCCACCTTTGAACGGCGGTTTGGTTGAATCCGCAGACCCTATCACCAATGGCGATGCCGCGGATTCGCCTGCAGCAGCGGAGGAATCCAATCTGTCAAATGATGCCCAAGGGCAGAATCACGTACAGGAGCATTCTCAACATTCGGACGATGTTCGCGCAGAGAAACCGCCGGAGATTCAGTGGGACAACGATATAGATTTCGCCGAAGAATTGCGCTCTACGTCAAGTCCGTTCGCCAGTGACGGCATTGTTCGACGGACTAATTCGTTTCCATCTGTTCCTCACGATTCAACGGATGAGGCGGTTCAGAAAGAGTCAGCCGCCGAGCAATTGGTTTCGTCGCAACGCGAGCCGCCTTTCACCGCCGAAGGAGAGAGAGCGAAGATCAATGGGGACATGTGGCATAACGATGGGAATGAGGAACGACATAAAGTACACGGACCAAAAATCACCCCCGAACCTTCCGGTAACTCGGAGGATGCCAGGAGCTTCTAATGATTTTTCCTATCCAAACCGGGACAATGGACGCGGCGCAGACGGCGACAACGCGCCATAGCCAGTCCAGGGTGATGACGTACTCCAGGTCAAAGTAATCGCCCAAGAACGGGATGCTGATGATGTAGACCAGGGCAGTGCCGACGATGCAGAAAATCATAATGGGATGCCACGTGGTGATGGCGATGGCGACCATGAGCAGCTCGTTGAGCACTAGCGCGGTAAACGACACACTGATCATGCGCTTGCCAGTCACCGTGTTGAGCAGGATCTGCGATAGGCCCTGGATCACCGCGCCCTGGATTCAAGAACGCCCTGAGGGAGCCGAATGCTGTCTTGCAACGACCGCATGGGAGTCTGAGTGGTGTATCTGGGGTGATCTCCGGTTTCGCAAGGCGCGAGATCATGGTCTCTGCTGACGACAGGCTGGTGGGGATGTACCTTCGGTATAGGGTGCGCCGTAGTCTCCTCTCAATCAAGGCGGTTTTTCATATCTTTCCGGATCAGTGATGCAAATCACGTGAATTTTCATAAATTTAGTTAAGAGGAATATGACTACTAGAAAGCGATGATAAGGTCACGTGATCATACCGGAATTTCCGATTTTCCGGTAGCGCTCGTCATGGCTTGGACTCTACGGAGTATGCATGGACTTGTTATCGAGCCCACCGCTCTCCATCTCATGAATGATAGTCAATGTTTTGACATCGGTCATGGTATTGTTCTGATAGCAGACATGTTTGGATTGTTTTTGCGGTGACCGTGCGGTGATAGCGTGTTTTATGTCTGTTTTATGTCTTCCTCGTTTATCAGACTTCGTTCTGTGAGTGCATTATTCAAAAGATTCAGTTGACGCCAGCCGCCATGGCCACTTCACCCCCAGAAGGGCCAGAGGGCCATAATGTGATTGTGAAGGCAGATGAGGTTGATCAGCTTGGGGCCAACATTACGTCCATTTCGGACGAGCAACTCATGGCCGAGATGGTCGACACGTTGCCCTTGGACACCACATCAGACCTGAGGAAATCTGCCCACAATGACTCTAATCAGCGAAGGGGGCGCCCAGGTGGACGACCAGAGCTGCGGGCGAACGCGGCGGTACCGCCACCGCCTATGCAGCCTCCTCCACCGGCTCCAGGTCAACAGGGTTCTGAGCTATCTTCGGATTCCTTGAGTCTTGCCCAGCTTAAGAAGATTGTGCAGGGTATTCCGGGTACTGAACAGCGACCGTATGCTTTCAGTTATGCGGACTGCCAGTCCTTTCCGGAAGAGCTCGATGAATGGTTCCAGTATAGCGAGCCAGAGCGCATGATGCTCCTGGCCTCCAAGATGTCATTTGATCAGCGGTGGCAGGAACTTTGTGAGGAGCGATCTTTGAGTCCGGATACTACTTGGATTGAGGCGGGGGATGAATCTCGCAAGGCGTTTGTGACGCGAATGCTTGAATCTTTACAAGACCCCGATATGTTTTCCCGAATTGAAGCACTAGAGACAATATGCTACACCATGGCCGGGGTTTGGGGGCTTACTGGTGGAAAAGTTGCTGAGGACTATCCAGAAGAGCCAACCCCCGCTGAAGCAGCGGAAACACCCCGGTCAAAGTCTCTTCAAATCAAGTGGATTGTAAGCAATGTCATTCTAGTCCACGAATGCGGCGGCTTAAAGGCGCTGTTTGACTATATGAGATCTGTCTACGACAAGGACCGGTATGCCGTTTTTTTTTTTTTTTTTTCGTCTTGATAGAAATAATACGCAGGCTTACACACTACCCAGGGAGCCATTGAATGATGAGAACTCATCGAATGAACAAGAGCAAGCTGCTTTGATCATTGCCCGTGAGCGGGAGGCAAATCTGATCCTCACTTGCATGTACTTCATGGTTGAAGTTGCTCGGAGAGAGGAGAGGACGGACATTACATTACGCGATGCTATCAGTAAGTGACCAAATTGGCCGCTTGAGCCGCTTCTAATAGCGTGCAGCTGCCCTGCAGCCAAGCCTTCCCGTCACTCTGGTCGAGATCATAGCGAGATTGCGCTGGGATGACACCGTCAATGTTCCATTTACAAGGGTACGTTTGCCTCATACGGTTATTTTGACTCCTACTGAATGGTCCAGGTGATTCTATTATTCTGGAAGTCGATCCTTCTGATCTTTGGCGGGAGTGATGCTCTCAAACATGCGAAAAGCGTTCTGGAGCCGCCACTTGATATTCCAGATGATCCCAGTGGCCGCCGGAAGCCTTTTCTTACTGCTTCCCCTCTTGATTACCATATCTTTCGCCAGGAGATTATCTCCAAATACCCTGCATATAACCCACCACCGTCGGTGGTTCCTTTGGAGCCAGAGCACAATTCTATCTTACCTCCTCTTCCAAGTCAAACGAGTCGCCCCGGCGCTGGCGGTGGTGCAAGTATGACGGGAGGGAGTGGTTCTATACTCAATCAGTCCGTTCACATTGCTACTCCGGCGCCGTCGCCACCACCTTCCCCGGTTGGACCTGGAGGGAAATTGGGCAAGAAGCAAAACTATCAAACGAACCAGCACTTCCCATTCATGTATCCTCCAATGGATGAGCCAATCGACAAGCCGGGCAAAGAAGGAACTTCTGACCGTCAAGATAAGCAAGGTGGGAAGAAGTGGGAAGGGAGTGGTGTACCCGCCTCGATAGTCGAGGCTGGAAAGCTCTTTGCCAGTCGCGTAAAGATGACGAGAGCAACGAGACAGCTATGGGAGGAACGAGATCGGTTTATGAAGTTTGAGCGAGGGTGGAATGCCGACGAGATTGACGAGAAAAGCCAGGATCAAGATAACTCAGACGCGAAATCTACGGAGAGGCCGGCGAAGAAGGAGACAGACGACGAGGATGTGCAACGGCGACTAGATGCAGTTGAAGCGTTCTATGTAGGTGCCTTCAACTCACTTGAGAACAGGCCACTAATTTGATATGCAGAGACGAGCCATGCCGCATTTACAGTCATTGGTAATCGTATTGCTCAAAGTCATCTTGACCAATGTCAGTGCCATGGTCAACCAACAGAACAACAGCCAAAGGTAGATTCCTGTCAAAAGAAACTCAAAGGATGTGGCTAAAGTCGGTCATTCTAGCAACGGAACGTCTTTCGACGACCCCACCTCCAACATCGACGAACTTGACATGATACGATTGCGTGAAATCACGAGCAAGGCTGTTTCTGGGTCGTTATTGCTCTTGTTGAAATGGTTCAAGCGCTCCCGTAGGTTGCCAAACTCTGGGTATTGCTGGCTTTGAAGCTGAGAGAATGATAGACATATTGAAGTTCGAGTACATGACACAGCTTTTGTTGGACTCGAACTACTTACCATTGATCCTCAAGATGTTTGCTCATCAGGATGTGGACACCATGGTCTCTCAGAAGAATGACCGCAAAGAGTACAGGTATGCTCCCCCTTTTTTTTGGCCAAAGTTGATGTAAGGTATTGACGAATGCAGCTTCTTTCATTTCTGTGTCGTCAACTCAGACAACCCGCCCGATGAGCCCCTTTCCGCAGGGGAAGAATCGCCGAATAGCGAAGATGAGGCGGTGCCGCCTCCAATACCTCGCCGTAGAGCTTCCATGACCGGAACCTCTTCTGTTCGGGGCCCATCGCCAGAAAAGCGCCCAGCTTTGTCCGGAAATTTCGCCCGAGCAGAAGGGGATGATCTGGTCTTTGCTGCTGACGGGCTTCCTAGGGAACCCATCACCACTTACTCATTCCGCAACTTCTTCTCAGCAATCAACTATCTCCACATCATGCAAAAGATCACACGAGACAAGGCGCACCGATGCCTGCTCCTCGTGCAGTACAAATCCAGCACGATTCTACGGAAATTACTGAAGATACCAGACCCCCATCTACAGCTGTACACGTTAAAGCTCTTCAAGTCCCAGGTACCTTACTGCGGGCGAAAATGGCGCCAAAGCAATATGCGGGTAATCACAGCGATATATCTCTACTGTCGCCCAGAGCTCCGTGATGACTGGTTGGCTGGATCGGACGTTGACGCCGAGATTGAAGAGGCATTGCCTCTCGAGCAAGCATTACGTGGATTGACTCACTGGTGGCACTTGCGCCAATACAAGGACATTAAGAATATCGAGGAAGGTGCCAACCTCGTGGACGAAGAGCGAGATTTCTTTACGAGAGAACTGGAAGCTATGGGCTGGGAACTGTATAGTGACGACATGCATAATGACGTTGATGACCGAGATCAAGGACCACCTATGGAGGGAACGGAATGGGATGGCGAACCGATGCAGTCGGAGGGATGGTAGATATACCCGTGCCTACGAATGATATTTCTCGACCTCTTCTTCTTCTTGTTCGTGATGACTGGAAATGACCATATACATTGAAACGCCAATCACCCTCCTTGGATTCGGTCTTGCAGAATTAAGGCCCTTGCCATCAATGCAGATACTACCAATCATATATCCGTCATGACCCAACTCCAGGCGACGTCACCAATGAATTCCCGCCAGTCACCGATTGATTGTTCTGCTCTCGCGCTGTGACCATGGCTGTCAGGTTATCCCGGACAAATTGCACTAAATTGCCAACGGCATGATTCTCCCGCCAGTAGCCCCCGCGACAAAACGCCGTCTCAACATGCTGCAGCAGGTCACTGAGTTTCCGAAAACTCCGCTGGCAGGGCCAGCATTCAAACAGACGAGAGATGCACATCATCCCACCGGTTCGCTCCACGCTAAACATCCTCACCATCTCCATGATATCCTCCGGTCTCGCTCCTCCTTCGCAAGAACCAGATTCCAGATGATTGAATACTGCGGACAAGGTGCCATAGGTATTGGAACAGAGGAAACAACTTGCATATTTCGGCCGGTGCAAGTTGGCATGGCCCATCAACTCGCTGCGATTGGGGAGGTAGTCTCCGCAGACGAGACACAGATGATGTTCGCTGGTGTTATGTTTTTCTAGCGCCTTCGTCGACGGTGCAAACCAGCCACACGGCTCGCAATAGGAATGGTAATTTTCAATATGGTCTTGCAGTTCATTGAAGGTCTCGAAGTCGACGAAGTACTCGCAGAGCTGACAGATGTGGTGGTGTATGGAACCTATCGTGTGATTCAAGAACGCCCTGAGGGAGCCGAATGCTGTCTTGCAACGACCGCATGGGAGTCTGAGTGGTGTATCTGGGGTGATCTCCGGTTTCGCAAGGCGCGAGATCATGGTCTCTGCTGACGACAGGCTGGTGGGGATGTACCTTCGGTATAGGGTGCGCCGTAGTCTCCTCTCAATCAAGGCGGTTTTTCATATCTTTCCTGTGTAATAGCAGGAATGGTCGTTATGATCCGACAAGATATAAATTTGGGGGAGAGTAGTAGGGTGTGCATGAAGATAAAGCACAGTGAGCAATTGAGATTATCGAATATGATACTGTTCATCAATTCAAGCTGCTTGTAATTGAGCGTGAATTTCCGCCAAATAATGAATTTGTTCTTTATCATAACGGATTCTCCGTGCATCTTCCGACTTCTGAATTCTGATGAGATGAATGTTGTGGGTCTTCCTGATTGCATAGATATATCAAATTAACTATGGCTAGGGCTTCCTGCTATGACTTCGATCAACATCTCTTGAGAGATTTAAAGTCATTGGTTATCCGATCCATGGAGCACATATGGCGGTTGGAAGTAGTACATACCTCGTCAAGAGTCGTTGCCTGATTCTGATTCTACTCCTGGTGGCGGACTGGCGGTACCCGTACCACTTTCCAAAGGCTAGATACCAGATGCTATGAATGAACTCTTCTCTATTTGCGCAACTCAATCAAAAATATTGGACAACTTGACTTGAATCATTCAAATGCACTGTGACACCTCGAAGACCTTGAAAACACCTCAGTTTTGAAGCTGAACAATCATTGTTTTAGGATTTCCTCTTTCGGAAATCGAGCGATCTGATAACGCCTTATCAGTTTATCACGTGACTTAAGTAGATCCGAATTTTTTCCCTTCTCGATGGAACAGAGAAAATAGTATCCGCCATCATAACCGCCATCCTCCCACTGGTTGTCAATTGCCCGGTGATCTGCCGGTATTCAAGATGGCATCGGCGTCGGATGAGATTGTCTGGCAAATCATCAATCAGCAATTCTGTTCTTACAAGCTCAAGTACGTTTCACATATTGCTTTTCTTGTGTGAGAAAACGGTTGCTGACAAGACAAAATCGCAGAACTGGCAAAGGTCAAAACTTTTGCCGAAATGAGTACAACGTTACCGGTCTCTGCAACCGTCAGTCATGTCCACTGGCGAATTCGCGGTACGCGACGGTGCGCTCCGACCCTGAGACGGGCCGCATGTACCTGTACATGCGCACGGTTGAACGAGCGCACATGCCGAACAAATGGTGGGAGCGAATACGGCTGTCGTCAAACTACGCCAAGGCTCTCGAGCAGATCGATGAGCGGCTCATCTACTGGCCCAAGTTCCTGATCCACAAGTGCAAGCAGCGTCTCACGCGCCTGACGCAGGTGGCTATTCGCATGAAGAAGCTGGCCAAGGAGGACGAGCGATTGGGAGAGCGCATTGTGCCGAAACTGGCGCCCAAGGTCCGCCGACGGGAGGAAGCACGAGAGCGCAAAGCGGAAGCGGCCGCGAAGGTTGAGCGAGCTATTGAGCGGGAACTGTTGGAGCGTCTACGCAGCGGAGCCTACGGTGACAAGCCATTGAACGTCGAAGAAAATATCTGGAAGAAGGTCCTCCGAGGATTAGAACGACAGGGCGAGGCAGAGAGAGATGAGGACATGGATGACGGCGAACAATACGACGAAGAGGAGGAAGAGGAGGAGGAGGAGGGCGTCGGCGAGGTCGAGTACGTCAGCGACGTGGATGAGGATGAAGAAGAGGACCTTGCCGATCTTGAGGACTGGATTGGCGACGATTCTGCAGTTTCGAGCGACGACTATGACGATGACAGCGACGAGGACGATGAGGACGACGACGAAGGTGACAGCGAGGGCAGCGATGGGTCCGAGCAGCAGAAACCCACTGCTGGGACTAAGCGGAAACGCGTTGCTGCCCCCCAACCACCCAAGCCTCGTAAGAAGGGCGCTCGGATTGAGATTGAGTACGAGACTGAAGGTCCGGAGAAGGAAGCTGTTGCGGCGTAAGCGGACGGTTTTGCATTTTTCTTTGGCGTTGAGGGCGTTTTGGGTCAGGGGTTCCCAGTACAACTTGTGCTGGCTATACAGAAGCAACAACTTGTGAATACCACATATATGGTACTGGAGGGTATTAGTGTTGCGTAGAAATAGAAAATACTGGTCCTCCGTATTCCACAGGAAAAGGACATGATCTCGGAACTACCACCCTCTCTTTCGATGGCCAGTGCTGCCCATATGGCACTGCTAATGTACATTGTCATATTCGCCAGCCGAAATTAGCTCACTCGACATAGCCAGATTCTGTGAGTTGTGCGGGTGAACCAACTCCAAGCTATTGTGGTGAGGCTTGTTGCTGCTGCGGCCGTCCAACATGTTTTCCCCCATTGTTGTTCCTACTCTCAACGGTTGCCTCGAAATGGTCCATGATTGAAGTGTACAGTAGGTACTTTATCAGGGACAATCGACCATGTCGTAGGAGTCTACTATATCATAGTAGTATGCTGTTCCTCAGCGAGGCGAGGTGGACGACTAAGCTCAGGTCTGAAGAATCCTGTCCGCCTGCGCGCCCTGTGCTTCGGCATCTTCCAGGGTTTGAGGGTTTACTTATTGATGTAGGCGCTTCATAGTTCATGCTGTCCTTTGAAGGATGCGCGCAACAGCACAAGGACTCCGAATATATTGAGTCCGTTCCGAACAAACAGCCTCACCCCTTCCCCGACTCCTCGCCGTCCACCGTGCGATTGCGCTAGTGAACCTCTCGGCGACCAGCCCATACATTGACGAAATCCTCAAGAGACATGGACGGCCCCGGAGCGCATGGCGCTCAGGCGGACGGCTCCACAGAGCCGGGTCTTCTGGTCCACCTTGGCTGATGGAAGCATGATGTGAGTCTGTAACCTCCGGCGTCTGAATCTGCTAACATGGTCATTTCAGTATCGTTGCCGTCATTCGTATCTCGAGGTTTTACATGGATGACGGACTCAAAGTCCTCAATTCTTCGTGGCAGGGCGTCTTCTCAAGTGCATTCTCTCCTCTGCTTCCTGTGTGCTTTCTTCCCCTTCTCTTGGGCTCCTTGTTGAGCAACGAGCAAGTCTTTCCTGCTATGGCCCGACTCCCTCTTGCACGAGGATTCATAATAACTCCACTGCATCTTCAATTTGTTCTATTCATGAGGTACCTAAGCGATGTATTTAGGAATCATTGCTGAAAACCTCAAAGGAATAGAAGAGGAGCAACCCTAACCAAGACTCTTGCCTCAGCCCACACCCCTCGATTACGTAATCAGAGGTGTGCACCTCAACAAGTCCGCGCCGCGTGCGGCATAACAGGAGCCCTTAATCCTGAACGTCGCAACGTGAAGCTCATCTCCTGTGCCTGATCAGCTGGACTGGTAGGCAACGGATCTGAAGATTGCTGTCATGTCCTCCTACTTCTCCTCCCTCAAAACCTCGAGCGCGATCTCCAATCTAGGAACGCGACTCAACAGTCTTCGCCGGACGATCACCTCTGGCGACGAGTCCGACGACCCAGAGAATGAGGACTGCTCGCACATCTCCAACGTTCTGCGCGCATATTACGCAGAGAAAGGTCGCGCACTGCCGCCGTGGCTACCTCCTGATCCCAAGAACCCGACACCGCAGCCACGCATGGTGGTGACACAAGCGTCACTCCAACAACAGCAACAAGGGGTGCCATACAACCAGCAACAGCAGAGACTGCCGGGATCCCGCAGCGGAAGTGGTGGAGGACTCAGCGATCTCTGGGGGGATTCTGGGGCGCCTTCACAACCGCCGTCGCAGACGGGGAGCCTTCGTAGTCGTCCGAGTAATCTGCGACAGCAGCCCTCGAGTCAATCCCTTTCCCCGCCGGCGTCCTCACAGGTATGCCATGTGTTGTCCCTCGCTTGCTTTCTTTAAGCTTAACAGCTTAACCTGACAATTTCAATCCGCAGGGTCGACCGGGCATCGAGCGCAGCACATCCTCGACTTCTGGTACCTCAGCGCAGGAGCGATTACGCGCACGTCTTCAGGGTTCAAGCCCTTCTCCTTCTCATCATTCTTCGTCGTCCAGCGGCGGCCATCAGCAATCGCAGTCTCAGTCGTTTCTGGGTTCGTATCGGCCGTGGTGATTGATGTGCATTGATATCATATCTTGGAGTTGGTGGAGTTTTTGTTGGATGTACAGATGGATTTAGCACATTTTGTCTTTTTCTTTTTTTTTTTTTTTTTTTTTGTTTGTGTGTGTAGATTCGGATCTGTCGTCCATTTTAATGATATGGATTAACGGGTGCAGAGCGTACGCTGCGTACTACTATCCTTCGAATATATAATCCTCGGATGAATATGCCAATGGCGCGCGATACGTAGCTACTACCGAGCGTTCCAAATCGAACACATTCAATTGTACTTATTCCAACTCATGCTAAACAACGACATAAAGTACACGGACCAAAAATCACCCCCGAACCTTCCGGTAACTCGGAGGATGCCAGGAGCTTCTAATGATTTTTCCTATCCAAACCGGGACAATGGACGCGGCGCAGACGGCGACAACGCGCCATAGCCAGTCCAGGGTGATGACGTACTCCAGGTCAAAGTAATCGCCCAAGAACGGGATGCTGATGATGTAGACCAGGGCAGTGCCGACGATGCAGAAAATCATAATGGGATGCCACGTGGTGATGGCGATGGCGACCATGAGCAGCTCGTTGAGCACTAGCGCGGTAAACGACACACTGATCATGCGCTTGCCAGTCACCGTGTTGAGCAGGATCTGCGATAGGCCCTGGATCACCGCGCCCTGGTACACGGAGATAAGCATCCAACCGAAGAAGGACCTATAGCTGAGGCTGCGGCCGCTCTTGAGCTCCTTGTACAGCTCCGGGTACAGGTTAGCCAGGTGCTCGTCGACGTCCTTGTCCAGCACAAGCGAGAACACAGGCGCGTTGGTGTACACCGTCGCGTAGCCCACCATCAGCCAGTTGATGAAAAGGCCCTTGGGATCGAAGTTGCTGGCAATGCTATACATTGTCTGGCACGCGCTGATAATCAAGCCTCGATGCATGATGAACTGACCCAGTTTCGCAGACCGCTTGTACGAGTTTCGCCCGTGCCAGAAGAGCAGCTTGACCAAGTGGTGGAACTGCGTGATGCTGAAGTCCGCCGCCAGCGACGCCTGCCGCCCTTCCTTACCCACGATCCCAATGCCCACATCCGCCGCCTGGATCATAGACACATCGTTGCCGCCATCACCGATGCAGCATACCCGCTTCTTCGTGTGCTGCCGGATCAGCTCGGCTATTTCTGCTTTCTGGTTCGGTGAACATCGACACGCAACGACTGCCGGCAGAAGAACAGCGATGGAGATGAAGGACGATCGGTAATGAGTGAGCATGAGGCTTAAAGACTCTCCATCGATCAATAGGCACGCGTCGGGCTTGTGTCGGAGAAAGTCCAGCGCTTCCTGCGCCGTCGCTTTATCACGCAATTTCGACACCGTGTGGATGTATTGTCCGCGGGCAACCAGCTTGGCTGAGATGGCTACGCATCGCGCCGTTTCCACTTTATCGCCCGTCAACATCCAAATCTTGACGCCCGCGTTCCGAAGGAGTTCAAGGGACGGCTTGACGTCTCTCTGCAGCCGGTCCTCAACACCCGTCACGCCAAGCAACTCCAGATCATGCTCCAGATACTCGCCGACGACCTTGGCCATGCCGGCATCTCGACCCTGCAGAGCCAACGAGGCTTCTTTGTACTTGGCCGCGAATTCTTGATATCGCTGACTGGACAGTTTCCGCCGACCGACCACCAGAGTCCGCAGACCTTCACGGGCCATGTTGGCGGTCTCCTCGTCCAGCCAATCGTTAGCCGCAACGATGGAGGACATGACGGTATCCGCACCTTTCTGATAGAACCAGATTTCGCTTTCGTTTTCCGCGGAAGACGACGAATTCGGCCCCTGGTCGAATTGAACGATGATGCCCATGCGCTTACTTTCCGACGTAAACGGAAACACCTCGAGAATCTGGACGCGCACAGCGACTTGATTCGAGTGTGTGGATTCCAAGATGATCCGCTTGCGATCACGATAGGCAACTCGCAGTCCTACCTCCTCCGTGTAGCGGACAATCGCAATCTCATCGGGAGAAGATGCCTGGTAGCTCGTCACCTTGCGGCCATCCTCCTCTTCGGTGGTCGGGGTGACGTTATGGCACAGTGCGAGAGCAAGAATCAGATCTCGGACGCGAGACCCAATCTCACGCCTTGTCCGTGTGGCAGCGCCCGGTCCAGCCTGGGCTCCAGAAACCGACGATGGCGTGACAAGGGACGACGGCCCGGTCGCGGCAAACCCTTGTCTTACATAGGATGAGACCTCGTCCATTGCTTCGTTCGCGTAAGAAACGGTTCCCACATGGATCTTCTTCAGCTCCATCTCTGTTCCGGTTAGTATGTGCGCAGTCAAACTCTGAGGTATGGGTTGACCTACCGTTTTGCGTCAGCGTTCCCGTCTTGTCAGACAGGAGATACTCGATACGCCCCAAGTCCTCCGGAATAGTACTCGTCCTGACTACCGTGCCAGGTATATCGCGATCGCGCTCGATGAACCGAGCATACACCGTTTTGGCCATGTCCAGGTTCACCCGTAGACTCATGGGGATGATTGTCGAGAACAAAATCAAGTAAATTAGGATGGCAATATACCATTCCTTGTCGTTGGTGGGCTGAAACCCTTCCAATGCAACCAGGGTGACGGACAAGAGCAGAGTAACCGCGCAAAGGATCTTGGTCAAATTGTTGATTTCGTACTCTAGCAGACCGACTTTGGAGCGCGAAGGCGATGTCGACAGGGCCGACCGCGTTTCAGGGCCTGTGTAGATTATCGCAGCCAGCGTGATAGTGTTCGACGCTAGAACAGTGTTTGCCCACGCAGTATTCTCGATGGTTAGAGGGACTGACTGTACTTGGGAGGCGTTGTCCTCGCTAGCACGGAGTTCTTCGCGAGGCGACTGCGGCTTGTTGACCGGAGGGTCATATGAACGGTATGACGATGGATCTAGTTCCATCGTGCCTACGAACTCATTGACTCGTCTATCTGGAGCCCCAGCAAGAATTCGCAAGCGCCTCAAATCTCGAAGAGCGAGATTCTGTGATAGACTTGGAGGAACACGCAGTTTCCAGTCCGTCTCTCCGTCTAACTGATCTGTCCGGATGAACGTATCGCTCGTCCCTGTTGTCTCAGAAGAAGATGTCTGTTGAGAAGGTTGATAATTATCGGCCGTTGTAGTCTCGGCGACCGGTTCCAACAGATCCGGCACCTGCTCTTGAGCTGGCCTATCTCCATCTTGGGTTGTCGAATGCGAGGTCGCCGATTCCGTCGGGGTGCTTTGGAGGATTACGACGTCCGCAGGTAGGCGTTGGTCTTTGCGAATCTTGAGCACATCACCAACCTTCAAGTCTCGGGATTTCTTGACTACCTCATATATCCCATCTTCGTTCGGTTCCGGCCGCGGAAAACGGGCTGGGTGTCTGCGCCTCGAGTCGAAAGCGGGGTTGCCGAAGGACAGGACAGTATACTCCTCTGAGTTCGCTTCAGCATCTCTTCTTCGTCTCCCTATATCGTCCCAGGCCTCTTTTCCTAATGATATGGAGACCACGAACGCTAGGGGCGCAATGTATGACGACGTATAACCAATGCGTAGAACCGGAATAATTTGAGAGAGCGCAACAAGAAGAAAATAGAGGTTGAAGAAAAAAGAAAACTCGTTATACAAGGTGCGCGGCAGAAAGCTCCAGGGCGTATATTTTGCGTTGGACACGATGTTTGCAGGGAACTTTGATAGTTGTTGTTGGCCGACTAAAACTTCCCGTGCTGGCTTGGACCGATCTTCGTCACTAGATAGTGGTGATGCGCTTGGCCCAGATCCAGAGATTAGGCCTCTGAGACCGGACAATCGCGACTTGTTTGACCGGCCCGTCTCGTCGGGTATGAGAGAAACCTGGCTCCTCCGTCGGCTGTCGAGTAGCGGAGCGTCATCTGCGTTGCGTCGCGACACGGTGTCTTCGTGATCGTCAAGGAGGCCGTCAAGGTCGTCTTCCGATTGTCGAGCAGCGTCTCCGTCCCATGTTGTGTGCCGGACGCCCGTACGCAGATTCCGCAACGCTATCCGCGCCCCGTAGCCTCTTGTCCGTCGCCCATAATCGCGGGAACCTCGAAACGATTGCCGACTGCTCTCATTTTCGGGATCGAGCTCGTCCAACTCAAGGTCTTCGTCTGAATCGGCGGGACTCGTTGTGTCGGCGTTGTCGATGCCATGCAAATATTCGGCGGAAAGGGACATGGTGCAAGACAGTACTGAAGTCGATTCCTAACTTTCTGCTGCAACTTCTATCTGGAAACAGTTGCTGTGCGGCTCCTATCACGTAGACAAAACATCGCGCGTGGCATATATGTCACCTCCTATGACGCAGGATCGCTCTCGTTGATCATGTCGAAATGGTTTGTGGTTCCAAGAGAGTAGGTAGAAGCCGGGAGGTTGCTTAGTGCCGAAGGCAGCAAGTTTACCAATGAGTCCCCGGGGGGGCGCAGGGAATCTGATCGTGCGACCAGCGCGATTGGGATGAATGAGTGCGGGAGTCGTAAAGAAGCGGTTTCTCTACCAACTGAGGCTCAACAATGGTCCATGTTCTGTCCGATGCTCTGCTTCCATCAAGGATATGACGATTGATCCGCGCGTTTAACTAGTTATTTACACGTGATCAATAACTTGGACAATGATGATTACCTCATCAAGCTAGTAACTAACTGGTAAGTAGCTACCTACCTGATTAGGATAACCGTACTCTATACCGGATATCGTAGCTACAGATCTGACCATCGATGATGCAACGCACGTGACGCGTCGAGATCTTCCAGATCGGGCCAAACAATCCAGGTCTCACCAGTCTTATCTGCCAGCTCTCATCTCTTGGTCATGCTCATGCACGGCTTGCATCTTCGCGACGAAGTCTCTACTCTCTCCGTTTTTTTTTGCTTCGTTGGTGGTTCGTGGTGTCTGATTCTGTATATGTGAGTCTCGTTGTCTGCGCCAATCTCTGCGGAGAAGCCACTTGGCCCCTGAGCAGTTGATACTGACCAGCTATCTAGTACCATTTAATTGATTTCTTTCCCTTCTGTATTTCTTTACTAGCATGGCCGACACTATGTCATATCATAATGATGCGGCGTCGTCCTGGAACCCAGCGCTGAAACCAGATGCAACACATGGTGTGTCGCAATCTGAGCCAGTAACATCGATGTCGGAGAAGCCTGCGTCCCAATTCGAAGACCAGTCTCGATCCACGTCCGCAGATGACAGGGAAATGCGGTCCGAGCCACCTTTGAACGGCGGTTTGGTTGAATCCGCAGACCCTATCACCAATGGCGATGCCGCGGATTCGCCTGCAGCAGCGGAGGAATCCAATCTGTCAAATGATGCCCAAGGGCAGAATCACGTACAGGAGCATTCTCAACATTCGGACGATGTTCGCGCAGAGAAACCGCCGGAGATTCAGTGGGACAACGATATAGATTTCGCCGAAGAATTGCGCTCTACGTCAAGTCCGTTCGCCAGTGACGGCATTGTTCGACGGACTAATTCGTTTCCATCTGTTCCTCACGATTCAACGGATGAGGCGGTTCAGAAAGAGTCAGCCGCCGAGCAATTGGTTTCGTCGCAACGCGAGCCGCCTTTCACCGCCGAAGGAGAGAGAGCGAAGATCAATGGGGACATGTGGCATAACGATGGGAATGAGGAAGGCGCCTTTTTCGACGAGCTGAAAATGCAGACGAAGCCGATGCATGCTCCTTCGGAGGCCGATTCCAGGTACGAGGAAGGAGTTCCGCTGGTTCACCGCTCGTCCAAATCTCCAACGCAGCTTGACAGCATCTTCGCCGATGACGACGACTTTTTCAAGTCCGCAGCATCTACAGGCTCTGCCGATACGGATCGCCCGGTAGTTACGCGGAAGAGCACGGCTCAAGTTATCGAATCACTGAGTCGCGATTCCGCGGCGCCTTCGGTCGAGTCCATTCATGCCGAACAGCATCAGTCTACTCCAACTAGTGCGGAACTTTCCGCGATCAAAACCGCCACGACATCAGAGGCCGTAGACGAGGAGGATCTAGCCGCAAGATGGCAGCAAGAATTGGACAGCGATGACGAATTGTTGCCAGCTGACGAGCCCAGCCAGCCCCCGCCAGTAACCCAAGGGTATGAGCCTGCTGAACCCTCCAGTGCTAGTGGATTTGCCGCTCCGCAAACCCAACTAGATGTGCCACCGGCTTCCGTCTCATCAATGCCGACGACGACAACGAACCCTTATGCTCCGCACCAACCCTCATCCGCAGAGATGGTCCGGGGTCTCCCTACCGCCCCTTATACAAACTCATTCGCATCTCACTCTATATCTCCGCCACAGTCCCAGCCTGCGCCCAAGCCACAAAGTTTCCTCCAAGCCAAAGAGGGATATAAATCACCGTATGACTTGCCGGAAGATCTCACTCGGCCTCGACGTCCTGCAGCTGCGCGCAAGACGATTCCTTCCCCATCATATACGGCAATGACAGCCCCTCCGAGATCCGGTAGCGTGTCTTCGGTGCCACCGCCTCCTCCCGCATCCACGGCAGCGTCCGGGGGGACCCCCCTGCCACCAAAGGGGAGCAGCGCCCCAGCGACGGGCAACTTCTTCGAGGAACTTCCTCCAAGAGATACCAAATCCACGCCGCCCCGGAGATCGCAGACCCAATCTCCTAGCGCCCAAATAACCCATCCTAGTTTGACCACGAGTCCCCCGGGGCCCTTTCCTCGACCTGCATCTGTCAATACTCCGCCCTCGCTGCCTAAGCCTGCAAACCCGTATGCGCCGCCGCCGCCCCGACGATCTCAGACGCAGTCCCCAAGCTCCCAACCGACCGGGTCGAGGCTTGGCGTTGCTGCAGTGGATCCCTTCCCTCGTCCTGCGTCTGTCAACACGCCGCCCTCGCCCCCTAAATCATCAAACCCATATGCGCCGCCGCCCCGTCGGTCTCAGACGCAGTCTCCAGGCACCCAAATCACCTCCTCCAGTTTAACCATGACTTCTGGGGAACCTTTTCCTCGTCCCGCCTCTGTGCAGACGCCGCGCTCATCGCCTAAGGCAACCAATCCGTATGCAACGCCGCAAGTGCCCCGGGAAGTCCCGCAACACAATTTCATACCGCCAACTGATGGCCAAGAACTAGACCCGCTGGAGCGTTGGAAGGGCGCGCCGATATTTAAGTTCGGGTTTGGCGGTGTTGTTGTCTCCTGTTTTCCGCAGCACATCCCGCGTTACACTGCTGGTCAAATGACTCCGATGATCAAATCGGCTCCCGGAGAAGTACGAATGCGACACTTCAAGGATGTTCTGCCTCCCGCTGATAGCGGCATTGTGCGATACCCTGGACCACTTCGTGCGAAGTCTAAGAAAAAAGATGTCATCGCATGGCTCTCTGCTCGCATTGCCTATTTGGAGAATGAGGGCATGCCAGCGGTCTCGGTGTCCGACCCACAAGCATACAAAACCCATGAGGACAAGGTTCTTTTGTGGAAGGTCATACGGGCTTTGGTTGAGCATGACGGTTCTCTAGAAGGGAGCCCTGAGATTGCCAGATCCTTGCGTGACATCATTTCTCCGGGCTTGCGACCACAAGAATCGGGTACGGCTTCGGAGCCTCCGCTCTCTTCAGGTGTACAGTATTCGTCAGCATCTGGCACCACGCAACCTGATGCTGTTAACCACCACCTTGTAGAGCAAATCCGAGATGATTTACTTCTCGGGGAGCGGGAAAAAGCAGTCTGGCGAGCGGTAGACAACCGTCTCTGGGGCCACGCCATGATTATGGCGTCAGGAATGGACAGGTTGTTATGGAAGCAAGTTATCCAGGAGTTTGTCAGACGGGAGGTCCGCGCGGCTGGTGACGGTGTTGAGTCTCTAGCAGCGCTCTATGAAATTCTGGCAGGCAATGTCGATGAATGCGTGGATGAATTGGTACCACCATCCGCTCGAGCAGGGCTGCAGATGGTCAGCAAATCGGACGGACAGGGGTCAGCTACAAAGAATGCTCTTGATGGCCTTGATAAATGGCGGGAGACGCTAGGGCTGGTGCTGAACAATCGTTGCCCCGGTGATGCACAAGCCCTCATTTCCCTGGCCCAGCTTCTCCTGTCGTACAACCGTACGGAAGCAGCCCATATTTGCTTGATCTTTGCGAGGGCATTCTCAGCTGGCCCTGTGTTTGGCGGGTTGGACGATCCGCATGCTGCGATTGTTCTTCTCGGAGTCGACCATCGGCGATATCCGACCACGTTCTCTCGTGATGAGGATGCCATCCTCCTGACCGAGGTTTACGAATTTGCTACCTCTGTTCTAACTGGAAACGCAGCAGCGTCGCTGCCTCATCTGCAATCGTTCAAACTGCAGCATGCGAGCATACTTGCGGAAAGTGGCTTCAAAGCTGAGGCGCAGCAGTACTGCGACGCCATTGCTGCAACCCTCAAAGCCAGCACGAAACTCTCTCCCTACTATCATCAGCGCCTCTTCAGTGAGGTTGACGAGTTGAGTTCACGACTGAAGCAGGCTCCGAGCGACGGTTCATCTTCCTGGATGAAGCCCAATATGAGTAATCTTTCCGACTCGATGTGGGCCAAGTTCAGCAGCTTCGTCGCTGGAGACGACAGTGATGCGGTGTCCCATGGATCAGGCAAGGCGGAGGAGATCGGCCCCTTCGCCAAAGTGACGGGCACGCCCACGATCAGTTATTCGCCCTCGACGTCCGACATCTATGGCTCCTCCATGGCGGCACCACCACCTCCACCTCAGCCAGTGTCGAGCGCTGCATCCCGATATGCACCCGTAAGTAATTATGTTCCGAGTTCACCGCCAGAGGAGCGGCGCGCGCGATCTTCGCTAGATGCCCAGCCACCGACCTCTTTTGGAATCCAGTTTCCGCCGCACAGCGCACCCACAGCAGGGTATGAACCACCGTCATTGCAGCCATCCGGCGCGCCTACGACAAGTTATGAACCTCCGTCGTTGCAGCTGGTTGGTGCACCTACGGGAGACTACGAACCGCCTTCGATGCAACAGGTTGGTGGAACCACGGGAGGGTATGAACCACCGTCATTGCAACCGGCTGGCGATCACACGACAGGGTATGAACCACCCTCGTTGCAGCCGGTCAACGAAGAGTCAGTTGAAGCCACGGACGACCAGGAAGCGGAGGAAGAAGAATCAAAGCCGAAGAAAAAATCTATCATGGACGATGACGATGACGACGACCTCGTTGCTCGGGCTGCTGCACTGCAAAAAGTGGAGAAGGCGCGGCGAGATCGAGAGGTTGATGAGACGGTCCGCAAGGCTGCTGAAGCAGATGGTACGTGATCATTCCTCGACATGAATCAATTCAGAGCAAATGTCCTAACACGTGTTATGCAGCTAAGCGACCCCCGCCGCAGAAGAAAGGCTGGTTCAGTGGGTGGTTCGGAGGCAGGAAAGAAGAAGACTCCAAAAAGCCGATCCGCGCCAACCTTGGCGAGGAGAACTCCTTCTACTACGATCCTGAGCTGAAGAAATGGGTGAACAAGAAAGATCCTGACAGCGCTACTGCTTCCGCGCGTTCGACTCCCCCACCACCAAAGGGTCCTGCTCCGAGGTCTGTCAGCCAAAGGTCGGCGCCGCCGCCGTCTTCCCCCAGTAGTCGTCCATCGACTGCGGGCAGTGCTCCGCCGCCGCCAAGGACCGGTAGCCCCTCGGTTTCGGGGCCGCCCCCAGCTGGCGGACCGGGCATCTCTCGCCCGGCCTCCACCAGCGCTACTGGTGGCACTCCTGGACCTGCTCCAGGCTCCGCGCCGCCTTCCCGACCACCCACATCACTAAGTAATGCTAGTTCGATCGATGACCTCCTAGGGGCTCCGCAGGCACGCAAGGGCGGGTCAGCTCGTTCTAAGAGGAGGGATCGAGGTTATGTTGATGTGATGACGAAGTAATGGTGGGCCGATGAAATGCGAGACGCAGGCCAATTGCGAATCATTCCGCTGCTTCTGTTGTATTCATGTCTCGAATGTCAAGCATCTGACGTTGCATCTGCGACATGTGACCGGCGTACTATAGGTGCAGTGATTGGTTTCGGTAATGTTGCTGATAGATCCATCGTGTTTTGGGGAAGCTTTGTTTTGCTTATTCTCCTTGAGTTGCTTTCCCTACTGAACGATGCTGACATGTATGATATACGTTACGCTACCTAATCATCATCATCTCATGTCTTCGAAGGCCAATTTAGCCAATCTTCCCTCTGATCGCATCTCAATGAGTTTGCAGTGTGATCTTTCCCTATGGAACATCTCCGCTCGTCTATCCGATTTCGCCCTCTGGTTTCCTTTACTCCGTACAGGTTCTTTTAAAATGGAGTGGCAGCTCTTTCTTCAGCAACTCGGACCTGATATCAATAGGCCTCAAGAGACTTTTTGGAGTTTATATCTGTTAAATGCTACCTCTTATTGCCAATTATCAGATCGACGTCGAAACAGTCTCGCCTGGAAAGGATACCAACAGACCATTCTTCTGATATCAATGATGGCTAGAAACACAGGCAGCATCCGACACAAGCCATAGTGTGAATGGCTTTCTTCGACATCGGACCCGAAATCAAACGATGCCCATACAAAGGGGTACAGAATTTCTGGTGCATGCACAAGATGGAGCATCGGGACTATTCGGAAGACGGACCATGACACTGAATTTGTGCTCTTCATTGACATAGATGAAGACAGGTTCTTACGCGATATTTTCGACTTCCCTGGAGGAAATCCTCGAACAGCGCTCATACGACCAGAGACAGCACCGATTATTTATTCGAATGGGCGTACTTTGAAGAGCATGAAGTCGCAGCAGATATAATCAGCTATAACTTGATATCGGCTTTAGGATTCCATGGGTCTGTTTACCAAAGGGATCCTCTGCCGATCCGCGAGGCTGGGTTAAATGTATTTTGTAAATAGTAGTTAGTAGGTTAGTTACTAGGTATCCCTCAACACAGCTTACGGATAGGCTCATTGCTAGACTGTGCAATACATGAATCCTTGGGCAGGAATGACTCGGTTTTATGTCCTCATGCAGTGTCAAGTGTCAACAGCAGACTCGATATGAGACGGAGAAATGTATGAGGGACTGGTAACCACATCGAGCGCAGGCAATCACAAAACCTAAACGCAACGATAGTCGTTAGCGGAGATCCTTCGCGATAAATTCTAAAGGCTCTTCCTGGGCTCAACGGCCAGTCCAAATGATAATGTTAACTTAGCCATGAGCAGCGGTTGGGAGGACATTCGCCCCTCCGAGTTTGAGAAACGCAGGTGCCCTGAAACGAACGAAGTGAGTGAAAGGGTTCGAAGGCCGCGCGAGGACCGACGACCATAAACTATACTAAACCATCCATATGTATGAGGACGCCGCTGCCCCTACCGTCATACTGTTCGTCTCTCAGGGATTCCGCTCGGAGACTCGCCATGAGAAGGTGCTACCATGCAATCTCAAAGAACAGTAGCCAAGTTATCTTCCTGCTTTGTCGGTCACAATCTTGTTCCTTTGAGTAAATAAACACTGTCGAAGACGTTCCTCTACTTGCTACAGGCTTATTGACCCCTTTCAACCGTCCTTTGCTGTCCATCATGCTACTCTGTCAATGACTAGCCGGATATTTTCTGACACCGTCTCCTCATACTCTACGCCTAAAACGTCCTCGGTGGTTCCTTACTTCCATGATGGCCACCAGCGGTAATAATCGGCCACCTCGCTCATGAACGCGTACAGTACTTACTCCATCAACGAGTATGGTGACGCCTCCCGTCAACCCCAACCTTCCCGACGTACGGCCGTTTCCAGAGGCCACTGGCAGTGCCCAAGTTCTTCGTGACCGGATTTCTCCCCGACCCAAATCCATGTCCCTGGTCCATGGTCAGTTGGTGTCTTTGCTCCCTGGAGTACTAGCTACTCCTTCAAGTACTGTATTGTACTATGGAGTCCACGTTGACTCAGTCGGTGGAAAGGGCAAACCCGGTACAGTAAAGAGTTCTTAGAGAGTTAAACTCCCCTGTCACGATTTACCCCATGCGGTGCCAGCCGTTACCATTTCGGCAGTGGTGCAGCAACGCCGGCGGGGAACGAAAAGTGAGCATCCTGGTCCGCAGGTATCTAGGTTATCCACTTGCGCACATAAATACTGATCCGGGGCAGCGACCCGCTGATCATAGAAGTGCAACTTACAAAGACATTCTGGCCGTTGAGATCCGCTCTTGGGAACTGTCCGAAAGGGTCCTGCATCCAAAACACGAATTTCATACTTTCGATTTGAATCGTTGTTATTTCGTAGCGTATCTGCTCCCTAACGACGAAACAGAAAATGACCGCCTGGACATGTTTCATGAACTTTGTCTCACGCTATTGCACCGGAAGCTCTATCTGGCCCCGATCAAGAACCCGCAGCGGGTAATTGATCTGGGACAGGTATCTGGGCAATTGATTTCGGTAAGTTTGCTAGCTGGGAATGGCGGACCCAAGATACAGAAGCTGACTCGCTGAAGCGGACCAACATCCCGAGGCCGAGGTAAGGAATACTAGAGGGAGCGATCCCAGATGGACGGAATGCTGAGACAGGATGTTGTTTGTGCCAGGTAATCGGCTGTGATTTGAGCCCGGTCCAACCGACTATGTCAGTTTAGCATAAGAGCTCGTAGCTAAGTGGCTGGGCTGACGGGGATTTGCAGGGTTCCTCCGAATGTGAAGTTCCTTGTGGACGACATCGAGTCGGAGTGGGCATATGAAAGCGACCCGTTTGACCTCATCCACGCGCGATACCTGGCTGGCTCGATCAGGGACTTTGGGAAGTTGGTGAAGCAGTGCTATCGGTACTATGCTGACTCTGTTCCGTTATCCTTCTTGACACTCTAACGAAAAACAGATCAGTAAAGCCTGGCGGCTGGGTTGAATTCCAGGACTGGGACGGCTATCCCATGTCTCCAGACGGCAGTCTCAATGGCACCGCGCTCCAACAATACTACGACGAGGTTTACGGGGCGTTCGAGGAGGCTGGCTATGAGGTGCGTCCCGGGTCCAAGTTGAGCAGTGGTTCAAGGAGGCCGGGTTTGTGAACATCCACGTGGAGAAGTTTGTCATTCCCTACGGCGTTTGGCCGAAGGATCCCCATCTTGTCAGTTATCCCCTTTGCCCCCAGACGGTGAATCAATAACACTCCAGTACTGACCTCTTAGTCAGAAGAAAGTTGGCGCCTGGAACCAGACCCAGGGCGAAGCGAACGGCTTCGAGGCCGCAGCTCTGGCACCTCTGACGCGGTTCAAGCAGTGGAGGAAGGAGGAAGTCATTGTCCTTGCCAGCAAGCTGACGGCCGGAACCGCAAAATTCACATGATGTTCGACTTGTGAGTGTCCCCGTAGCTATTATCCGGCCTTGCTATACACTAGACAACTAACCACAAATATCATCTGCAGCTATGTTGTCTACGCCCAGCGTCCCGAGAACTGACGGACAATACTATGTACTCCTGTCGTGCCTGGACAAGTTGTTCGTGTAGCCTCGGCGGCTCGGCCTCTTGCTCTCAAGGTCCGAGCCGTCCACGTTAACGGCAATGGAGGAGCCCCAAATTTTACTGCAAATGTCCGTGGCTCTGTGGTTAGAAACATCTAATGAGAGGGTGGGAAGTCATCCATCTAAAATGATTCTAAGCAGTACATTACTTGTTCGTCCATTTCTTTTTCATTCCTGCAAGCCCTCTCTAGTATGCCCTTTTCCACAAACTGGAGGCAGAGGGTATAACCGTTACGGTCGAGTCAGAGGAACGACCCATTCCAGTACTCCTTTTTTTTGTCCTTTCAATCCCTATGATATGTTTTGTCCGTAGTCACTTCTAGAATCTTTCACACTGAATAAGTAGAATGCCCCTCCAGCCCTCTAATACGACCTTGCCAGCATAATGGACCACGCGAGCTCCTATTCAGAGAAACAAACGCAAAGAGTCCCTCCACAGACACAGATGGTCTTTCAAGTACTTAGCATAGTACTTACTGAGTCAGTAAAAACCATGGCTTCCCCAGGGGTCTTCGTTCCGGATATGATGTTCTGCTCCTTTTTCAGTTTAAGCTTCATGTGCATCAAGACCTGCTTCATTTGTCTGTAGGGAGCTGCTGCTCAACTATTGCTCTCTGTTGCAACCGAAATCTTCTTGACCGCGCTGATGACTACCTCCTACTAATCTTTGCCCGAAACGGCAAGGTCGGTTCGTTTCAGGGCATGCGCGCGACAGCCGCGCGTCACCAGTTTCCCGAGGAACATGGGGGCCTGAGGATCAACTGGCCAATGCGGCTCAATATCACGTGACTTTCACGTGCTGGATTGATCGTCTATGTGGGGCACGACCCACTTGGAAAGTCAATAATAGCTAGTCACGTGACTTAACGTCTGCCTTGATTACGTCGTGACCTTTGCAGGTGATCAGGCTGCCAGACAGTAGTAGTGTCTCTGCAAAGCTGAGAAAAAGAACACAAAACAAAGATGCGTTTGATTTCGTAGTCTGAATCAGTGTCTTCTCTTTGAACATCACTGTCGGACTGTGAAACGCCCGCATTCATCTCGATGGCCGCGTCGGCGTCCAAGTTCACCCCGCCTCCTTCGCCGCCGTCCCCGTCCGGATCGTTCTATGATGTGAGCGACGATGAGGAGACCGACTACAACACTATTGCGTCCACAAGTCCCCGGCGCGGCGTGAAATTGCTGTTCTCTAAGAGCAAGGTGCGCATGGATGGTAATTGAAGATGATAAGCCTTGTTTGGACTGACACACACTGGCTAGGTCTACGTTCATCCGACACCGTCCGCCAAAGACAATATTCCCGGATTCATCGCGCTCGTTCAACAGAAGCCGACCTCACCGGATGGCGATAATGCATCGTCCTATCTTCTGGCGTGGGTGCCTGAGAGTGCACTCGGCGATGCGTATGAAACCTACGTCAAGGTCGACCTTGCCGATAGCGACTCCCCGCCGCGACAGACATATTTGGTACCGCCGCTGCCGACAATGACCACGTACAAGGAAGCGGTCGGGATGTACGCCTTTGCGGTGCCGTTGTCGGAGATCTACTCGCTCATGGTCCGGCCGCCGAGCATCGGTTGGTGGTTTGGCAGCTTGGTCATCAACACCCGTGCAGGCGACAGCTTTCCCGCACTATTCTTTCACGATAGCGAATGCGAGTCGACCATTCTGCAAAAAAAGCGACGGACACGGGAGAACTTCGATCCGTTTTCCGAGGATGGCGGCATGTTCTGGGGTGGCGATGAGGTGCTGCGATGGCTGAGACGGTATGTCAAGGTTCAGCGGTCGGGTGCCGATAAGACTATCTATCTCATCAATCCCTCGGAGGAGGACAAGCTGTCGTTTGGACGTCCGTTGAGTAGTGAGAGGTCGGATGCGTCCCAGCAAAATCCTCCGGCTACGGCCGTGCGCCGCGATGCTGCCATGGACCCTTTTACCAAGGCGTTGAAAGAGGCCCGATGGAAGGTACTGGAGGGACTCAGCCGGGTTACTACATTCACGAGGAGAACGGCGAATGAGATCGCCGAGAACTCGATCATTCCCCCGCAGGTCCGGAGGCTAATGAAGAACCCGGAAGTGCAGACGTTGCAAAATGAGTTTGATAGTGCGCGGATTTACCTGGCAAGGTGGGCCATGAGCATCGCGGAGCAGAGCGAAAAGGAGAGGAACAATCGAATCTGGACAGCCAGGGATGTGCTAGAGATGGAGAACAGCTCTGTCGGTGAGTTTGAGATTTTGGAACTGGAGACTGGAACCATGTCCATTCAGGAGCGCCGAAAGGTGGTTACGTTGAAGGAATGGAACAGCTGGTTCAATCCTGTCGACGGCCGGTTGCAGATCACGGTGGACGAAGTGAAGGAGCGGATATTCCACGGCGGACTTGACCCGCAGGATGGCGTCCGGAAAGAAGCGTGGCTATTCCTACTCGGAGTGTACGACTGGGACAGCAGCGCCGATGAGCGGAGGGCGGTCATGAACTCGAGAAGGGATCAGTACGTGCGACTGAAGGGTTTCTGGTGGGAGCGGATGGTCGACGGGCATGGTTCAACTGAGGAGTATGAGCGGTGGAAGGAGCAGAAAGCTCGTATTGGTAAGTAGTGACCATTCTAGTTTACGGGTGACGACTAATGCATGGCAGAGAAAGATGTGCACCGGACGGACCGGACCATCCCGCTTTTTGCCGGAGAGGACATCCCTCATCCGGATCCGGACTCGCCGTTCGCAGACGCGGGCACCAACGTGCATTTGGAGCAGATGAAGGACATGCTGTTGACATATCACGAGTTCAATCCGAGCTTGGGGTATGTACAAGGCATGAGTGACCTGCTGGCGCCGATTTATGCGGTGATGCAAGACGACGCAGTGGCGTTTTGGGGGTTTGTTGGGTTCATGGAGAGGATGGTAAGATCAGCCTCTCGCGTCAAGAAAAAATAGAGGAGGCTGACAGAGACAGGAACGGAACTTTCTTCGGGATCAATCCGGAATGCGAGACCAACTGATGACGCTTAACCAGCTGGTGCAGCTCATGGATCCGCAGCTGTATCTACACCTGCAAAAAGCGGACAGCACCAACTTTTTCTTCCTGTTCCGGATGCTGCTCGTGTGGTACAAACGCGAGTTTGAGTGGGGAGACGTTCTGCGACTGTGGGAAACGCTGTGGACGGACTACCTGTCGAGTAGCTTCCATATATTCTTCGCCATGGCGATTCTCGAGAAGCATCGGGATGTGATTATGGACCATTTGCATCATTTTGATGATGTTCTCAAGTACAGTACGTATTTCTCCATCTGGCGGGGGAACATGTTTGGATCTGACTCTGATTCAGTCAACGAGCTCTCTTGTACTATGGAGCTGGTGCCTCTGTTAACCCGGGCGGAGTCACTCTTTCGACGATTCGAGCGGATGGTGCAGCGAATCGACAAGAAGGACAACTTTCCGATGCCTGGACGTCCACAGGCTGGAGAGTCCTCCCAAGCTGCGCGTGACAGCGTCGGCCAACATATTGCCCGGGGGATAGGAGCAGAGCGAGACAGCAAGGTAATCACACCAGAGCTGCGGCAGCTGCTCAGCCGAGAGCGAATCTCCCCACGTCGTAGTGAGCATTAGGGTCTAGGGAGGGATGGTATGGCGTTAGGGACGGATTGATCTGTAGCAATTTACCTATTCATTTGTTTTAATACAGACATGCCATTGCTGGGTATCGCATAACAGGGGTCATCAATCATCATAATCATACATTACCAACCCAAGCCAATCCAGAACCCAATGATAATAAAACGTCACAACATAGAATACACAGCGACTCTATTCGCATGTCATGTAGGGATAAAATTCCTCGAATCCTCTTGCTGCTCCTCAAAGCTCTGATCAAAAGCCGCGAGAGCCGCGACGATCGCCACTGCCATAAACGCGACCGCGATGAGCGACCAGATCACGCCCCAGCAGCGGGACGATCCGCCATATCGTTTCGCAAAAACCGACGCATCCGAGGAATTGACCTTGCGCAGGATAAGATCATCGCAAATATCCCAGACACTGTAGAGAGCAGACATAACTCCGATAAACAACTACACCCCATCGTCAGCTCTCTGATATCCAACGATTCAAGAAAAAAAGGAAAAAGGGAAAAAAAAAAAAAAAAAAAAAAAAAAACACAAGAAGGACAACTTTCCGATGCCTGGACGTCCACAGGCTGGAGAGTCCTCCCAAGCTGCGCGTGACAGCGTCGGCCAACATATTGCCCGGGGGATAGGAGCAGAGCGAGACAGCAAGGTAATCACACCAGAGCTGCGGCAGCTGCTCAGCCGAGAGCGAATCTCCCCACGTCGTAGTGAGCATTAGGGTCTAGGGAGGGATGGTATGGCGTTAGGGACGGATTGATCTGTAGCAATTTACCTATTCATTTGTTTTAATACAGACATGCCATTGCTGGGTATCGCATAACAGGGGTCATCAATCATCATAATCATACATTACCAACCCAAGCCAATCCAGAACCCAATGATAATAAAACGTCACAACATAGAATACACAGCGACTCTATTCGCATGTCATGTAGGGATAAAATTCCTCGAATCCTCTTGCTGCTCCTCAAAGCTCTGATCAAAAGCCGCGAGAGCCGCGACGATCGCCACTGCCATAAACGCGACCGCGATGAGCGACCAGATCACGCCCCAGCAGCGGGACGATCCGCCATATCGTTTCGCAAAAACCGACGCATCCGAGGAATTGACCTTGCGCAGGATAAGATCATCGCAAATATCCCAGACACTGTAGAGAGCAGACATAACTCCGATAAACAACTACACCCCATCGTCAGCTCTCTGATATCCAACGATTCAAGAAAAAAAAAAAAAGGAAAAAAAAAAAAAAAAAAAAAAAAAAACATACAACAAAAAACCTCAACGCCTCCGCATGCGCAATAAACCAGAACGCGACCAGCAACCCCACCGCCGTGAAAATGGTGAGAATCGTCAACCAATCCTTCCGCGCCCACCACAAGGTGAGTAGGAAACACACTCCCAGCACGAAACTCATCACTTTCGACGCTACAATGTTGAAGCCACAGAAGATGAGTAGAGCGCCGATCAGCGATGATCCGAGATATCCAGCAGGTAGGGTGATGGCCGGCTTGCCGCCGACGATGTGGGTGACGCCGCCCTCGTGCGGATCGAGCGAGATACCCTGTACACGGCCGCCGGTTAGGATGGCGGTGATGGCGTGGCCGAATTCATGGAATGCAATGACGAGCATCTATCGAACCATCAGTATCCATCTTAGCGGGGTTTACTTTTTTTTTTTTTTTTTTTTTTACACTAACAATCGATAGAGGTAGTGAGAGTTTCTCAAGACTCACCTTAAACGGCCACAGTACATATCGCACATACGGAATGTTCCACAATGCCGCAATAACCACTACATACACGGCCATGATGCCCAGCGTGATGGCCTGCGTGCGATTAACATCGCTGAGACTGCGAGGCGCGATAGTAGTACTGCTGCTCCTTGAACTCGCAGTACTAATCGCAATGTAGGCGTATGGCGATGGCGCCATGGCTGAAACGAGTGTTTTGTTCTTTGCGATGTGAATCAAGGTCGGAGAGAGAAAGCTCTCTCTATATATAAAGTCAATACACTGTGAGGCCGATGCGGCAGCATTACGCGGCCTGAGGATTGTTCGCGTGGCTTGTTTGCATGGCTTTGCACGGCGGAGATCGACAGGGACGTAATCAAATTACCGAATATGGTAAGATTTGTGGGGTTCCGCCCTCTATTTTTAGAAATCTAGAATGCTTTGATTGGCTAATCAGAAAGGGCTTATGAAAAGCACGTGATTTTCTCCACAGCGGAGGCCGCCGAGTGTTTTGTAGGTTGGATCCAGGAACAAACCCTAACTGACCCTGAAGCTTGATATGGCCAGTTACCGGGCGAGTATGTACTACTACTAGGTACCATGTACATGAATAATTTGAAATCAGTATTATCCTGTCAGAGGATCATGTTATCGCAGTCCCCCGATTCGTACCAAAATTCATAGCTCATTACTGTATGATCTCCATAGATCAACAGCAGCCGGTACCGCCGCGATGACTGCCATCCTTGCCATCGCTCGCACGGCCTGCGATACCTGCTCGTAGAGGGAGTATTGCTCTCAGCCGAGGGAAGATCAGAATCACCATCGAGCCCGCCGCTGGCGACCTCGATCAAGCATTCATCCTTATCTATTAGAGGGTCGTGACGTGCCTGTCGACAATTGCTTAGATCCACCGGCCGTTCCTGACCCTGCACCGGGCTTACGGCCATCCCCACCAGAGGTACCATCGGGCGATCGCCATACTTCTCCTGGCTCTTCAGCGGCACGACCCAATGGAACCGGAACGTAGGCCCCTTCAGGTGGGCCTCCCCCAGCGACATGATGGCGACGCGCCCCATCTGCGAAGCCGCCACAACTAGGCCGTCTTCCGGAATGTACTTTACCATGTTGAAGCGTTGGAAGTCCTCCAGTTGTCGCATTGCGTCAGTCGTGTAAATGAACATCTGGCGATGCGACCCGGAGATCACTGTGGGTCGCCCGGCCATCGGTCCCGGAATCATGCGAATGTGCTCCTCCGAGAACTGGAGGACCGGGAAGATTCGGCCGTCCATCCTCAACGACTCCAGCTCATCTTCCTGCTCGCCTTCGGCTTCAACTGAAGTGACGGATCGCACCGATATGAGGTCGTCGCTCTCGTCGGATGACTCTCCCTCCTCGCTCTCCAGCTCCGGCAAGGCCAGGAGTTCGCCCAACGTTTCCATCAAAAAGCCAATGTCGTCATCTTGGTTGGCGGTTCCTTCATTTCCTCGAACAATATTCAGGATGCGTCGCCTGAAGCTGTCCATCAATTCATCGGGATCGGGTGGCCCACGATCTGCGGCGGGTTCCGGACTACGAGTTTCTACGGGCTGCTCGGCACCGTCACCCGAACGATTCTCTCTTCTTTCGTCACTACTCGATGAATCACGGGGTGTCGTGGACGTATCAGGCACATCCGGCGCGGATGGTTGTTCTCGCGATAGTTGTTCGTGCTTCTCGGGCTCAGATTCATCAGAATCTTCCTCGCTCAAGTTCCGTTTCGTACCACGCGGACTATCCAGCCTCTTTGCGGAGTTAATAGAGTGGTTTGCCTCACCGATGATGTCCGGAAAGAAGAATTCGTCCAGAACTTCGTCCGGATTTGCTTTCTGAACCGGCGGGACAAATGGATACCCGCGAGTATAATCCGGTAGAGTGTCGTTCGGATCAGTAACGTCTCTCATCGCAGGGAATTCTCCTACGTCGGCAAACTTTTTGTAATTGTGCGAGTCGATAGCCTCTGCGAAGGTGCGGCGAAACCGAAACGAACGAGGGTCCAACGCGATGACACTCCAGCCACGCTCACTGCGACTTTGAGCTGCGTAGACGCTACTCCAGGCACGTAGACTTACTTTTCGATAAACCGCGGATCATTACGTGCCAATAATCGCAAGTCTACCTCAGTCCACGGATCAAGACTCTTCCAAATGTTCCAGAAGATCACCCTGTTTTCGATGTCGACGCTCACCATCCACGCGCCGTCTGAAACAAGATCGTAGTTGAAGAAAGACACGCTGGGGATGTTGTGGCGATGCCCTTGATAGATCAACCGGAGATTGTGCGAGCGACTGCTGAGCATGCCGTCATTGCGGAAATATCGAAGATCATCAAGAGTGTCGATGGTCACCCATTCCTGCGTGTAGCAATGATCTGTGTCGTCGGATTTCCGACCCTGGTCACGCGAATCAACAAGGGCGAATGCGAACACATTGATAGTACATGCATTGCAGCTGACCGCAACCAGGCGCGCCAACTTGTGCACCGCTAGGCCCCACGCACTGGCGCCGACATGCTCGCATAGAAAGGGCTCGATGTGCGGCTCCTGGACTGGTAGTGTCTCACCCGCTGCCCTTGCACGCTCGATCGATTGATAAAAACTATCTACGCGGTACCCGCAGACATTGCCCGAGTCTGTCGCTAGCAGCAGAACCTCATCGTCGCCCAACTCATCGACGATTATGTGGTTGATTGCGTGGCGCATGACAATGCGAGAGAGGTAGCCTCTCGCATTGGGATTCTTCATAACCGGAGTGAGTATTAGTGCCGGTGTTCTCCCAAGTGTTTGCCAGGGGCCCGTCGGCTCCCAGACGTAGATTTTGCGATTTTGCGCCGTGAAGAGGAGATTGTGTCGCTGGGACAGGGCAGCCTAGAGTAACTTAGCCCATGATTAATCCAAGACAATACGAGTGCAATCGTACCAAGTTATTGCGCCATGGTGCAAGTTCCGGTGGATCAAATCCCTCACTCCTGTTAAACATGAGCCAGATGCATTGGGACGTTACGGCGCTGGAGATCGTACCGAGGGAACTATTTCTACACTTTCAGTGACTCAAGTTGCTCTTATGGACCGACATGACAGCTTACTCTAGAATTGCCTTTCTCAATATTGAGCGCCTTGAGACGCAGCTTTTCCGATCCAAGGGCCGCCATCCCGAGAACACGTCGGAGCAATCAACTTGTAGCACGTCGACGAGGTAACCACAGTTGAATCACCTCGTAAGCCACAACTATGGCTGTTTTCGAGTTGTCACCGATCAAGTGAATAAAACCTCATCGCGGTGAAAATGCTGGTCCGCGCACCGAATCAATTCTAAGTGTTTGGCACACTGCACTGGACTTGTCCGAGCTGTAGGTGCAGGGATAAATAACCCCGGTTACAAGGAAAACGAGGACCTGTTTGATGTGTTTGCATCACTTAGCGCTTGCTAGTGGTATTATTGTTACCACTCAGAACACAGTGGAGTACACCTCTTGCGCCCACCGCGACAATTGATTTCCCGGGAAAATTTAGTATTCTTGATTATTCTTAGAATTTCATAATATAGGTACTCAGAGCCCTTCACGTTTCTAATGTCGTGTATAGATCCTATACTCTGGCGATGTCAAGAGGGGACTAAGGCAAATGATGGAAGTACTTTCAAGAAGCTGTACCTCGTATTTACGGTATGATTTTACATGGCGAGAGCTTAAACGTACGGAGTAGAGGTAGTTACCTAGTAGTTAAGCGCTGGACATGAGACCCACCGGGGTTATTTTGCCCTGACGGACTGTATTCGCGCCCATTCGCGTGAATCGCGTCAGTCATTCGGAGGATCTGAGCCTGAGGCATTCAAAACGCATTGATAAGATAAGATAATCATTGATAAGATAAGAGACCCCCGATAACTCGACGATAACTCGAAGAAAGTCTTCCGGGATTTGAGTGGGATCTTGTCGGCCCCTGCCTCTCGAGCTTTTCGTGCAGATCTTGGAGTATCTCGATCTAGCAGACAATTCCCGAAGCCAGAGAGGGCACATGTTTGCCACTGATTGATTATCGATTAAAATCTTCAATCCTCATGGGAGCCACTGTAGGTCACGAAGCGATGGTGCGCTATTCTCGTCAAGGACGGTCACACAGTTTGCCTTGCGCCGAGCGTTTGCGTTTCTGGACTTGAACAACAAGCGGCCGATAACACGATGACATATTTTCGCTGGCTACATGTCTTCAGTTTCTTGGCCGATTATGAAGAGCTTTATAAACTCCCTTGCGAGGTTTTGGGAAAGACTCAGGGATACTACACCCCCACTCTCGACGGTTGTGCTGTGGCATATATTGTGATGGAGTCGAATTGTTGGTCTTGAAACTGGGGAACGATCTACTTGAACCGACGAAGAAGCAGAGGTCAACTCTTGCACTTTATCCGATTGCTATCTTGTTCTGACGTGGTGTGATGGGTACAAAGTCACTCTTTGTCTCTGACTGTGCGCGTCGGCTGACAACAAAGCTCTGCAGCCTTCTGACAGCGTGGAATATCAATGCGCACGACGAAAACGAGCAAGATACCTCCCTTTATGCTCCGAGGAGGTTTATATTAAGAAGGAAAAAGTAGTCCTGTTCTACGAGTACCAGTACTTGGCTCCACCTCCTCATCTCCATTTGGGATTTGAGCACATATCAAGTGCAAACAATAGGGAGCTCCCGTGAGGTGCAGTTGTGGCACATAGATGTGGATGAAAACGTGCTTGTAACATTCAAGATCAATTGGAATAGATGTCCGCCGGAAGTGCAGCAGACCAAGTGGACGTTGATATGAAGTCAGAACTCGTGAGTTGTTGCACAAGACGCAGACGTCAATCGAAAATTGGAGAATAAGGCGACGAACCCGCCATGCTAGTACCCATCGGCGACCGTGATGTTCTTTGTCTGGCTAACAGTGACGGCCTCCAGCTCTGGTCCTTCAATTCCAGTGCCCACTGCCAAGAGCCACACAACCAACGCATCGCTTTGAAGTCACGTGGCAAGAGAAGCCCTGATGGCACACCCCCAGGTCGGGAGAAGGAATGACTCTTACAGTGGGAAGCACCGAGAACAGCTGTATCTAGAGATTGTGATCACGACTTGAAGTATCCATCAAATGCGACTGCTCGCAGGAATCTAGCTGTTTGATCCAATCGCATGGCTCAGGTGTATTAGTACTCGTACTACTTGGAGCAGCTTGTAAACGTGACATTCCAACAAGACCTCCGACAAACTATCAAGTAACACAGTATTTTGGCCAAGAGCGTTGCGTGGCAGGATGGGTTGACGAGACATTACTGCATATGGGTACATAGATTCAATTGAATCATGAACTGATTAACCCACGACTACAGTATCATGTCATCGCACTTCTCCCTCTCGTACCAGAACTCATAGCTCAGCACCGAATGGTCAGCGTAAATTAACAACAACCGGTACCGTCGTGATGACTGCCACCCCTGCCACTGTTCTCGGGGCTTGCAATGTCGATTGTCACAACCATGGCTCATGGCGGACGTGAAGCCAGCACCTTTCTCTTCCCCAGCCAAGCCTCTCTCTTCATCAGCCATGCAAAAGTGAAATAACATGTCGTTGTTGGACTGCTGCGGCGAACAATCGGAGGCATCCATCGGCAGTTCCTGCCCTTGCACCGGGCCCACAGCCATTCCAAGCAGTGGCATCAAAGGGCGATCGCCGTAGATTTCCTGGCTCCGTAACGGCACCATCCACCTCATTCGAAACATATGGCCCTTAAGGTGTGCCTCTGCGAGTGAAATAATACCGACATGACCCATCTGCGTAGCGACGACAACCAGCCCGTCTTCCGGTATGTATTTTACCATGTTGTACTGTCGGTAGGCAGCCAACGGCGACATTCCGTCTGCTGAGTACGGGTAAAAGTGATCCGGCGGCCCCGAGATCACCGTAGGCCGTTCCGCCAGCGGCCCTAGAATCATGCGGATATTTTCTCTCGTGAATTGAAGCACCGGGAAAATCCGGCCGTTTACCTCCAGCCCCGACAGCTCGTCATATTGATAGCCTTCAATTTCCCATGAACTGACCGACGCGATTGATTCATTTATGCTCTCGTCGGAGGACTCCCAGTCTTCCTCATGCCACCAGTCAGAAAGCTCGTCAAATGTAGGAATTGGGCGTCTGACATTGCCTTCCGAAGTGGGAAGTTGGCCAGTTTCGCCAGCAATACTCACGGAGGTTTGTCCGGCGTTGTCGATGGGGTCGACGACATCCTGCGATCCAGGAACTGCAGCGGGTTCTGGGTCTTGAAAACCTCCAAGCTGTTCGGCCCCACCGGTCGTGGCATTTTCTCGTCTTTCCCCATTACTCTGTATTTCATGGGAAGCCGCGAATATATCAGGTACATCATGTGCTGACATTTGTTCGACCTGCCGGTGCTTGCGCTGCTCATTCTTAGAATCGTCCGAATCGCCCTCGTCAAAACTCCGTTTCATACCACGCGGGCAAACAGACGTCACCGCGGGATCACTCGAGCCCCCTTCACCAAAGATATCCGGGAAGAAAAAGTCATCCAGGACTTCATCAGGATTGTCCCTCTGATGGCGGGGCTGATGAGGTGGAATCCAGTTAATAAAGTCAGGTATATCCGAATTCGGGCCAGTGACGTCCCTTATTGCAGGATAGTCGTCGTAGTCGTCGAACTTCCAGTACTCGTCCGAGTCGTCAGCTTGTTCAACTGAGCGGCGTAACCGGAACGAGCGTGGGTCAAGCGCGATTACACTGCAGCCAGTGTCACTGCAACGGGTTAGGTCCGAAGGCGCTTTTCTTGAGGCATTCGAAAATCAAACTCACTCGCTGCTGAACCGTGAATCCCGCCACGCCAATTTTCTGAGGTGCATCTCGGTCCAGGGATCGAGACTCTTCCAAATGTCCCAGAAGATCACTCTGTTTTCGATATCAACGCTCACCATCCACGCGCCGTCTGGGACCAAATCGCAGTTGAAGAACGAAACGCTGGGGATTGTATTGCGATGCCCTCGATGAATCAACCGGAGATTGTGCGACCGACGACGGATTATACCGCGGTCGCGGAAATCACGGAGCTTAGCAGACGTTTCAATGGTCACCCAATCCTGTGCGAGAGGGCGATCATGAAAGTCGCTCCCCAGTGCGTCATCCGATTCGCTGTCCCGATCGTGGCAGTCCACCAGAGCGAATGCGAATACTGTAATAGTGCATGCATGGCAGCCGACGGCGACCAGGCGGGCCTCCTTATGCACCGCAAGACCCCATGCACTGGCACCGACAAACTCGCAGAGAAACGGTTCGATGCGCGGCTCGTCGAGGGGAAGTGTCTCACCATTCGCCTTCGCCTGCTCGATCAATGTGTAAAAAGTTTCCACGTCATACCCGCAGACATTGCCCGAATCCGTCACTATTAGCACGACCTCGTCTTGACCCAGTTCATCGACGATCAGGTGGTTAATAGCATGACGTATTCTGGCCTCCGAAAAGAAACCCCTCCCATTGGGCCTCTTCATCATCGGAGTGAGAATCAATGCCGGGGTTCCTCCTAGGGTCTGCCAGGGGCCCGTCGGTTCCCAGACGTATATTTTGCGATTTTGTGCCGTGAAGAGGAGATTGCGTCGCTGAGACAGGGCCGTCTTTTCGTTTCTTAGACCAGTAATCTGACTATATATAAGTGAAATTTCATACCAGGTTATTGCGCCCCATCACCGTTTCATACGGATCGAAACCTTCTCCTCTGTTAAACATGAGCGAGGTGCATGATGCATTGAGAAAGCACAAAACTGGAGAAAACGTACCGAGAGAACTATTTGACAACGTTAATGACATTTTCTCCTGCGAACTGATTTGAGGACTTACTCTGGCGCTTCCCTTCTCGATATTCAGTGCCTTGAGACGCAGCTTCTCTGTCCCTGGGGTCGCCATTTTGAAAACAAATGCGAATAATCGGTCGATGAACGCTCAATTATGGAACTAGTACACGAATGCACACTTGAACCCCTACTTCCCCTAGCATAGTAGTACGAGTAGTGGTACTCGTAGTAACGACCTCACTAGCTGCAGTGAAAACTGTGTGATGGTCACCAAACGAATAAGAACACCATCATAAACAATGAAGTCATATTATGTGTGCGGTGCACTGGGCTGGAGGAGTCGACAAGCTGAGTGTCATGTTTGTGTGATCTGTCGACTCTGTTATAGAGCCTGAACCCCTGAGTTACCTGAGGCTGAGCACCAAACAATCGTCGCGCCGATAAGATAGACCAAGATAAGAGGTTACGTACTCCGTAGTTCGGTACCTACCAGGTACTAGTAGGTGACTAGAGGATACTCCGTATGTACTCCGAAGCAAGGCAGCGACAAGATATCAGTTTGGGGGCCCCTGCTCCAGTTTGCTTCTCTCCGGCTCCTGGGCTAGTCCGAACTGTTGTGACAGTCCCTGACTTAGCCACCATCCAGTGACCTTGCGGGCTCTCTCCTTTGTCGTGGAAAGCCACCTGCTGTCTGTTGTTGTGCTTGAGTCCCTCTCTGAGTTGAGAACCGGTGGCAGTGGGCCAGTACATGGGTGATTGTTTCGCATACCTTAATTACTACTGCCCCTTTGCCCATTTTCATGTCATGTTGTTCAGGGCCTATACGGAAAGGCACAGGGTTCCCAAGGTGTTCAAGACCTGGTCGCTTGCCTCGAGCGACAATTTCGGACCAACGTCAGAGAGCTCCATTCAGATGATGAACAAGTCCTCAATCCACATTCAAATATGGGCCGTTAGGATGGGCAGACGCACCATCAGGTCTGTGCCCCGTATGCCTGAACAGAATGGGGCGGTTGAGCGGGCCGGTAGGACACTGAGTGAGACCCGACGTTCCCTGATGGTTGATGCACGATTGCCTGAAAACCTCTTCCTGGAAGTCTAGACAGCAGCTGCATACTTGCTTGACCGGACGCCTAGCCTTGATTTGGGATGGCGTACCCCTTGGGAAGTGGTCTGGGATTGGATGCGAACCAAAGGGAAATCCAGCGCTGTATCAGTCAAGCCCAACCTAGGCCACCTACGTAGGTGTCTATGGCTGCCGGGCCTATGCCCTTGATCACAAAGTTCAGAAAGGGCATAAATCGGTGTCCAGAGCCACCTCAGCTAGGTATCTGGTTGAGTATGAGGCTTCAAACTGCCAGCAGCTCAATCTAGGTGGCGAGATAAATAGTCGTCGCATCCGCCCTAGGCAGCTATACGACAAGAGAGAACAGGAAAAGAAATAGTCTAACAGAAGACTGTGCAAACCGCGGGTGTAAGACCCAGAGCTTAGCCTCAGTGCCTCAGGCCCTCCGCGCTAGTCCTACCTGAACTGAATCGAATCTTAGAGGCGTGGAGGCCTGAGCACACATAACGCCTCTCACTGTTCTCAGACCTTCAGCATAACTGTGTGGCTTAGTTGGCGTCACCGGCTTTGCTTACGCTGGCTTATATCAGGAATATTCCAGCGCGAACCATGGTCAGACATCCATTGATCCAGGAATCCAACGTCCGTAGGTGCTTTTTGTGGGCTGAGACTGAAAGCCTGAGGTATCTGGTTAACAAACTAGAAAGTACCATATGTACATCGAACCCCAGTACATTGATTAAGCCCTCTGCTAGAGGATCATGTCATCGGAATCCCGCCACTCGTACCAGAACTCATAGCTCAGAACCGTGTGATCCCCATAGACCAACAGCAGCCGGTAACGCCGTGATGATTGCCACCCCTTCCACCCCTCGCGCGGTCTGTGCTGTTGATTGGCACAGTCATGGCTGTCGACCAGCGACAGGGCCGAGTCTGTGTTGCCGTCGCCATCGTCTTCTTTGCTGGGGCCGTCCTCCTTGTCGACTAAGCGGTAATGAAACGACACATCATTTTCTGACCGCGCTGATGGGTAAACTGCGTCATCCTCTAGCCGCTCCTGCCCTTGTACGGGGCTCACGGCCATCCCAAGCAAGGGCACCAACGGGCGATCACCGTATTTCTCCTGGCTTTGTAGTGGCACAATCCAGTTGATTCGGAACGCATGCCCCTTCCGGTGCGCTTCGGCCAGTGAGATGATCGCGACGCGACCTATTTGCGTGGCCGCCACAACCAACCCGTCTTCCGAGAGGTATTTCACCATGTTAAGACGGGCGTAGTACTGAAGCACCTGCATCATCTCCGGCATTTGAGAGAAATGCTGACGATGCGGTCCAGAAATCATTGTCGGTCGCCCACCCAGTGGTCCCGGGATCATGCGAATGTTCACCTCTGAGAATTGAAGTACAGGGAAGATCCAGCCGTCCACCTTCCTTGTCTCCAGCTCGTCTACTTGTAGGTCCTCATCTTCATCCGAGGTGACTGTATCCGCATCGCTGCCGTGGTGAGATTCTTCCTCGCTCTCTGGTTCTGGCAAACCCAGGATTTCATCCAATGTATCGATCACGAAGCCGATACTGTCTTCTGAATCAGAGCTTGGCTCATTTTCTTCGATGATACTCATGATGTATTGCCTGATGTCGTCCATTACTTGGTCGTGGCCATCTCCCAGGGGCCGTCCGGAACCACCATCACCATCACCGCCATCACCATCACTCTCACTCGTAGCACTTTCTCGCCTCGGAGAATCTCCCGGAAATCCTTGGGATGTCGAAGATGTATCAGACGTTTCCCCCCCGGTTAGTTGTTCACGCTGTTCATCCCCCGAATCATCAGACACTCTTTCGTCCAAGCTCCGTTTCCTACCACGCGAGCTGTCGAATGTTCCGATAGAGTCGATTGCGCACACTTCCTGAAATATGTCCGGGAAAGAGTATTCATCAAGCACCTCATCTGGATTGTCCCTCTCATGTGGCGGAAAATATGTATAATTGTTACTTGAGTCCGGTACAGTGGAGCTGGAAGTGACGTCCCTGATCGCAGGAAATTCGTCGTCGTCGGCGAACTTCCGGTAATTTCTTGAGCCGACAGCTTCCGATACTGTCCGGCGCAATCGAAACGAGCGTGGATCAAGCGCGATAACACTCCAGCCACGCTCACTGCGGGCTTGTTAGCTTGCAGAACGCTTCTCAGAGCTCCTGCCCACTCCAACTCACCCTACGTCGAACCGTCGATCATGATACCCCATCGCTCGCAGGTCTATATCCGTCCAAGGATGGAGACTTTTCCAAATGTTCCAGAAAATCACCCTGTTCGCGATATCGACACTCACCATCCAATCGCCGCGAGGGACCAGATCGTGATTGAAGAACGACACGCTCGGGATGTTGTCACGATGGCCTTGATAGATCAACCGAAAGTTGTGCGACCGACGGTGAAGGAAGCCGCGGTCACGGAAATTACGGAGCTCTGTCGGCGTTTTGATCGTCACCCAATTTTGTTTGAGAGTGCAGTCAGGGGAACCGCACCCCGCGGTCTCTGCGTCGTCCGATCCCCCATCTTGGCCTTCCGAGTCCGCCAAGGCAAATGCGAATACAGTGATGGTGTGCGCGTTGCAGCTGACTGCAACCAGCCGCGCCTGCTTGTGCACTGCAAGACCCCATGCACTGGCACCGACACATTCACTGAGAAACGGCTCAATGCGCGGCTCCTGTACGGGCAGCGTCTCGCCCATCGACTTTGCGCGCTCGATCAGCAGATAGAAAGTCTCTACGTGATACCCGCAGACGTTGCCCGAATCTGTCGCCAGCAGCAGAACCTCATCTCGTCCCAGTTCGTCGACAATTATGTGGTTGATGGCATGGCGCATTACAACCGGAGATATGTAGCCCCTCGCATTGGGATCTTTCATCACCGGAGTAAGGATCAACGACGGAGTTCTCCCGAGGGTCTGCCAGGGACCGGTCGGCTCCCAGATATAAATTTGTTGGTTGTGTGCCATGAAGAGGAGGTTGCGTCGCTGGGACAAGGCCGCCTACCATAGTTCAGACCAGGTTCAATACAGATTAGTACGTGGATGCAGTCATACCAGGTTGTTGCGCCATGCGGCCGCCGGTGGAGGAACAACTCCCTCTCTCCTGTTCCCATATGAGTAGATTGCGTCAAGACTGTACGGAGTTGGGGATCGTACGAAGGGAACTGTCGACGGCGTTAATGACGCAGAATCTTGCAGACGACTTGAAGGACTTACTCTAAAACTACCCTTCTCAACGTTCAGCGGCTTGAGACGCAGCTGTTCTGTCCCCGCCATCTTGGATTGTAATGCATCACCGATGAAGTGCCCGGTAGTACACTGTACAGCGACTACGTCGGTTTTGTCAAGACGTCAAGAGCGGAAAAGCGAACGATCACATTTTGATGGCAATACTGCCCAATACTGAAACCATGGGCAAGCCTTGACCAGGTACACTACAAAGGTCGAACGATCGAGTGACTTCATTCACTGACATCAGTTCATTGGTGGGCGTTGATGCCTCAGGCGCAAAGACGATAAGATAAGCCTAAAGTCTGAGATAAGATAAGACCAGGAGTTCGAGTTGGATCGATCTCGAACCATCACCAATCAACAGGACAAACACCATTCCCGTCGCCATGGATCTCGTAGCAACTGTTCGCAAAGAAGGCAGTCGGTAAGCACTCATCTATTTGCCATGGATTCAATGAGATCTTACTAACTGGATCCCGTGCAGTGGTGGTCGCGACTCCTTCAAATGGGAGGACGTCAAGGAGTCCGCCCATCGGGAAAACTATCTCGGCCACTCGCTGATGGCTCCCGTGGGCCGATGGGCAAAAGGTCGGGATCTACAGTGGTACGCGAAAGCCAAGGACGACACTGCCGCCGAGGATGAAGCTCGACAACGCGAGGAGGAGTTGAAACGCATCAAGGAGGCGGAGCAGGAGGCCATGGCGCGAGCGTTGGGGTTACCGGTGCCTGCAGTGGGAACATCAAACAAGCAAGAGGCTAGTGGGACTGGCGAGAGTAATGCGAATAATACGGCATTAGGGGAAGGAAGAGGAAGTCGAATAGTCGAGCAGAGAGCCGGGTCGAAGGAAGAAGAAGAGAGAGACCGAGAGCGTCGTAAGCGCTCCCGGCATCACCGCGATCACCACCATCGTTCCCACCGACATCGTTCCGAACGCAGAGATCGTAGCAGACCTCGCAGCAGGGACCGAAGCCGAGACCGCAGGCGGGATCGTTACTCGCCGGGCAGTGAGCGGAGAAGAGGACGGCGAGGAGATTCGGAGTCCGGTGACGACTGGTATCATTCAGACTGCCGACACAGGAATCACAAACATCGCCAACATCATCATGGCGGTCGGTCGAGATCGAGGTCAAGGTCTAGATCTCCAACTCCATCTCGACGACGGGACCGTGGCTATGACCGAGATCGGAGCCGTCTCAGATAATAATACAAGGATAGTGATTCGCAAATCCATACAGCTTGTTACGAGGTCTGATTCGGTTATGGCCTCGTTGTGCATCTATGATCTAATGTTACATGTCCGGCGCGAATCTACAGTTCATCGTGCCCCGCGGCAGCAGGCAGATCGTCCATCGCCATGATCTTGACGACCAGACTGGTCCAACCCGTGAAATGTTGAGTGCGCTGCCCGTTGCCCGTGTCGGGATTATACTGTTCCCACGCGTATCCGGTGCGCTTCCACTCGCGGAAGACGTTGTTGACCACGTTCTTCCGGAGGGATGAATACAATTGCCGGGCCTGGGATTGGTGTGGACCGGGGGTTGTCCCAACGTCCTTTGTCATCACAAGGTTAGATCGATAGTTTTTATTTCTTCGGAAACAGCCATCGATGGTTGACTTACAAAGAGGCTCTTCAGAATCATGTAATTAATGTTGATCCAGATCGGACTGCGCCAATAGTTCTCATCCTTGCCATAGTTTGGATCTTTCTTGCTCAAACTCCGAATGCCGTAATCCGACCACAGCTCGGCTGAGTCGCCAATCAAGTCTAACACGGGCTTCAGCTGGGGACTATCCGGAGCCAGCATCCCCGCTAGGAAGGGCATCAAAGAGACATAGCCCTTGTGGCAGACATGCACGCTCTCTTCGTACTCATCGATGGTCGCGTCGCAGAACGTCTGTGCAGCGTCATTCCAGTGCAGGTCAACGATATTGCGCTTGATAGCATCCTCATAGCCCGCAAACTCCTCAGCGTCGTCCGACTTGCCCAGCACCGAAGCCACCCGGCGCAGAGCTCGTGTCATCATTCCCACCCAGCTGATCAGGTCGACGTGCAGTTCACCCGGGTGCGGCGGTTGCGCCCGTGGGTAGTCGTCAAAGCCAGAGGTCAAGATGTGCATCACGGTCCGCCCCCGCCAACGGTAGGCCTCTTTGGTTGAGTAGGCTTCTCGGTCGTAAGACTTGACGTCGCCCCATTGTGTCCTTCTGAACCAGAAATACTGCCGCTTGAGGAGGGGGTAGAGAGAGCGCAGGTGTGCGAGAGCAAGGTCGCGGTTTTCGAGGTCGATTGATCGGAGGCGGTCGGCACCGTTCAAATCCCCATCGTTCTTACCGGGTTTGCTGGCCTTCAGCTTGTCGAGGAATAATTCCAGGACCATGAACAACGTTGGGGGGTTGGCGTAGTGTGGATACTGCACTCGGAATTCTGGAGGGACCTTGTTGCGGGCCTCAAGCCCGAGGATCTGCTCTCGTGCGATCCAGCCGTCTTCATCCATCGAGCTAAACCAGCTCTTCAGGATGTCGAGTCTGTCTGACAGTCAGCGACACCGTTTGCGAGCGCTCCTAGCGTCAGACCTACGCAAGCTCAACATCGTAGTCGAGAATAGGAATTAAATGGAACCCTTCATCCCAGAGAAAACCCCGCGGGAAAAAAGATCGTGACGGAACACAGGTAAACAGCTCATGGGGCTGCTCCTCTTCAGGCTTGGCCCTCTCCCTCGCTTCGGCGGCCTCTTCCCAGAAGCCCTCGTCGAGCTCGTCGTTCTCGGGCGCCGCGGAACGATCTACGATGCCGCTGCCGTAAAAGTACCCGATGCCGCCTACAAGGTTGGAGAACATGTTCTTGGAGAATTCTGTATACTCTGCTGTATTGAATGGCGACTTGCGAGAGAAGGCTTTGTCAAAGTTCTTCGAAAAAGACTTCGCATTGCTTTGAATGCGCTTTGTCAATGTCTCGGCTGCTCCAGTTAGCATCGCCCATTGCCGTCAACATGGACAGGGGCTTACAGGTAACCGGCACCGGGGCCGACTTCGAGGAGAAGAGAATGTCAAACTCAAACGCGCCACGGAACACTCTTTGCACAAAATGCATATTCCCTTTGCCGGGAATATGCGGAACAGTAAAGAGCCGTTCTGGTGGCGGCAAGTTCTGCTCGCCGTATTCCTGCAATGCCTCTTGAAAAGACTGCCTCATGGTCGCAAACAACATGACTGATCGACGGTCAGCTTGGATCTTGATCATCGAGAAGAGAGATTGAATATTCTTACTCTTAGATTGCCATAAAGCTTCCGACGGGATTTCCATGCTCGCCACAAACGTTTTATCCAACGGTTTGGTTTCACAGCTGGGATGGCTGCACTCAGGGTGGTCATTGTCCGGACCAGCCGTGACGTCAATCATGAATCTTCCCAGCTCCGGGGTTACGCCCGACAGCCTGATATTGCCCTCACTCCCGGCCTTGCTACGTTCAGCCTCCCAGTCATTCACCTCCAAGCGACCGGGTCCTTCTAGGGTAGCGTAGAAGACCACTGTCGTGGACAGGTCCTCGGGCGCATCCTCACGCGGAGTACCCTTGACGCGCGCCGCCCAGCTCCCACCATGCTTTCCCCCGGGGATCTTGACAAAATCGATCGTGATATCCAACTGGTTATTGGCGTCGTGAATGGTCTCTCGCCCGCCTGTGCGCGCATCATATTCGTCCCAGCCATATCCGGCCATTTCGTCACTCTGCTCGCAAGTGTGACGGAAGTCTTGTCCCTGAAGTCAGCAATTTCTTCCTCAATTCGTTGCTCCCTGCTCGGGACGAGCTTACTTTTCTGCAATGCCTCGTAATCATCGGCCCGGGACCACATCAGGCCCGCCGCGATGCTCTTCGGAATGCGCGGTTGGACCCCGAAGTACAGATTAGACTTGTAGGGACCCCAGAGTAGCGACTCATTGTTCGCTTTGGCGACCTTGTTGACCAACCTGGAAACGTCGTCCGCGCCATCATCGTAGTGTTTCGCGTCGACCGTGTCCAGGGCTAGCAGAATCCAAGCCAGCAAAAACGAGAGACTGAGTTGCCAACCCATGATTTCTAGAGTTGGCAGTCCTATGTTACTGCATTGGGTCTATTAGGTCCTCAGTCGCCTTGTTGTGCCCGTCGTTGGGATGGTCCAAGACTCCAATGTCCACGTATCGTCTTCGATGCTGTTACGCAAGTTATCTAGGTGATCAACTATCATAGTTATACCATTTGACATTCTAGTTATTTTATCGTTATACTAAGACGTGGGTAACCCGGTTACCATACGACGGACTTGAACGTTTGTCAACGGCTCAATCCTGGCTGCTCCGAAGTACTACAACACCGCGCATCTCATCATAGATACCGCTGCGGATCTAACGTTGGTATCTTCGCGCTCTTTGCCGCTCCTTCAAACACAAACTCGCTGATCAGCTTCCCCGTGCCCGGTGCATTTTGGATTCCCCAGCAGGTATGCCCGGCTGCCAGATACAGCCCCTTGACGCCCGTGAAGCCGATCAGAGGACCTCCGCCCCTTGCATCAACATTGGGCAGATAGCACGCCTGACGAGTGATGACCTCTCCCAGTCTCAGCTCGTCGGAGATGCTGCCGACGGCGTCGATGATGTCTTGACACCGTGACTGGTCCACCTGCACCCCCTCCGTACTAGAAGGGAGCGGCACAATGCGATCGCCTTCTCCGCAGGCGTAGACCGTATTGTCCGGCCGAGCATAGATTTCCGGTGAGACGATTGCTTTGCCCCCAGGAAGCTCGATGTTGGTAAAGAGTGTGTATGCGGACACAGGCCGCGTTGGTCGGATCACGACGCTGTGCGCACGAGTGGCAGAGATCGAGATCTGGGGCAGTACTGAGCGTGTCCATGGTCCCGCAGCCACGACGACGTCAGTTGCCGGGATCGTGTTCGATTCGCCCGTCGCCTTGTCGATGTAGGTCACTGACTTAACCCCATCTGGCCCTTGACCGATGTCTGTAGCCTTCCCCAGCACGATCTTTGCACCTTTCTCCTCAGCCAGTTTGGCAATGGACGTGGTGAACAGGTACGGATGCACCTGGGCCGTTTCACCCGGCCCGCTCATACTCTCGTAAGCGCGCAGACCATCGGGCACGACCCAATCGAGATCACTCGGGATCCCAGCGGCCCGTAGCTTGCCCACGGCGGCGGCATCCCGCTTCTGCAGGGAGATAGACGATGCGTCACTCCCGCTCTCTTTCTGCTTCTCACTGATCACACGGCCTTTTGCGACGAGCTGACCGCAGTTTACTTGGCGGTAACCCCATCGCTGCTCGCCATTATGTTCCTTTGCCAATTCAGCATGCAGTTTGTAGCTCAGCGGGACGATATTGCTTGGGTATGCCCACAGCGCAATGAGACCGCCGGCTTTTCCAGACGCGCCGCCTGCAATCTCCGTGGCCTCGAGGATTGTGATCTTATGACGGGACGGATCGTATGAAGGGTGCCGGGTGAGATAGTATGCGGAGCAACAGCCGATGATGCCCCCGCCTAGTGGTCGTCGGGCCGTTAGCCGACATGCTCTTCACGGTGCGGGCCTACGGGTCGAGACGAACCGATGACGACAATTTCTCGCTCAGCGGCCATAGTGCTGCGAGCAATTGCTTTGAGTGAGTGCGACACCAGTGAAGCCAGTTTGGAGGTTGAAGATTCCATGATTCTCGAAGGTCCGATAAATTACGTCAGTGGAGCCAACGACAAGGCCTGAACACTATGGATACGAAGTCCCGAGACAAGACTCAAGTCGCAATAATAACAGGTTGCAAGAGAAATTACAGTACAGTTGCCCTAACACCCAGAAACTAACGCCAGAATGCTCCATCCCGATGTCATGGCCGAAATCTTGCTCACGCCGCTATCTCGGCGGACTCAGCGGCCGGTTGAAACCACCCGGACGATTCATGTACTGTCGGTACTGAGTCTTCTTCTCCTTGCGCACTCCGTAGATGTTGTTCCCAGGAACCTTGGTATTCTTGGTACTCCGGAACCGCGTAAACCCGACAGCTTTTCGCATGAGCTCGTCGATTTGCTCGGGGTTGTCAGCCAGGCTATCCAAGTCACTCAGGTCGCCCATAACAACATCCTGATCTTCTTCCTCGTCTCGTACTTGGGCCTTTTTCCCGTTCGGTAGACGGTCGTCGGGCCGCGATCGCTCCCCGTCCCGTGAACGATCTCGGGAATCGTATCTGGAGCTTCGAGCGGGCGATCGCGAGCGGAAGCGAACCCCATTACGAGCCGGCGAGCGCGAACGATCCCGTCGATCGGATCGGCCTGGCCCTGACCATGACAGTAAGCACGAGAAGCAACACGGACGAAATGCTCAGTCCCTACCTCGCCTACTACCATATCGATCCCGACTGCTACTCCGATCTCGATCCCGCACACCGCGTGCATCCCGCTCCCGGTCTCGCCTACTATCCCAGGATCTACTTCTGTCGCGCCTTCGATCGTTGCGGTCCCGTGACCGCGATCGGTAGCGAGAACCAGGTCCGTCCGGCTTGCCGCCGTCGCGACGTGCCCATCGGTCGCGATCCGGCTCTGGGTCTGGCGAGCGAGAATACCGCGAGCGTGAATTGGTCCTGTCCCACGAGCTATCTGCTCTGCGGGCTCGTTTGGTTGGTGGTTCTGACATGGCGAGCGTGTTGTGTAGGAAGTTCGAAGACGGGAGGAACTGGGTATTCTGAAATCCAGGGGAACTAAGCTGCCGGCACACGTCTACCACATTATCGCAAGAAAATTAGATCGGTGTGACTGCTGGTGTTCTTGTTCTTCGTCGAATGAGGTTTTGCTGCAGGAGTGGCGCATTTTCTGAACACCGACTGAGCCAGGAGCGCAGTTGATGCCTGAGGCAGCATATGCATGATGCCTCAGGCAATACATGGATAGTACGAGTACTCTTAGGTACGTAACGATCACTGACAAGAGCTCAAAAGCAAATGCTAACGGGCACCATCAGAACGAGGTTGTACTGTATGTGAGACCCGGTCGCAACAATACAGTGAGCACCACGTTCCGATCATGCAGGATTCGGACTCATAGACGCGCCCGCTGGGGAGTCCGGTTTCCCGCGGACAAGATTCAGGGATGATCTCATCGCCGGCCGCAAAGCCTACAGGAGGGAGACACCGTCAATGTTACAACTATTCTCGACGCTGAACTGCTCCATGGCTGCTCCCAGACTGCCGTTTCTCTATCAAAGCCTGCTCCGGTCGGTGCGGTCGTGCGAGCCGTCGCCTCGCTCGCTAAGGCTTCCGAGCAAACCATCCTCTGCATTCCACTCGTCCCGCCGATGCGAGCAAGACACTATTCCACGACGCTATGGCCCCGCTAACGAGCCGCGAATACCCCCCGAGCTGCCCAGAGACGTCGCGACGAATCTTCCCGGCAGTCGTTGGACGAACGATGTCAGTCCCAATCGAGCAGGGAAGGAAAAGGATGTGAAGGAGACGCAGGAGGTGAAGAATGGAGAGGAGACTCCGACAGGATATGCGAAACAGGAAGCGCGGGCAGACAGTGAGGATCAGCCGGAAGCGGCGAAGGCCGAGCAACAGGCCTCGGCGGACACGGACAACCCCCTAGAGTCCGTCATGAACATTCAATCGCCAGAGTCTGCGCTGCCTCCCGTGAGAGTTGGCGAGAGTCGGCATCTTCAACCAGCGCCCTATGTCCACCACTTTGATACATACAGCCTGGTCAAGGATCTTGAGAAGGGCGGGTTTAGCGAAGCACAGGCCGTTACAGTCATGAAAGCCGTGCGGGCAATCCTCCAAGATAAGCTGGAACTAGCGGAACAGAGCTTGACCTCAAAGTCCGACATCCAGAATGAGCAATATCTGTTCAAGGCAGCATGTTCGGAGCTCCAGCAATCGCTGCGGACGGCGCGCAATGCGGAGATCCAACGGCAGCGCGCGTCGCGAACACAGTTGCAGCACGAGTTCGACATGGTTAACCAGCGCATGAACCAGGATTTGGCGAATCTGCGGGACGACATCAAGGAGATGTTCAACGACCACAAGATGACGACGCGGGAGCTGCAGCGAAGCATCGACACGGCTATCCAGGAGCTCAACTACAAGATCACGGTGTCACTCAACAGCGACGGGAAGAGCGAAGTCGAAGGGTTGCGATGGTTCCTGACGCGTCGCGCGGCGATGGCCGTGGCCACGTGTGCCGGTAAGCTAGGGTCTCCTACGACGATTCTGCAATTGCGCTGACGAGTACAGTCATGATCATCCTGTTCTTGAAGTTCTACTCGGTTCGCCAGAGGAAAGAAGCTGCGAACAAAGAAAAAGAGGCCGCGGCCATCGCCTCGACGCGAGCGCAGGAAGACGTCGCGGTGCAGACGGAGGCATCGCTGTCTGGAGCAATAGTGAACGAATCTCTGGGGTGACTCAGAACCCATTCGGTGTTAGACTTTAATCATGATACCCCTGAAGTCATCTCGAAGCTATGCTTTCTTGGCATTGGCATCCAAACGCGGGATCCAAATCTGTATTACCCCGTAGAGTACTCCGTAGATTTCTTCTCACCACTCCCTCCAACCATGCTCCCCCGCACACTTCTCTCCATTTGCCTGGTCATGGCCCCCGTGGCAGCTAAATCCTGCGCCCGGGAGCTGCTCTCCAACCTCAGCGCGCGGTGGAACAATCTCATCCGCTCACAATTGACCCACGAAATCTGCTCCGCGGGATGCGAGCCGCGCCTCGCAACATGGGACGCCTGGGCACACGATCACGCATTTCTGCCCCTCGTGGATATCCTCGCCGACGAAATGGACATATCGCCAAATTTCAAAGACAACTTCATTCGGATCGTACAGTCCATTGTCGACGTGACAAAGCGCGAGTGCACCGATGATATTCTCCTCGCAGACAATCAGCACCTGTGTATGGGTGATGTTCAATTATCACAGTGGAATCGCTGCGTGCGGACGCAGGCAGTGAAGGTGGCGATGAAGAATATTCTGAGTATTCTGCGACTGGTGTCGAAGGAGATCTGTGGCGGGAGTCATACTAATACTGGCGAGTCTCGCGTCGAGTATCTACTGTCGCCAAGGGTGTGGGAGGATCTACTGCCACGGTATATGCGGGAGTACGCGAATACGTGCGAGAAGTCGCGGTCTCGACAAGAAAAGAACGAGCGTCAGGATGAACGCGCCGGTAGTGCAAAGGACGAGCTCTGAAGCTGTGCCATGGAGTAGTAGTTACCTTTACCGTTCGAACTGATGACTCTCAAGCGTGTCTTCCTGCATTCTGCGCTACTTGATCTACTAGGCCTACATACCAGCCGTTTGTCATGCCCCAAGTGAAAGAGCGCACGAGATGAGAGTCCGCGGTTGATAACTTCCAATGTTATCATGCTACCAAATACAAACTATCTACTTCCCTCCGCCGCGGAATACATCTGGGATGAGATCGAGACAAAGTTCGGATTGAAGAACCAGAGCTCAACTCCAGTTCCATTCGTTATACCAAAACCTTGCGGTTCCACGAATACCGATTTCCGGCAACTGTTGGAACGCTGCCCGATTTTGTCGAGGTTAATGGCCCCGTTCGCACGGCCAGCCGGTGCAACGCTGTCGTGTCGCCGGTGGTGTGGCAGGTGACAACGTGGCCAGCTTTCCGGATGCAGCAGTAGACCAGGATTTGAAACAGATTGGCTCAGCACGTTGAAGCGACCGGGCGCTGACCTCGTCGATGGCATGGTCGTACTTGGGATGTATCGTGGCCTAACTGTTGGTCCCGAACCAGAGCTGAGACCCAGTCTTCTGGCTGTAGGTTCGACTGGTGTCGCAAACTGGACAAAGATCGGGTTGATGGAACGATCAGTCGGCATCAGCAGATGGAATGTTTTACTCTTAAGCAGTCGTTTTCCACTTAATTTCCCACACTTTGAGATGCAGCCTCAAAAGGATTCATCACACGGGATCAAAGAATTCGATTCTCAGCTCTGAAGAAAGCCCTCGCTAGGAGTAATACTTGCTTGAAGACTGACAAATAGTCCGCATCAAGTCCATTTGCACGAATTAGTTTATGAAAAGGCTAGGCTACCCATGCCCCCTGGTCTTACGAGGCTGCTGCAGAGCTGCAGATCATACGGACCTGGGACGCCATTCCAGTACGAGAACGAGAAATCTGTCCGTTTTCTTGCAGTGTCTCGCCACAATATCAAGGTCTCGCAACGATAAAAGCCAATCGAGTCTCTGGAAGCAGTGAATATGTGAATACGACCAATTTCTTACACCTACACACAGTACTATTATGTACTGCTGGGCGCTTTTCAGTTTCAGGGTTAGTTAGGGCTTTAGGGTTAGGGCTACAGACGCATCAATACGACAGTTTCTCGTAACTACTACCAAACCTTTGATTGGTTAGCCCAGCAGCAGACGCAGAAGTCTCGTCGCTTTGCTCAATCTTATCTACAATCAAGTTGTCTTTCTGGCACGAAAGAAAAAATAGTCATCATCATACTAACAGAGTACGCATCGTTGGATTCTCGAATTCATCACCTGACACGGTGTATGGTTGATGCAAGTGGGAGCTGCGCAAACCGGGTACCGAAACCGGGAAATCATTACTAACTTTCCTCAGGAAGATGGAATCTTCTGTTGACAGTAGTACTAAGTAGCGGCTTGTTCGGCGCTTCCCAAGTGATGACCTCACCACACTGTAGGTGGCGTTCTTAATCTTCAAAAGTCTTGGAGACTCATCCCTACATCAACGCCTTCGTCTATCAAAATGCCAATCGTCAGACTGCGAACAGGCAGAGAATGAGCGTGGGCTGTGTTCTTGACGATTGTTCGTTGATTTTCCACTCAAGAGCTAGCCCACTCCCCGTTGTTGAATGATCCCCATCCGGGTCAAGGTTGGGGACGAAATTCGGATTAAAGAGCCAGAGCTCAACGCCGGCGTCATTCGCCAAGCCAACGACCTCACGATCTCCGCAAACATGGAAGAGCTGATTCCTAGTACGATGTTGGAGCGCTTCCCACCATGTGCGGACCATGAATCCGTCGGTGGCCAGCCGCAATGGGCAAGAGTGCAAGGTCACAGCGCCGGTGGTAGCGTTACAGATGGCAACCTGTCTGGTCATCGTGGAGCGGTAGACCAAGTGCCGTGTCAGAAAGGCAGAGCGATCCATAGACACGTCAGTTGACTCGGCGCAGTGAATCCAGCGGACGTTGAGCCTGTCGTCGGAATAGTCGTATTCAAGGTGGATCGCGGCGTACCTGTCTGTCCCGAAGAAGAGTTGGGCCACAGTCTTGTGGCCGTAAGTGCTCCAGGTGTCACGGTCGAAATGTGGTCGGTATTTAGGGCGATCTTCCGGCATCGGTAAGTCGAAGTTTCTCTTCTCGAGCCGCTGTCCCGTCATTGTCGCCCACTTTGTTTGCTCCACTTCGGGTGGCTGTTTCTCCCAGTTGATCTCGAATGCCACCAGTACGCTCTCAGCAGCGTCTACATGGCACATTCTGAAATTGGAAAAGCGGCCAATCTCTTGCACATGATTCGAAGTCAGGTCCCAGACGTAAACGGGATAAGGCTCATTCTGCGGCATGGGAGCGATGACCACCTTGTCCTCAATAATTGTGGGCACAGCATATGAAGCAGGAAGCCGTTGAACGATCCTCTTCTTTGTGAGTGTATCCCAGGCTGTGAAATAATCGAAACGTTTACTAATCCATAGATGAGATGTTAGACGATGCCGGACAACACAAAGAAGAATACTGTCATATTCTCCATACTTACGTTTCTCCCCAGACCAGGACAAGATAGCGATTAGACAGGCTGAGGTGACGGAGTGATTCGGCTCCGCTGGCGGCCCAGATTGATCTCTCTCCAGTCTCAAGATTCAGCATCTCAACTTCCTTGCGCTTCTCAATGTAGTAGCACAGCCGGCGGGAATGGCACCGGACGGCTTTGGGCATACAGAATGAGGACTCTGGCCAGGGGAGGAAGATCTTCTTAATCGGTCGAGCATGCTGCAAGCCATGTCGCCATCGGAAAAAGCTCATCGCGTCAGCGATCGCTACATCTGTGGTGATACCCTCCTCATCCAGGCCCAAGAACGCAAGCGCTTCGCGCAAATCAGGCCTGAATCTCGTAATAATTGGATCGCACGAGAAAACCGTGCGCCATCGCTTGGAGACCTAGGCCTTGTCAGGGTAATGTGCTCAACTTGCGAACATCGAAGAGTGATTGGTACATACCCCCTGATTCCTCACGACGTCTTCCAGATCTAGAAATTCCACGACATGAATCAGGAGCTCCAGAGGCAGAGAACCGACAATATCATACATCTTCTCGAGTCGAAATGAGATGCCTTTTCGAAGGAATCCATTATGGATAAGCTATCATTATTCAAAGGAGAGTACAAACTCTCAGCTTCTTCAGTAAGAAATGCGGCTGAGATCACACGACTTGCGGGGAGTTCGTACGTTTGATTTGATCCGATATGATTCATCAAAATGAACCCCGCAGTGACGAAGTGTATTGATCATGTGTCGCACCCGAATGGCAACACGAGAAAGGTCGGCTTATCTTCTCTTGCCAGTACTCCTCACTTGCTATCTCAAAGTTTCCTGCTGTAAGCAAGTTTCGATTTCATGAGTTGTGGCAAAAGCACACTGCTACAGAAAATCGAGGAGGAATCTCCAGTTTCGCAATCTGAGTGCATCCGCGTGAATCTGCGTTCCGGATCCCTTGGACAGTTAGGGTTATGGACCGAATCAGCTTATTGAGAATCCTTCCAGCCCCAATGAAAAGTCGCCCACGTAACTTGTAGTTGAATCTTATCCCATAGTTAACTTCAGACGATGAATGGGCCGCATGCCAGATCACGTCGTCATGATGTCTCGTCCAACTTGATACGCCTCGCTCTCATTGGGCGAGAGCGGTTTGGATGGGGAAGTAAACGTCGTTCCCCCTTCTGCGGGTGTTGGATTTGAAGCCGTACCGACAGTCTGCCTAACATTTCGCAAACCCATGGCGGCTGTCGGGCCGAATTCGTGGAGCTCTGGGACGAAAGTAGGAGAAAAAAAAGAAAAAAAAAAACCACCAGAGCTGAGCCCCGGTCACTCTTCAGGCCAAGGACTTCACGGTCCCCAAAGGACCGTAAGAAGATAAGTTTCCCGTGATCAATGCCAGCTCCAGGCCAACATCGGCGTTATTTCTTCACCGGATCCTGAGGAGTATCCTCTCGGTATCCTCTCGGTTGTTGTCCGGCGGAGGTCGACTACAGTGCATGGTTACTCTACCCGTTGCGGCGTCGTAAATCACCGGCGAGCCGAGTATCCATGTTGAATTATGGCAGGTTATGTAGCATGTCAAAATTTCAGAGAAGTTGGATGCCGACGGTAAGGCTACGTCAATTCTCACTGAGTCTGCTTACCCATCCATGTGCGTGGGAGTGACCTCAATTTATGTACATCATCCGACAAACGAAATGCAAGAGACAAAGGAATGACAAACAACAGAGTCAGAAAGGTACTCAAAGAGTGACTGCGATTCATCAGATAATCAACAATCCAACGGTAGACGAGATATGACAGCATTAATATACTAGAAATTTACGACCATATTCAAAGTCCTACGTACTTTGACACTGAGAAATATATAGGTTCAATGAATGAACAAGTTATCTATGGGTAAATTCGAGATATGCATCTGCGACAAAAGTTCGTCAACTCGTCACAGCTTATATCAATACTAAATGCGACATAGCTTGGTGCGAGTACACATCTTCATAAGAAAACATCATATCGACTAGATTAACTAAACACTCCTGTATGTACAAATGCTAGTGTAGACTTAAAAGTCCAAGCGCAGCGCAATACTCGGCGCTGCCTTCTCTTCCGCCGCCGTGGCAGCCTGTTTCGTCCCCGGAGCGTCCCCCTTATCCGTGCTCTTGAAAATGTCCTCCACGAGCGCTTTCTGCTCGGCACTCATCTGAGTCGCCATCAGCCCGCGGAACAGCACAGGATCGAGCTTGGCCAGGTCGAGCAACCGCGCCGCTGTCTCAGGATAGACGCCCCTGCCAGCACGCGCAGCGCGGGCGAGCAACGCGGATAGCACCATGGGCATAGTGGTCGGGAGCTTTGATTTCGGAACTGCGGGGGTGTGTCCGACGAATAGGACGAGCGTTTGGGCAACGTTCGCGCGGCAGCCCTCCGGATCCATTGGTGGGGGTTCGCTGGGGTTGCTGGGGAGCTCCGTTAGAAACGCCATCAACCTAGGGAGGAGATGTCGGGCGATGACATTGTCGGTGGCGCAGCGCGGAGAGGGGGACAGGAGGATCGAGCGAATACAGCCTGCGGCCACGTGGGCCAGCCCAACGTCCTGCAGGCAGTCGAGGAACTCATTAAGAACGCGGGGAATGAGCGGGTCGTTGGCTGGGATTGTATGGCTGCCGGTGGTGAGCACGACAGTCAGAGCGAGAAGTGTGTTCTTGGCACAGGGAAGCGATGTCTCCGACTCCCGCCGTTGAGCAATGGTAAGTGTCGTTAAGAACCGCGTTAGGCACCCGCGAATCTGCCGCGATACTGTTTCCTCGGATGGGGAGAAGACGTCGCTGTTGCCGCTGCTGGCCACCATGCCCTGCATGAAACGCCGGAATAGTGGCAGTGCTTGTGGTACTACCTCCGCCTGACATATACCCGTGGCTAAGATGGTACTGAAGATGTGCAGGATGCATGCGTGTAGGTCGTGTCGGATGATGGCTGGGAAGACGGACGCCACGTCAACCAGCGACGACAGCGCCAGCCGGATTAGAGTTAAGGTCTCCTCTGAGTTGATGTTGGGATAAGTCCTAGTGCCCGAATCACCCAGATTGGGCAACAGGCCCGCCAGAACCAGGATGATGTTCCTGGTGAGTTCAAACAGCTGCTCAATATCATCGGATAGGTTCTCGCTCCGGTCCTGGCCTGTCTTAGCTGCCGGGTGGTCTAGCGCAAGGTTCCTCGCGGTTTCCACGATCACTGTCTGCATGCCGTGTCCCTCAGTTAAAACCAGCCGATCAAGCGTATCCATAGTTTCCGAGAAGACGGCATCTTGGTAGATCGCATTGCCCGATACGGCCGGCCGGAGAATTTTTTTCAGCGCTTGGAGGATCTCCAGTCGCTGGGCCGGAGGACTCGACTGGTCCACCAAGGCCTCGAAGGCAAGCCCAAACAGCACGAAGAAGAACGCTACGGGCTCATCACGATAGTTGATGCCGTCGCCTTTGATGCGTGTTGTTTGCCCATTTGTTTCGGCATTCTCGCCGGTTTTATCGTCTTGCGGCCTAGCCTTGTTATCCAGAGCATCAAATACAAAGTCACTGTCCTTCTCAACCAGGCTGGCAATAGCGTGCACCAGGTGGAGCCAGGAATCCTGGTAGTACTATCGCCCGTCAGTAAACTCCAACGGACAAACGTGTGAGAGGACGTCCGAACTTACGCTGAGCAACGTCTCCCGATTCAACGCTGCGTACACCTCGTCCAGGTCATCCGACTGTGGCGTCCCAAGGCTGCCCGAGATGTCCGGCTCAAAACGCAGCCGAGCAAACTCTTGCAGCGAGGATAGCCAAAGTGGTGTAAGCATGGCCGTGTATGGTTGCACCACCGAGACAAGATACTCCTGTTCCAGGCTAGCCATCTGCAACCGCGCCCACGCCGAGAAGAGTGCCATTTTGACCATGACTCGAGCGTTCGAATTGAGGCCCCGGAGGTCACCAATCTCGGTTGTATTCGGGTTTTCTACCCTGCGTCAGCAACAATCTGCGGCTCAACTCGCCAAACAGATAGGCACTTACTGGCAAAATTCTCCAGTCCGACGACCAACAGTTTAAATATCCGACCCATCCGGTCCACGTTCGTTACTATCCCGGCTGCCACGAATGTGGCGCAGACGTTGATGGCTTCTGAGGCAAGGTCTGGCGACGAGTCTGCTGCGAAAGCCGGCGTCAAAGCCGACGCTATCTGAGCCTGATACTGCTCAAGCAAGGAGGCTTCTGAGAAATCCGGATCAGGAGTCTTGCCAAACATCTGCCGTCACGTTAGCATTGGTTTTCCTTCAGGCTATCATTAATTACAAGTCGCACACGCACATTAAGCACCTGATCCAGGATCTTCAATCCCCACACTCGCAGCTGAACAACATTCGCGGTGGACGCCGAGAAGGCCATCCGGACAATGTCGCCAATTTTCTGCTGCAAGGCAACCTCAGCAGGGATGGTCTGATCTGGCGAGATCTTCTCGTTCACAATCGAAAGCAGCTCACTGAGACACTTGATGACAAAGTTTCGCGTCTGCCATTTGAGCAGTTCCTGCCCGGCAGCAGGACCAGCGTCACCTTCTTCTTGCTCAACTCCTGCTGCGGCGGACGCAAAGCCGGAGACTTCATCATCAGGCATCTCAGTGAGTGTGCTCGCACGGACTGGTTTCTTGGGCGCCAAATTTTCGACCTTTGTCCGCGTTTTCGTGAGGACCCGATGACAGCGTTGAACCCAGAGTTCGGTATGAGTCAGGGCTGTTTGCTGCAGCCAATTGCGGATCATGCTCTTCAGCGGTTGATTCTCCGGGTCGTCATCCAGCGCCAGCCAAATCTCGTCCTCGAACGTGGACGACGCCGTCTGAACTACCAGCTCCGCGTCTCGCTTCATCAGATTGCTGATCCCGCGAATGGCCGCTGCCGGCATCGGGGGATTCCTCGATCGTAACTCCGTTTCTAGCCGTTTGACATACCCAGAAAAGTCGACGTGGGCGGGAGCGTATAGGAAAAGGTGGTCTAGACACCGGGAGCTCTGTATGATCATATCCGCGCTCTCCTCCATCTGGAATTGGCGGACCAAAGTCAGGATTAAATTGCGAGTCTTCGCGATGTCCTGAAGGTCAGGGCCCAGGACATTGATCAACGAGTCCACACAACGACCGATCAGGAGGGGTGTCGGGAATAAAATCTCGATATTTGAGGTCGCAAGGGCGGCGGCTTCTTCATTATGAGTATCGGCAATATAGAGCTGAGCCAATTTCCCCAACGTGCTCGAAGCATAAGCGGAGAAAGTTAACCCGGCAGAACTGGCCACTCTTTCAAGACCATCAAGGGCCCAAAAGTGGACAACTGGATGTGGGTCGCTGCACAGAGATATGAGAACTCCAACGATGGTTTTCAAGTGATAGCCCGCAGCCATCCCGCCGACCTGAGAATGAATGCATCCCAGTGCGGCAGCACACCCGGCGCGGGTGCTCGGGTCACGATTCTCGACGATTGTGTCGACAATCCAATTGATCTGGCTGTTGGTGAAAGTATTGCCGGCGCTGTTACATAGCCGGCCAAGAGCCTCAAAGCCAATGGTCCGAACAATAGCGTCGGGGTCGGTGATGAAGTTCTCGGTACATGTTTAGTGCGGCGTCCTCTTTCGACTTTCAGACTGAATGGGCTTACCTGAAGAAGTTCTTGTATGATTTTTCCCGCAGAAGGATCGATATGACCAGGCAGAGAACTGGTCTCTCTGGTAGCCGCTTGGAGCGAATGCAAAAGCGCCACTGCGACATTGACCGTCAGGGCAGCCTTCCTGCCAGGATTTCTTTGCAACATTTGGGAGGACAGGAACGTGGCTATTTGCTCAACGCTGCTCTCCTGCACCTTGGGAGCCTGTAATGGAAACGCAATGGAGAACAGGTCGATGGCGGCATTGACAACCTCGGTAACGGGAGGGTCGGCAGATGGATTGGACGGATCCTTTACACCGTACAATAGAACCGAATCATGTTCGGGAGCATGAAGAACGGGGAAATTCAGCTGAGACACATTAGTTGTCTGCTTCAAACGATACACTGACATGAGATCACATACAACATCATCAATTTCCCGGTCTAGCGACCCATGGGCAGGAGAGCCACCAGTGTTTTCTTTATGCCGCTTGCTAGTGAGTGTCTCGTTGACATACTCGCGGGCCAGCCCTGTTATCTCGAATCCATGGTTGTCCCACAGTTCCCATAGACTCTCAAACTGTCCGCTTGACACGGCAATCGAGCTCTCAATGGGGCTGCCATGAGCGACTTCGGGATCGGCGAATGATGATAAAGCAAGACTGAGGAGACTCGACTGGGACATGATTTCGGCGTGGCCAGCATGGTCTAGCTTAATCAATTTAGAAAAGCACTGCAGCACGCGCCGACGGACCATCACAAGGTAATCGTTCAATTGCAGGGAAGGAAAGAGGCGTTGGGAGATGTCTTCGGTAGATTTTGGGGGCGGCGTGGCATCCAAGAAAGCAACGGTGTTTTGAAGCATTGCTGCGATTCGTCTTGCGCCGTCCACCGTCACCAGTTTGCTGTTGAACTCAAGGAATGACAGCATCGATCCCAGGGCACAATCTCGGACATGGGCCAGGAAGCTGATTTCGAGCGTGCTTCGTTGGGCCATATTATCCTTACCGAGAGGCTTTGGTAGCGCATTTTTCCACAGCAACATCAACTGGGATAAATGAATCTTGACGAAACTGGGCCCCAAGGGCATCAATCCTCCTATCAGTATCCACGCGACTTGGATTTGGGTGCTGGCTACACGAAGCTCAGAACTCCCGCTGTTCTTAAGAAGGTCGGTAGCCTGGGACAAGACTCGCGCAAAAACATCGACGGAGCCGTATAGAGGTTGTAGTCGGGCGCTACCAAGCATCGCTGACAGGCCATTGGCGAGGCCAAGACACCTCCGCGATGACGAGCGTGGTGTAGCAAGTTGACCAATTTCTCGGTTGAGGCTGTTGGAACAGATAGTGATGCAAGGTATGAGTTGGGTTGGACAGGCAAGCACGAAGTTCCGAAGGCATTGAGCAGTATGAATCTGCACAGTGTAGCTAGGATGCTGGAGGACTGAGATCAGAGCCTCCCGGCATCCATCGGCTATTGATGATACCGCAGAGCCCAAGGAGGAGATCAGTGCAGCCAGCGTACTCAGCGTGCTGGTCAAGGTATGTTTGCTCGGTTCGCGTCGTTCAGGGGTGACCTGTGGGTAGTCCTTCAAAATGCTATTCACGAGCCAGTTGGCTGCATTCAACTGTCCAGTCTCGCGAAGGAGCTCGCGACCCACGGTGTCTTCCAGAATACATTTGACGAATTTCCTGGTCATAAGCAATCGGAAGCGATTGTACGTCACAGTTGGATGGTTAAGCAGCTGGAAAAGGAGATGCGCCGCGATGTGGTCATATCGTTCTTCCACAACGTGCTCACCAAGATTTCGAATGATATACTTGTAACACATAGCGATGCCAGCCCTAGCTCTATTTCCTGTCGAGCTACGCACGTATTGCGCCGACAATTGTCCGAGAATATCTGGCAATGAAAACACTAAGCGAGACTCGGCCTTTTTGCTTGGAGACGACTCAGCCGGTGATTCGTGCTCGTCCTCATCGGGTGCCGCGCCTTTTGGAGGTGGCTTCTTGGATTGCCTCTTTTGTTTCTTCGATGATTTCGTTCCCGACTCGGAACCAGCGCGGGGGGAGTAGCTCTTTACCAAGGCTCTCGCTAGACACGACGCTGCTGCATGCCGAACAGACACCACTGGACTATCAATTACCTTCCAGACCAGGGACTTCAAATGATCAAAGTCATTCGCGTTATCGAAATACGTCGTGGCCTTTAGCAGCTGCTCCAAACACCGACACGCGTTGATCTGGACGAGGACAGACTTGTCCCCGGCAGCCATATTCCGCGCTTGCTTCCACATATCTCTGGCCGTGGGCTCGTCAATCGGCTGTGATATTCCCGCAACGACCTTACGGATTGCTGTAAGAATTGATCCCCGGAGTCCCGCATGATTGCTCCCCGCCTTGAGCAATTTCAGTAACGCCGTGATTGTGGCCGTAGACTGGCCAGCTGCGCTTTCGCCCGCAGTCGCATATATCTCCCCAAGTATATGCGCGGCCGCGAACTTGGTCTTGAGATCCGTGCTTTTGCCGGCCCCAACGATGGCTAACAGTTCGTTAACCGTATCGTAGAGCAGGATCCGGTCCCCTTTCTCAAGTATCGCGCTGAAGCATTTCCCCAAATTTGTTCTGATGACCCGAGTGATTGCCGGCGACGACAGATTTAGCACCTTGAACAGCTCCCGCTTCAGATCGGCCTGCACGGTGAAGATGTCTCCTTTCGACAAACCGGAGACATATTGCACTAGATCGGAGGTGTAGGTCAGCAGATACAATTCCTGCTGTTCGGATGGAAGCGCATGCAGCTTTGCCACATCAAGTTCAGAAACTGGCCCGCCATTTCCTTTCTCTTTCGTTCGATCGTCGTTTGCAGCCGGTGTTGGCGCTGCTGCAGGCTCTGGAGACGTTGCCATTGACCCGGGCGGACATGCAGCTGCCTTCTTGGACAATGAAGTTATCGACCGAGCAATCAAAGCGCCAAATTGATCGGTTGAATTGACAGTCCCAAATCTCGAATTGTGCCGCGGTATGTCCTCAACCTCTGTCCACAAGTGAACAACATGCTGCCATTTCGATGACTTTGCGACCGACGGCTAATCACGTGACGAACTCAGTGCCATTATGAAGGTCGGACTTAACGAGTACTTGTACTCTCCTACTCCGTCCCTGCAGTGGTTAATATCGCACCGCAAATGATGAGTCTTCCTCCCGTGACCTAGAAAATCAGACACTGCAAGTTTAGGCACATTAGAAAAGAATATTAACATTCAGTATCCAGGTCGGCAGCTGCGCAACATAGTACTACCTAAGGTACCTAGTACCGAGGTTACTAAGAAAGTCGCAGGATGAGGAACTGTACGAGTAGTGTGCCCTGTAGATAGTAGGACAGCGAGTATTCCCTACTGTAGGTACAGTACGAGTATTCTGTTGGGCCATTGAACCTCAGCACGGAGTACTCCGTACGAATAAATCCGGATAAACATCGGACCGGGTCTGTTCCCAGCCGACAATGGAAGTCAAGACAAACTACGGATGGTAGCCGTTCAGGTGGAATCAACTTTCAGACCATTGACATCGATACCATGGCGCTGAGCCCAATAACTAGCGTCTTCACTCGAAGCGCGGCGCGATCATACGTCCAATCGCCGCGATGGATTTGCGAACGATGCCACAAATCGAGCTTCAGCACTGCAGCCGCTCTTCAAGCGGGCCATAATCGGTGGTCGCAAATTCGACATGACAAGGCCAAGAACGACAAGGCAAAGAGCAGGGAGCGGCAAACTTTGACGGCGGAAATTATGAATGCAGTTCAAAGTACGGGTGCCTGATATGGAAAACATGCACCAAAGATTGAATCCTTTGACCCGTGAACAGGATCGTTATTGACTCAGATGTGAACAAACAGTGTGGGGACCGGATCCTAAGTCAAACCCGCGATTAAACCTAGCTATCTCGAAAGCGAAGCAGGCGCAAGTGCCCAAGACACTGATCGAGACGGCGATCGCGCGCGGACAGGGGATTTCCACGTCGGGACAGGCTCTGGAGTCCATGGTCATTGAGGCATTGCTGCCCGGATCCGTGGCCGCGGTGATTGAGTGCCTGGGCGAGAACAAGGCGCGGATTCTTCAGGACGTGCGGCATATCATCAAGGACTACGGAGGCAGCGTGACACCGACGATGTATCTGTTTGACAAGAAGGGGAGGGTAGTGTTCGAGAAGGAAAATCTCAATCCGGACGACTACCTAGATGCGGCGATTGAAGCGGGCGCCACGGATGTCGATACAGATGGAGAGGGAAGATTGGTGGTTTTTACGGAACCCACTGAGACGAAGGCCGTTGGGGAGGCATTCTCCAAAGCGACGGGCCTTGCCATTGAGCGCGCGGCGATTATCTGGGATCCGAAGAAGGAGACGATGGTCACAGTCAAGAACGAGGAGGACATTCAGACGCTGGAGGAGCTGCTCAGCGAGCTGCGCGATGACGCCAGCGTGCGTGATGTCTACCTCAACTCGACGGTCAAGTTCTGAACCTCACCCATATGCCATCTCTTTGTCATGTAATATACTGTACAGTAGTGTCCTATCACGTATCTTTGCGCAACGCTTTCATGGTACTCCTCATCAGCTTTCCGATGCCAAGGCTTCCCCTTTGATCCAACCATTGGAGCATCTTGATGCGATAATCCTGCCAGCTGATCTTCGCCCCGCCCTGCTTCTCCAGTGCTGTGAGACTCTTCTGCGTCACGGGCCTCGTCAGCCTCGGTGCATTGATATCATCCCCACCCAGTACCTCCTCCTCGAATGCCGCAAAGCACGCCGCTGAATGCGCCGCAAGTGCGACATTGTGACTAAGCGAGAACATCAACGGCAGAGAATACTGAAATCCATCCGCAGAACCAGACAGCCGTTTCCTCTGCTTTTCGGCGACCTCGGCGGTGAACTCATGGAGCGCTCCCCTTGTTTCCGCCGGCAGCAGGCAACCCAGTGCATTGGGATCGTCGCTGTTCAATGCCCGGTTGCGCCAGAGTAAGTTGCAAAGATCCATGACGTAGCCGTTGAACCGCCCGACCATGTCGGAGGCGTAGAACGCGCCGACGGACTTTACGGGGGATTGAAGAGTCGGGGAAGTGAGTGACTGCTCAAACGCTGTCTTATACCTGGCAAGTACACCGCAGAGGAGGGAGATTTGGGCGAGGCTGGACGTGAAGGCGAGGGTGTAGACGGTGGGGGAGAGCGGAATAGTGAGCCGGATCTGTCCATTGCCAGCGGCGTGGGAATACAGATCTGATAATGAGATATAGAAGTGAAGGACGGCTGTAGAGATGGGCTTCGTACGGCTTCTCTCAGGGGAAGCATCTTCTGCCCTGGAGGGATATTCCAGGGCCGACAACGCGAGGTGTTCGGCGTGCGTGATGAGCGAGATCAGGGGCGCGTAGCCCTTGGAGGTCGGGACGTGGCCCTCTGTGCGCAGTGACACGCCCCATTGTCGGATCAGCTCGGTGTAGAAGTCTAGCAGAATCGATCTCGAGGCTGGAGTATGATCGAGAATCGCGTTTTCAAGGGGCTCGAGATAGTCTCTTCGGACGGCATCGAAAGGGCCTCTTGGGAGACATTGTAAAAGATCCAGTACTTCTTTTTGATTACTCCGTCCATCCCATAAACGGAGATATCTTCCTAGGAACGACATCACCGCATCCGGAATTCGCTAGAAACCATCAGTATAGTGACACAATATGATTCTGGAAACATACCTTTGTGGCCCGAGCATAGTTAGCAGCAGCATCAAGAACGTATCCAAGCGCTTCGGGTCCCTCCGAGTCATTCAACCAAATGCGATCAAGCTCGTCCTTGAAGAATCCTTGCAACCAATCCTCCAATCTCTCCCGTGCCTCCTTATTCTCGACAAGTATCGTGTATTTTTGCGCGAGACGGTCCCTCAACACAGACACCATCTGGTTCGGCAGGTCGATCTTCTCTATCCGCTCGACAAAGTCGCTCACGCTCCGTAGCTCCTCAAGGGACGTATGGCCGGAATGCACTCTGGACGTCTGCACCTCGGGGATGATGGCCTCTACTTTGCTCCGCTTCACACCCCCTCGTCGGATGACCTGGAACCCACTGGCCGTGCTCGCCGCAAGGGCGCGCTCACTATTTCGTTCCTGAAGCTTTTGCACGTGCGCAGTCCATTCTGGGTCCGGATGCTTGAAGAAGAACCGCGAGCGTCCCGTCTCGCCAATAACAATGTCCGGGTAGTAATTCTTGTACACGCGCAGGAAGCCCACAAGCTCTTTCTCCTCCTCGCCGCCGTTTCGGAGGAGCTCCATCAGTGCTTGGATGCGGTACGGTTTCACATGTCGCCTGCGCGTGATCAGGGATAGTAAATGGCACAGCGGACGACGTAAACTGATCATGTCCAGAAGATTGAAGAGCACCGAATAGAGTTTTCCCAGATGCGACTGATCCTCGAGATACTCGTAAACGAGTAGCAGCCATCGCACGAGTGACACCTGGGTCGCCGGAGGGGGCTTCGCCTTCCCCGGCCCCAGACTGCATACCACTCGCGTCACCACGTCCGAGGGAACCTTGTCCAATGGGTACAGATTCTTGACCAGCGTCGTGATGGTCGTCTGGTCCAGATGGTTCGGGCGGGTCAGGACATCGATCAGCCGTGACAGGATGTCTGAGGGAATCCCGCCCCGATACGAGTACGAGGCGATATCCTTGGCGACGTCCGCGACGGACGTCTGCCGTTGTTTCGGAGGTACAGTTGCCGCTTTTGAGCCTTGTCAGCATAATCTCCCCTCTGGTTGAAATGTGATGGACATACTGGCTTCTAGCAACTCCACAGCATCGCGCAGCTGGATCTGGAAGTCCTGACCATCACTGATATTGCCTTCGGCTGTTGTCTGCTGTCAACAGACGATCTAGTTCTTCATGGTGAGCACTTACATCGATCGGAGTCTGACATGGCTGCGCTCTACATTTGGCAGGTTTTCACACAATGTCAATCGAGTCGCCGGTCATTAAATCACGCGAAAATTACGATAAGATCATGTTTTTTTGAATGTTTCCTTCGACTGTCAACACACAACATTGTTGCAGAGTTTCTCTCAGCGCGAATACCTACGCGTCGTGGCGTTGACCAATCAGAATCGCTCCGTGCGTCGTAGGCTGGCCTAAAATTGCCAGCTTCGTACCCATGAGAGCAATTAGACAGCCCAATTGATACCTCAAAGTGAGAATTTCGAGGTGCATAGGATGAGATAACTACTAGTGGCGCTTGCTTCTTGATTATATCTATTTCATGATCGATACAGATGATCGCTCTATAGTCCTCCCTTGACCTAGTTGTTCCTCTTCCTTGCCGAACCCCTCGATGCGCTACTGGTGGAAGTGCCTGTCGCCTTGGAGGCATCGACTGTCGGTGAGACGACCTCCTCCTCAACCTCCTCCTCGCTGTCAGATTCCCCTCCCTGGCCGAACTCATTGACTCGCTTGGGGTCGACGCGGTAGATCCAGCTCTGGTACAGCCAGACGAAGAAAATGACATCATCGCGCAGTGTCGCTAGACGATGCAGCCAGGGCATTTTAACGGTGAAGGCAAACAGGTCGTCGATGAATGTATTGAGGAACTTGTACATCAGCGCTCTGCCGGGCATGTGGGCGACGGACTGCGAGCAATGTCAGCTTTTCATAGAACGAGTTAAGGAGACAACGGCGTACCTTTAGACGATAGTTGATGTACAGGCTGGGGACCATCATCAGGAACCCGTACGCGTACACGCTGCCGACAAGAGTCTCGATGATGTACGAGTACCACGACTTGTGAGTCTGATACAATAGGCTGTAGATAGCATATGCGAGCAGCAGAGGCACGGCAATGATGTACAGATACCGGAAGGCGATCTCATCATACTCCTGTGTCTTCTTCTCCGTCTCCGAGAGCTGGTGCTTATCCTCGAACACAATGGCATAGGGCAGGAATGACCAGAACGAGTTCGGCGGCGGCGGTCGCAAGCGCACGTTGACCGTCTTGGTGATCTTCCAAGCCTCCAAGACGACGCCAAAGCCTTGGCTGGCCAGAACCATCCACGAAGTTCCATCGCTGTTGTCAAGCAGATACAGGAAGATGATGAGCTGCATGATGGTATTCGCCAGGATGGTCCGGAAGGAAGTCCCGACGTTGTCTTTCTTCTTGCGCCAGTGAGACTAGAGTATGTTAGCCCAGATCGGTAAACACGAATTTCCGCGACTTACAATGTCGTTCTTGAAGGCAAGGGTTTCGAAAACCATGTGCAAAACAGTAACAATGGCTGTAGTTCCCAAGAGGTAGGGGTTGGTATCCAACAGGATCTCCTTGATCATCTCAAATTCACTGCCATCACCGCCGGTCGGCGACGGTGTGCCACTGACTGCCTGCCACGCACTCTGCTTGGCGCTCTCATCCAAACTCGCCATGACGCTGAATTTCCAGTTCTTCAGATTGTTCAGTGTGATGTGGATCGGGAGCGTTTCAACGGTCGAATTCAACTCCATCATGTGCGAGCGCAGTTGCCAGAAGGTGTTCAGGAAGACAATCGGGTAGTACCACGAATTCTTTCCAGAGATATCTCGGGCGCCGGTTCTCTCCACCTGTACATATTGGCGAACAGCTGGGTGCATCTGCGGATACGCCAGTACCCCTGTGTCCGGAATTACGGAGACGGTGAAGTTGGGGTGGTAATACGAAACGATGGAGTATTTGGGAGTGTCATCCACCACAGGTTCCGGCTCCTCTGTTGCGGACAGCAAATTTTTACGAGCGGCTTCCTTTTTCTTGGGGAGAAACTGGTTCAGTGGACGGAGGAAATGGACCGCTGTGCCCGGATCGTAATCCTTTGCCGCGGGGTCTAGCTGATGGCCATGCAACGCGACGTAGAAGTGCGCCCAGAGTGTTCCATTCTGTTGCACCTCCTTGGGGACGGGGAAGGATGTTTCGATCTCCCGAGTGTCGCTATAATTGCCCATTTTGAAATCCACTTCATCTAAAATCAGCGAGGTGGGAGGAACGGCATCCAGCGGCGGCATTGCCGTGGACGGCGACACATAGATACGGATGTCCAGAGAGCTGTCGAGTGGCCATATCGGAGCGAGGGCTTGAGGCACGGGGCTGTACTCTTTGATCTCGCTGCGCGGGGGGCGATCGGCATACGCGGGGATGTTTGCGGTTAGCCCGGGCGCCGCACCTCCTTTATTACTCTTGTTTCCGATGAGCGTGTTCATGAAAAATTGGACAGCAGAGAAGATGAGCACGCTCTGGAGGATGGCTTTGAAGGTGGACTGAAATACGTCAGCAGATCTCAATATCAAGTTGTTTAGTTCATTTTTTGCTGCACTTACGCCGCCCTCATCTTGCTGTTGCTGTTGCCGCGGCTGTCTCCGTTCCGGCATCTTGACCGTCCGAAAGCACGACAGGGGAGAGTTGTTAAGGGGTGGTGGCGGATTCGGGGTTGAATTGATTGCGACTTGGCCAGATCCTGGGTTGACAGGCCGAAAACCGCTCTGGACTGTTATCGGCCACGCACCGATTCGAAAGAAATCTGGATAAAAATCTAGGAGGATTTCATTTCGGAATAGACGGATTAAAAACTACAATACTCCATATAGACGTCAATGCTACTAGTTGTAGTGTGATCTGTTTCTGTTGCCCGCAATGACAGCCCGAGCAATGGAGAGCTCTGGGACGAAGATTCTACCGTACGATTATGGATCCGTTATCAGGTCCTTGATGCACACCCCCATGTCCGCTACCTAAACCGTATTTGGAATAGACTGCCTTGTACGGAGTATGTATGCAGATTGCAGAAAGAGGACCCGAGTGCGACCCAGCATGAATAGTGACCCTATCTTCCAAAGTAATTTACTACTGCAACATATACGGAGTACGTACAGCAGCAATTGTCCGGACACGGCATGAGTTTGAGTACTCCGTATTGTGAGAGTGAATTCACCTTCGTATCCGTACGGAGTACTCGACACGAAGGCCCCATTCATCGGCAAGAGTCTCGAATTGTTCAGTCCAACTACGATGCCGCCTGAGCAAGCAGAAGTTATCTTCCCCGTCTCAGAGATGACGCTGCTGCTCTCCAGATAACTGCTCGCGGATGCGTAGTTCCATACCTATACTACTCCTCCCGCTGGAGCGTTCTTCATACTTCCGATCTGCCATACCGTCGAATGTGTAGTTTCCTGGTTGATTCGATGTTTCGGTTGCGAGTTGAAAAATCTCTTCTCGGCCCATGGGCAGTAGTAGTACCTTTTGAGCGTCTTTGGGGCCACCGTTTGCTTACCACTCAGTACTACCGACCACCTCCCGCTGGGGAGTTGGGTTGAGCTTTCGTCGATCAATACGAACACTTCTGCCGTGGATTTCTCTGCACTTTGATATCTGTGGGTGTACTCCGTAATCGCCTTCGCTTTGATATGTGCCTAGGTATCACGTGTCGTCTTGCTGCTATGTTACTTGATGTTCTCAGTTTCGTTGTTGAAGTGATTGATGGTGATGTCGTGTTGTGCCTAGAGACATGGTTCCCCTGCGAACTATGGTTCTTGATTGGAAAATTGGATCCTGGAGAAAGCATTGTTTTGTCAGAACACAAAGCTATTCCACAGTGCTGAGTACCATCCCCGGCCAATCTCACGAGAAATCATGCTCATGTCGAGCAAAGTCAGGTACGTGCGTCAACTTTGCGCAAAAGCTCAATTCATTGTGAGCCGCATAGTACAGTGCCTGGCTTAACTTACTACTAGTATCTGGGAAGATGCGGTATGTGTGAACCCGTGGAGACTTCGATTGCGGTTAGGGTTTGCGTTGATGGATGATTAGGTTTCGTACTACTGACTGAGGACTGTAAGGGTCCTACCTAGTACCACACGCCCTCCTATCAATCTTTTGAAACGTCACACTTCTTCCCCATGCACCAAATCATCTCTTCTTCATTGTGTCTGATGGCTCACCTCGGCGGGAAACGATCTCCTGTTGTATTTCCTTTGTGCCCTGGTTGTTGGATATGCCTCGGATTTCACATAGTAGTAGCCTGCTTAAGGACCCTCTCATCTTCAACATTTTCGTCACGAACATGGTAGGTGACTACTAACTAATACGGTAGGTGGTTACTTATTCCCCCTGTCATATCAAAGGGTCATATGCGTCTGATTATAACTGAAACACAGGAGCGAGAAGGGAGCCTTCTCGCGCTTTAAGGTTCCCGACAATCTTCCGTTGCAATCAATGTTGAATTTCAACTCCCTGGTGCAGAGTACTAGTAGTAATTGGGTACACCCGAGCACTCTGACATTCTGGTACTCTGAAAACTGACATCAAAACATGATTGACTGACCGAAAACACACAACACCAAATCCCGCTCGAAAGGACAAGCCAGGTAACTACGACAGGCATGGCCTAGATGTAGGTACCTACATCTAGGTACTAGTTACCTAGTCGGGCCCCGCCAACGCCTTCTTCGAATATCCATGCGCTCCGGCACGTAGGTCGGTCCATTGCCGGATTGTATCTAATTCTAAATGGAGGCAGTTCAAAACTGTCAGTTACCCCGGAAAACCTGATGGTCCCTTTTACTTCATACTCGAAGCCCGCGGACGCTCCGAGAACACGCACACGTGGGATCTTGATGTACAAATCGCCTTCGCGGGGATTCATCCATGTGCCAAGCGAACTGTCTGTGAGACTATAGCACTGATTGTCATCTCTGAATTGAGCTTTGAGGTCCGATTCGTCTCCAAGCATTTCATAAATCCACCCATTGAGATGCCGACGCCTCACCAAGCGCATCGAAATCTCGACGCGTCCCGCGTTCACTGCGGGCAGGCCGTAGTGTGTGCACACACGTAGCTCCATGTCCAAGGTGCCCTCTTCCAATCTTTCGGCTCTCGTGCTCCAAATCTGCAGCCAAGTAAACCCGGGACTTCCAGCGGGAGCTGGAAAGGGAACGAGATCATTTTGTGACTAGGCATTTTGATGACGTCCGTTAGTGGTACCATTCGTGGGGCTTTCAATTGTGGAGTTTGGAGGAGCACCAGGCTGAGCATTGTCCGGCCTTCGATTCCCAAACATTCTCACTTGCCGAGTGAGTTGTGCCCTGATGCTGTTGTTTTCAATCCCCTAGAGTTCGTCGTCAGTTGGACCAGCTAATTGATGCTGTGGTCTTTCTTGCTTGCAAAAATGTTGATTCGGGGTTTCTACTAAGGTCGTGGGTATTTATGTTCCCACGACGGGACCGAAGAAGAAGGATTTTAACGAAAAAATCCGTTGATGTGCTGAGCTTTATTGTTAATCTGCTGGATTACTATCTTGCTGATATATCGCGCTGTTCCTACGAAGTCAGAAAGTTATGGACAATTCGGAACAATTATAGGCACATGTTTCCTGGAGCTTTCATACAATGGCTTTGTCTGTTCTTTTTTGTTTTTTTTTTTTTTTTTTTTTTTTTTTTTTTTTTTTTTTTTTTTGTACAAGGTGCATAGAGTCGAGTAAGTAGACTAAGATAGAGTAAGATTAGATTTCATTCAAAGAATTTCAATGCCAGACAGAGCGTCATTCTGCCAAATGTTAATCTGTCAATCTGCTCTGCAAGGTCTATTCCAGTATCCGGCCAACTGCGCTGGAAAATTGATCAAATAAAAGAAAAGACCTAGTTCTGTCAATCAGCTCTTTTATCCATCAAGTACATTCATACTTGGCCTGACCTATTCTTGTCTTCAAGTAGACTCGTCACTACCGATCATTGCTTTCATTGTAATTGTAAAGTACCTAGTGGTAGAGTACTTTGACCCAGTCCATCAGTCCTACTAGATTACGAGTTCATTTTCGAAGAGTACGAATAGCCTAGGTAGATAAATAAATAAGTAGCTAAACGCTGGGCACCTGTCTAATCGACGTTGTAGGGTTTGGGTTGTTGATTAGGGTTGTTAGGGTTAGATACGAGAAGATGGTTGGTATCTGTGCGGAGAGAACTCCGTAACTCGTAACATACCAGGTTCCTTCCGAGATAACCAGGCAGATAAGATAAGCTCTATCCTTATCACCCCGGATTTTCCCTTCGAGACCGGGACCTGATCTGGGTCGAAGGCCGATGCAACATGCAACCACACCTTCTCTAACCGGCATTCACCTCCCAACGGAGCAGATCAATGGCAACAAGAGCATCACGCACGCCCTCAACAAGCTCACTCCATTTTTACTATTACTCCCCATCATGACCAACGACGACGACCCCTCCGGCAGCACTCCAGAACCACCCGGTCTCCAAAGCCCCCCACCACTACCACCACAACCGCCGCCTGAGCCTGCCTTCCCCGCGCATGATGAGCCCCGCGTCTGGCTAATCTCCTCCGGCGACTCGCCGATTGGCATTACAGTGTCGCGACAAGTACTCGAACACGGCGACTATGTAGTGAGCGGGCTGGTTCCGGCCAGCCTGACGCGGGCGGAAGGCCGGCGGGAGCAGTTTACCGAGTTCATGGAAGACATTGAACAGAGGGGGTGGAAGGAGCGGTTCCGGCCGGTTGCGTTGGATATTCGGTTCGTTTCATACCGGGGATTTCCAATCTGAACGGTAGTGCTGATTGGTGTGTTTTGTGTAGGAGAATGGGCGAGTGCCAGGCCGCGGTGGCAGAAGCGGTAAGGTTGTTTGGCAGGGTAGATATCTTGCTGTGTTGCACGAGTCAGGGTATCTCCTCTCCTTTCACCAGTTAACGGAGAAGATAGGGTCTGACGAGGTGTGTAAACAGCGGTTTTGGGCACCGTGGAAGAATTCGGCGCCTCGAACCAAACGCTCAGTCTCGTCCGAGATCAGGTTGAAAGTAACTACTTTGGTCCCGTGAATATCATCAAGGCGGTGATACCAGAGATGCGGCGGCAGAAGAAGGGTCATATTCTCGTGTTGTCGGGAATCAGCATGCCATGCTCGTACACCCCTTGGGTTGCAAATGATGCTAACTCTCCAATAGCAGGGCACATCGGCACGCCAGGACTAGGCGTGTACTGCGCATCGGAATGGGCGCTAGAAGGCTTCTGTGATGTATGTACACTTCCATCCACACCCACCAAGCACGGGCAAAAGGCAGCTAATTTCGGACAACCAAGAGTATCGCCTACGAAATTGCTCCCTTCAACATCAAAGTTTCTATCCTTCAATCCAGCGTCGAAATCCGCATTCTCACAAATCTCATCACAAGCGTCCCTCCAATCTACCCTGCGTACTCACCGGCGGAGAACCACGCGCCGCTCTTCAGGCACATCCTCGACCGATTACTCTGGAGGCTCTCGCGGCAACAGGTACATGAACAACACGGAGAGAAAGAAGGGGTGAAAGAACCGGAGTTTGAGAGAAGCGCCACACCCACGCCCTTCTCCGTGCCAACCATGAGCGTTGTCTCAAAGTACCCTCCTCTCACGCCGCAACATATTCAGGCATTGATCACAGAGACGGTCCATGCAATCACTGCCGTAGGTGGGCATGTGAATCCACCGTCGCGACATATCATTGGGGAGGAGGGCGTGGCGGCGGTCAAGGAGAAGCTCAAGACGGTGAGCGAGGAGTTGGAGGATTTTGTGCAGGCGAGTTATTCGGTGAACGTTTCTGAAGAGGGTGGTAATTAGGTAATTCCCATTTGTCTCATAGTACAAACTTATCTACTTCCCTCCGCCGCGAAAAACCCTCCATCTGGGATGAGATCGAGACAAAATTCGATTTGAAGAACCAGAGCTCAACTCCAACTCCATTCGTTATGCCAAAGAAAACCTCACGGTTCCACGAATACCGACTTCCGGCAAATGTTGGAATGATGCCCGATTTTGTCGAGGTTAATGGCCCCTTTCGCACGGCCAGCCAGCAACGGTATCCGGTGCAACGCTATCGTGTCGCCGGTGGAGTGGCAGGCGACAACGTGGCCAGCTTTCCGGATGCAGCAGTAGACCAGGATTTGAAACAGATTGGCACAGCGATACCATACGAGTTTATTAGTTGGCTCAGTACGTTGAAACCACCGGACGCTGACCTCGTCGATGGCATGGTCGTACTTGGGGTATATCGTGGCGTAACTGTTGGTCCCGAACCAGAGCTGAGGCACAGTCTTCTGGCTGTGGGTTCGACTGGTGTCGCAAACCGGAAAAAGATTGGGTTGATGGAGCGATCAGTAGTCGGCATCAGCGGATGGAATGTTTTATTCTTAAACAGCCTCCCCCATCGTCGTTCTCCAATTAATCTCCCACACTTCCGGCAGCTGTTTCTTCCAGTCAAACTCAAATGCAGTGAATGTATTTTGATCAGAACTAGAGGCATTTGACAACAAGGGGTCTATGCTAATGACATATATCGCACAAACCACGCCTGTCTCATCTCCCATAGACTGCCCATGTCTTGGTTGTTCCGGTAACAGCGCATGGCTTTCCACGCATTGTGGACCGGTGGCTTTGGCACATGCCCGTCAATCGCATGGATGATGTTCATCAGGGCGCCTGGACCGCGGACATTGCGGACGAGGATGTCATTTGGAATTGTCTCTTGTTGATCTAAATCAGTGGGCTGCTGCGGAGTTTTGTGTGCTGGTATTTGCTGATCTGCCCCGGCAGGGGTAGATTCAGTGCTATTATTGTTGGAATGAGAGTCTGGAACTGACTCATCACTGGTATGTGCGTTCTTTGGCCGGGACTGAGTGAACTGTTTCGACGGCTCATGTGCTGAGATTTGATCATCTCTCCTGACTGGCACAGACTCAGTGCCGCTGTGGACATGGGAGGCAGGGACTGTCTCATCGCTTCCGATAGTGTCTTGTCGATTCGGCAAGAGTTCTTTTGACTCCTCCAAGGATTCAGGGGGTTGCTGGGGCGGTTCCAATGAGGATCCCTGTACTGAGATTTGCTCCTTTGTCCCAGTCAGGACGGGCTCGTTTGGGTGCGAGTCATGAACTGCCTCATCGCTGAGGTGTGTGCGTTTCTGCGGGGGTTCCTCCCACCCCTTCGTGACCTTGTGTTCTGCGGCTGGCTTTTCCTCTGACAAGCCTGAGGCTTTGCGTTTATGATCTCGTCCACGACTGCGCGACGGGCGGTCTACCGAAGCCTCCATCTCGTTTGGTTCCTCCTTCTGGTTGGGGGCTCCATGCTTACGAGGTCGTCCACGACCGCGCTTCGCTGGTCCGCTGACCTTAGTTCGCGTGGACTGCGGTTGAGCGGCTTCATTTTTATTATTTTTCGACGCTAGGGACCCAGCTTTGGTGCATTCGGCTTCGACAGGCTCATCCTCTAGACTGTCACTTTGTGACGATGAAGGTAAAGAGACTTCTGAATCCTGGAGAACCTTCGGATCAATCTCATCCAATTCCGTGGAATTCGACAAGAACACCCGCTGCCCCGGCGGGACAGCAAACGACAGCGACGTCCCGTCTATAGCGACAACCCTCGTCTCTTTCTCGATCAGTAGTTGCTTGTCCGCGCCAAACCTGGACCCGATGAGGCGTGAATATTTCCACACGTCCCCTACCTGGACAAAGCCATGCTCGATCAGCGTCTCCAATTTGACCTTGGCGCTCTCACCGGCGCGGAGACTGGGATCCGTTTTCTGCTTCTGACCCCAAAATACCTCGTACTCGCGTGCCTTGAACGAGTCAAATTTGCCCGCTGCACGTTCCCGAACCGCCTGCGCGGCCTGGCGTTGCCATTCCGGGTCATGCCGTCCGGCCTCGAGGTCGGATTGGAACTGTCGCAACCCGGAACGCCAATGATTGTCGTAACGGAGAAAATCATCTGGTGGTGGGGGAATTTTGCCGTCAGTGTCCGGGTCGTCGATGCCCGGCTCGGGTCGGACATGTGCGGGCAAAAGAGCGAGAATATCCCGTTTCTCCGACTCTTCGAGACAAGTCCATGCCTTAGGATGGGAAAATAGTTTCTACAAAACAGTCAACGCCTCCATATAATGTAATCAAGCAAGAAAATAGCCTACCACAAGGTCAACATGCACGAGAGCAGACTTGGGGTTCGTCGTCAGGTAATCCTCGCCCCAGACATCCCTTTTCGCGGACCTCGCTGAAGTCCGCTTCCTGGACGACATCGCCTTGGGTTCGTAGACGGGCAGTTCTGTGCGGACATCACTGAAGTTGTCCAATTGGCTTGATGGAAGCGCACAGATCTGCCGCAATTGCCAGCAACTTCGACATGCTCTTCCACGTGTTGTTTGATTGAGCTCCTGAATTGCCGCTACTCACCGCCTTCCGCCGTGGTTCCTCGAGGTCCAAGGTGGCTTCTTCGCGATGAACGTTTCAAGGAGGCCAGCTTGGATGGACAGGGACCAGCGCGAAGGACGAGTTAGGAGGCGTGACGTTCCGACTCCACAAGTTTTCTTGGTGAAGTGTTTTAGCTGGTTGGCTACTCGTGCAAGTCTCACGGGGGCCTCGTCATCTCGCCGCCAGCAATGGTCCGGTCAACACAGATTGCGAGGCTGGACGGTATGTAGGACTTGTGGACACATGGAGGAAAAAAAAGATAGGTTAGCTGACGGGAGTCTGGTAGGCCTCATGCTTGCAGCGTCGGTCGATGATGAGCAGGTCGGTTTCCACCCAATAAGTTGCGATTCCAGGCTAATACCTGGACAGGCAGAGCGAGAACTCGCCGAGGTCAAGTCACAAGCCAAGATGATTTTCCGCCGTTTGAGCCGGAATTCTGCACCGGAAGCGAGCATTGAATCAGGGCAATACAGTCTTCAGTGAGTCGCCATGCACTACACCTCGGTCGACCGGCCCAACTAAAGTTGGGATCTAGCTACATCATCAAGGACGACATCTGCTTTCTCTGCATCTGTGACCGCTCCTATCCCCGAAAACTAGCCTTCACCTATCTCGCGGACCTCGCGACCGAGTTCACAACCACCTATTCGCCCGCGCAGTATCACTCCCCAAACCTCCGCCCCTACGCCTTTGTCGAGTTCGACACTTTCATTCAGCGCACCAAGGCCACATACCAGAACACTCGCGCGGCGCAGAACCTGGACAAGCTGCATGACGAGCTGCGCGATGTCGCAAAGATCATGACCAAGAACATCGAGGATCTTCTGTACCGCGGTGACAGTCTGGAGCGCATGGGCGAGCTTTCCGGCCGGTTACGAGAGGACAGTCTGAAATACCGCAAGGCGGCGGTACGGATAAATTGGGAATTGGTGATCAAACAAGTAAGGGCCTTGTCATTAGTTGACAGTAGGACGAACTGACGGAATTAGTATGGCCCATTCGCTGGCGTTGGGCTTCTTCTGCTTTTGCTCATTTGGTGGCGTTTCTTCTAATTAATAACGGGGATTTTCTTCGATGGATCATAAATATCCCTTGTATGAACATATGATTTTGCCCGAAATGAGGTTCCTCAAAGGTAATGCAATTGCGGTTGCCAATTCCGGTTTCTGGCGTTCATGATCAAAATCGTGTCGATAGAGTACGGTACGGTAATGTGTCAGATTTCATCTTCTTCATCGTCAAAGTCATCTTCCACGCCCATGTCGTAGAGAATTCGGCCTCCCTCGCCTTGACCCTCGCCACTCTGGGCATCGAAATACGGCAGCACGACACCTTCCCTCTCTCGCCGCTGGCGCTCCGTGAGCTTGAGCTCAAACGTCGACTCGGGCTCCTCCTCCTCAGGACCCGTGTCCTCCTCGGGCCGGCGGTAGAGCGGATGGTCGTCCAACAGTGTGACCACCTCCCGCAGTTCCTGCCGTGAGTAACGCGACGGCGGCGGCAGAAAGTACCGCTCGACGACGCCGCGACCGCTCTTTCGCCGGTGTTCCACGTCGAGGACAACGCCGTCGACGCTGTCCTCCTGGCCTGGCGACCGATCCGCTTCACGGCCGCGGAGGACGCCTTCCCGCTCCTCTTCTAGGCCAAAGACAGGCGGCACTAGACTCCGATCACGAGCGGCTTTCTGGGCGAGAATTTGCGAGAGCGGATGCAGGGTGATGATTGTGGTGGCAAGGTAATCCAGCAGGGTTAGTTCAGAGGGACCATACGATGGATGCCGCCGACGGCTCGTGCTGGGAACGTCGCGGTGGTAAACGGCTACTAGGGACGTGTGTACCGATGTGGCTGGATTGTTTCCCGGTGCAATGAGGGAGCCGAGATACGAAGGGAGATGCACGGGTTGCTCTGAATAGCGGTGATTGAGAAGAGGGTTGATTGCGTCAATGATAATCAGCCGCCCTGGCGGCATGTCAGCCTAGTTCTGTTAGTACTTTCCATCGATTCTTACTCCGAGGCGGTCTGTTCGCGGCCGGCGGAGGGGAGGCGGCGGCGACCTCATTTGCAACCTCAGCCGGCCGCTTGCGCCGAGCGACAATCCACGCATCGACGCCTTTGGGTTGCCGCAATGTCTCGAAGGACACGAAGGTGACATGGGATTTGGATATCTAGACGGGGGTCAGCCGCCAATCTTGAGATGGAAGATTCCTTGAAGCACATGCTTGCGCGCGGCGGATATACTCGTGGAGGAGCGGATTGGCGGGTTGCTCAAGAGAGTCCAGTAGCAACGTCAGCGGGGAAATGGTGTCACGCAGGTTTAGCAGCTTCGAGATCAGCAGCAGATTATGCGTTCGCCGGTGCGATAGATCCCTGTTCGATGGCATTGTGGCGGTGGCATTGGCTGTTGGCTTGAAGTGCTGCAAAATGGTCAATCTTTTTCGTGGGAATTGGCAAATGGTACTATGTACTACTACTCTCGAGTCTTCCGGTGTTCCAAAAAGTGAAGATTTTCTTGGAGTAATAATCAACTGTCACTTTGAGCACCGTGTAAATAGGAACCTCCTTCTCTCAGGACTCAGTGCTACATTTCGTGGATTCTCAGACGGCATAGGAATCATGCAAATTCTTCCATTAGTCAGGTGCAAATTTCGATATGAGGAAACATAGCCTGTACTCATTGAGAAGAATTGGCAATCGATTTGTGGGTTAGGTAAATATTTGGTGTTGATTCGGTTACAGTGGTTCCAAGTCCGTCACAGTAAAACTCTGAAGGGTTGCGCCACACGTACTTTATACTCTTAAATATCCTACGATGTACATCCTACGGTAGTCAATTACCACTACGGAGACGTACTTTGGTCATGTTGTACTGTTACAGTCCCGTGGACGGGTGAATTGATGGTGGGATAATACGACTACCGTACCCAGTAGTCCGAGAACTCGTACTTGACTGAAACGCAATGGCACTCATAAGGGATGCAATCTAACGTTAGTCAAGGACGTTTCTCCCGCATGGACCAACAACCATCGTAGTTGTCATCTGTAGAGGCCCGTGAGTCCAGAGACGGATGTCAGAGAGCGCCGGCTTCCTACTTACGCACGGTGGTTCACTGTGATCCTACATTCGGGCGGAGCCGCTTCGGTTGTTCATCCTTCCCCGGACGGGATCGCCTCTTCAAAGATCGGGACCGTTCCGCCATGGGCCGGCGATCGATCCGGCAACGGTGAAAGTCAATGATGAGAACCCGGCCCAACTCCTCATTCCAGAGCATGTTGTCCAACCTTAGATCGTCATGCACCACCCCGCACAAACGAAGCTGGTCCTTCGACCGCGAAATCTCTCGACTCAGTTGCGAATTTGCATCGACAGAGTTGATTTTCTCGCCTCCCCAACCCATCAGCAGCATATGCTGAATTCGGCCGGCGCCGTGGAGGAAGTAGATTAGGGCCATATCAATGGCACCAAAGAACACTGGAACCGCCGACCCTTGCACTTTCTGGAGGACCCTGTAGATCTCGGCCTCTCGAGAGACCTCCTCCCAGAGCCAAGATGCGGTGCCCTTTCCAACGATGGTATACCCGTACGTGGCGCATGTAATTTTGAACGGCGCTCCGTAAGATCCACAACCGCCCATGGGCATGCAGTAGTGGTCCAGATCCCGATCAAGCTGCCGCTTCAGCATTTGTACGAGTTGCGTTGCATTGATGCAGTGCTGGTCGCCGTCATCCCCTTGCCGATGGAGGCCAACATTGGGGCACGCTTCGTCCAGACGACCACCTTGTTGCAACCCGAGAAGGCATCGCTGCGTGCAGAAACGGTTCGCATGCTGTTGGCCTTGACCGCGTTGTTTGCGGGTGGACGCGCGTGTGGAACGCGTCAATGATGCCCGCTGGCCTGGTGACGACACTTGACTGAATCCGCGCTTCCGGCCCTGCGCTGCCGGGACATCGTCGAAGCCGTCGAAACTGTCGGCGTGCGGTGGTGGAGGAGGGGCTCCTCCGGAGGCCTGCAACGGTTCGTCATGGACAGGGTAGTGATGCGATGGCCCTCCGTGACTCGCTCCGATGGAGGAGATGATGGCAGATATTCAAAGTCCGAGCTCTGATGCTCCGAACCGGAAGGCGTTCGTGGCGGGTCTGCATCGGAGATCTTCGCCCACATGTCATCAAGGTGTTCCCCCAAGTCCGAAGACGTTTCTTTGCCTCGTGCCGCCACATCTGATCTCGGACTGTGGATCGACAGCACATCAGGCAAAAACAGAGGACTCGTGCGATCGACGTCTTCTCGATCTCAATCTCGGCGCCTCCTTGGTTAACTTCCACATTTGGCTCGCAGATGAAGTAGTACAGCTTCTATAATTCGTTTTCTGGCACGTGAAGGAACACATAGGCGAAGCCATTCGAAATGTAGGAAAACTCCAGGCCCTCCTCAATCATGACGCTGTATCCCTGGGCCAGAATCGCCCCGGTCCTAGTTTCTGCGATGCTCTTCGTCTTTCCATCCTCATCAGTCGGAATCGTATCTTTCGTGACAACCTCTTCCACAAAACTCATATCCCGGAGCCCGGCTCGGAGAGACTGAATGTCGAGCTTATGTGGCGGCTTGAGCTCGGCCGTTGTCAGCAGGCATTCGGCATTGTCATCCGTTCGGTGAATATAGCAATCTGGCCGGGGCCGCGTGCCTGACTGATTTTCCCCCTCCAGGGCTCCGGCGTAGTATTTCTGAGATCTGACGTCGTCAGGCAGTTGGAATTGTGCCCTGGCGTCGTTGAGCTGAGACAGTACTTCAATAACGTTGGCGACCCGTTTTACCACCGCCATATCCTCGTACTTATCAAGGTCATACTCGCTGCGTAACGGCTGCGCAACAACGTCTTCGAAAAGCCCTTTCAGATGGGCGAGGGAAGGGAACAGCCGAGGCGCGGCCTTGCCTGCCGGCTTGAGAAAACGGCACACGTCACCGAAGATTGTGGCCATTTTCTTTGGGAACTCTGACCAATGGCAGAGTTCTTCCGGGCAAAGTTTCTCGCGGCGTGCAGCGATGGTCCCTCGTGTGGATTCAGCGCGCGTGCCAACCAGTAACTGCCGCGATAACAGTTCATGGGCAGATTGTAACAGCTCTTTAAACGTTGTGGGCCGAATTTCTTCTTGCGCTTTCTTTCGTGCCTCCACTGCCTCTCTTAGCGCCGCCTCCGCCTTGTTCGTCTATCCCTCTCTTCCTTGAGTTGTTTGTCTTTATCGGCTAGCTGTTGTTTCAGATATTCCAGTCTTCGTCGGATGTCATTGGGTAAACGACGGTTATCGGCCATGGCAAGTCGGGCAAAACAGGCTTGGTGGGAGCGTCTTCCTTGTAGGGTTGGGTGCAGGTTTGTGCGACTGAATTGGTGGTTGACTGAAGCAGCAACTCCCTACAGGCAAAACAAAAAAGCCTCTACGGACAAAACCTATCATAGGGATTGAAGAAAAAAATTGCGGGAATGAAAAAGAAATGGACGAATAACAAGTAATGTACTGCTTGGAACCATTTTGCATGGATGACTTCTCACTCTCATTAGATGTTTCTAACCACAGAGCGACGGACATTTGCAGTACAATGGGGCTCCTCCATTGCTGTTAACGTGGACGGCTCGGACCTTGAGAGCAAGAGGCCGAGCCGCCGAGGCTACGGGAACGACTTGTCCAGGCATGACAGGAGTGCATAGTATTGTCCGTCAGTTCTCGGGACGCTGGGCGTAGACAACATAGCTGCAGATGATATTTGTGGTTAGTTGTCTAGTGTATAGCAATGCCGGATAATAGCTACGGGGACACAACATCGTGTGAATGTTGCGGTTCCGGCCGTCAGCGCGGGCCTTACTGGCAAGGACAATGACTTCCTCCTTCGTCCACTGCTTGAAACGCGTCAGAGGTGCCAGGGCTACTGCCTCGAAGCCGTTCGCTTCGGCCTGGGTCTGGTTCCAGGCGCCAACTTTCTTCTGACTAAGAGGTCAGTACTGGAGTGTTATTGATTCACCGTCTGGGGGCAAAGGGGATAACTGACAAGATGGGGATCCTTTGGCCAGACGCCGTAGGGAATGACAAACTTCTCCACGTGGATGTTCACGAACCGCGCCAACTTTCTTCTGTCGAAGAGGTCAGTACTGGAGTGTTGTTGACTAACCGATTTGGGGGCAAAACGGGAAAACTGACAAGATGGGGATCCTTTGGCCAGACGCCGTATGGAAGCACAAACTTCTCCACATGGATGTTTACAAACCCGGCCTCCTTGAACCACTGCTCCAACTTGAGCCCGGGACGCACCTCATAGCCAGCCTCCTCGAACGCGCCCCAAACTTCGTCGTCGTATTGTTGGAGCGCGGTGCCGTTGAGAGTGCCGTCTGGTGACATGGGACAGCAGTCCCAGTCCTGGAACTCAACCCAGCCGCCGGGCTTGACTGATCTGTTTTTTGTTAGTGAGTCGAGAAAGAAAACGAACTGTGATCAGCATACCGATAGCACTGCTTGATCAACTTCCCAAAATCCTTGGTCGAGGCGAGCAGATATCGCGCGTGGATGAAGTCAAAGGGGTCGCTTTCACATGTCCACTCCGACTCGATGTCGTCCACAAAGAACTTCACATTCGGAGGAACCCTGCAAATCCCCATCAGCCCAGTCACTTAGCTACGAGTTCTTATGCTAAACTGACATGGTCGGTTGGATGGGGCTCAAATCACAGCCGATTACCTGGCACGGCCAACATCCCGTGTCAGCATTCTGTCCATCTGGGATCGCTTCCCCCAGTATTCCTTACCTCGGCCTCGGGATGTTGGTCCGCTTCAGTGAGTCAGCTTCCGTATCTTGGGCCCGCCAATCCCAGCTAGCAAACTTACCGAAATCAATTGCCCAGATACCTGTCCCAGTCCCCAGATCAATTACCCGCTGTGGGTTCTTGATCGGGGCCAGGTAGAGCTTCCGGTGCAATAGCGTGAGACAAAGTTCATGAAACATGTCCAGGCGGTCGTTTTCTGTTTCGTCGTTAGGGAGCAGATACGCTACGAAATAACGATCAGCTTGCAGATCTTGAATGGTCAGGCAAGAAGCAAGTCTTACATCCATCGCGGAATTTATGATATCGTCGGCCGTTCTCATGGCGATAATCAAGCACCGATGGCGTCAGCGATGTACTGTACGACGACCTGTATGTTGACGAACATGCGTGAGCATGCTTATGGGATCCGGAGCGCCATGTTGTCACATCACGTACAGTTCATCGCCATAAGAAGAGTCATTGTCATACTGAGACTCAAGTCAGCAATGCATCCTGGTGTACCGTAATGGAGAGCTCTCGTACCGAGGTGTCCACTTCAACGTTTGCCGGGGCATTGTTGGTGGTGGTTGTTTGTTCCTGAACAGATGGTTCCGTCATGATGGAATGATCCTCTGTTGAATTCCAGGAAGGTCGATGACTGACTGATTACACGTCAACGATTCAAATCGAAAGTATGAAATTCGTGTTTTGGATGCAGGACCCTTTCGGACAGTTCCCAAGAGCGGATCTCAACGGCCAGAATGTCTTTGTAAGTTGCACTTCTATGATCAGCGGGTCGCTGCCCCGGATCAGTATTTATGTGCGCAAGTGGATAACCTAGATACCTGCGGACCAGGATGCTCACTTTTCGTTCCCCGCCGGCGTTGCTGCACCACTGCCGAAATGGTAACGGCTGGCACCGCATGGGGTAAATCGTGACAGGGGAGTTTAACTCTCTAAGAACTCTTTACTGTACCGGGTTTGCCCTTTCCACCGACTGAGTCAACGTGGACTCCATAGTACAATACAGTACTTGAAGGAGTAGCTAGTACTCCAGGGAGCAAAGACACCAACTGACCATGGACCAGGGACATGGATTTGGGTCGGGGAGAAATCCGGTCACGAAGAACTTGGGCACTGCCAGTGGCCTCTGGAAACGGCCGTACGTCGGGAAGGTTGGGGTTGACGGGAGGCGTCACCATACTCGTTGATGGAGTAAGTACTGTACGCGTTCATGAGCGAGGTGGCCGATTATTACCGCTGGTGGCCATCATGGAAGTAAGGAACCACCGAGGACGTTTTAGGCGTAGAGTATGAGGAGACGGTGTCAGAAAATATCCGGCTAGTCATTGACAGAGTAGCATGATGGACAGCAAAGGACGGTTGAAAGGGGTCAATAAGCCTGTAGCAAGTAGAGGAACGTCTTCGACAGTGTTTATTTACTCAAAGGAACAAGATTGTGACCGACAAAGCAGGAAGATAACTTGGCTACTGTTCTTTGAGATTGCATGGTAGCACCTTCTCATGGCGAGTCTCCGAGCGGAATCCTTGAGAGACGAACAGTATGACAGTAGGGGCAGCGGGCGTCCCCATTTATATGGATAGTAAAGTTTAGTTTATGGTCCCGCGGGGATCGCGATGGACCGGCGGGCGTAGGTATGACTTTGAGAGTCGACTGAAAGTAGCGACTTAGCGAGCAACTGTTCTTCGTACGTATCAAATAGGAAGACCATTCTGTTGAGACAAACAAGGAACGGGCGGATGAAATTTGGTAATCACTCTGTACGGAGTAGGAAGAATTCTGTAATTAACGAATTTCCTGCTTAGTACGATTACGGTTGTTACTACCTACTTAGGTACTTACCTCCGCGACTCCGCGCAGCTGTCAAACGAGTTGACGGAGAATGGCCACGCCGCCTTGTTAGTGTGTGGCATGCATCAGAGCAGCCAATAATGAGGCCAAGGGAGCTTGTCCGCCGCCTAACTTTAAAGGTCCCTCCTAAAGTGACGACATGAAAATGGCCTAACGGGCCTAAAATGATCCCCGAAGCTCCCCAAACAATAGGTAACCTAAGTAGCCTATGTAGCCTATGAGTACTGTAGCTCAAGCACTCTGTATTACTGCCACCCCACCCATCTCCAGGCATGGGGGGCCCCAAGATTAGTCGGTGCTTAGCCTAATTTAATTCCCAGATCCTCATCCATATTACCAATTGTTGCTCTGATCCCAATTGATCTTCACTTGCCACCGCTGCTCACGGCCTGCTCCCGCGAATCGATTCACTCCATCCCTCCATCATGTCTGCTGTCGTGTAATCGGTGGGTAATCGGTGGGTGGTTGTGCTTGTTGGTCCTTTCAGGAACAACTTACCGCTCGCCGTCATTTCTCGCGATCCCGCCACTCAACGCAGTGATACCCCCGTCACAATGTCGGCTCGGGGCCTCGGGGGACGCCGCTGGCAGCGGCTCTCGGTGATGTCTGTTGTTCTCTGCGTGAGCTTAATGTGGCTTCTGTTTCTCCGGATAACTCCCTCCGATCATGCGGATCCATCTGATCTACAGGCGAAATATCCTCTGCTATGGAAGCATGTGCACATGTCCCGCACGTCCGGTGGAGGTATGTGTGAATTGTGCGAAACTCGGCTTTCCATGACGTTGACTGGTGACAGCTTTCTATATTCCCCCCACTTGGATGTCCAGCTCGGAGAAGGCCCCTGAGACCGTTCTCGATGCGGCACAGCTGGCGCGGCGGTTGGCAAATGCCTCGTCCGATCGATCGATAGCTTATTCGGAGATTCCCCTCGTCGTCCACCAGACGTGGAAAAGCACGCGGATCGACACTTGGACTGAGGCGACTCGGGGCATGGTTGAGAGATGGCTCCAATATGCAGTGGAGACGCCCATGGCATACATCATGTGGGATGATAAAGGGGTGATGCAGTTTATGGAGGAATTCGAGCCGGAGTTCGTGCCAAAGTTCAACACCCTAACGCGGAACGTCGAGCGCTCGGACATCTTTCGCATATTAGTTCCCAAATACATTGGTGGCATTGTGAGTTCTCTCCGCGGCATGCTGCGATCCCTTTTGGCCTCTAACAGTCTGCTCGACAGTACGGAGATCTCGACACGCACCCACTCCGGTCGCCGGTGACATGGATCGAGCCCAAGGACTTGATGCCATGGGAGGATACCGAGACCGGCAGGGTTTACTCCTCCAAGCAGCCTGTGCGGGCGATCTTCGGTATTGAAGCGGACTGTCCGCCAGACAGCGACTCATACTGGCGAATGGGCTACACAAATCCGGTCCAGTTGACTCAGTGGGCCCTGGCTGCAGCCCCGGGCCATCCCGTGCTCTCACGGTTCATGGAGCGGCTCAACATCAAGCTCGAGATGCTAGCTCGCCGACACGGCGGGGATTTGACATCCCCCGAGGCGCAGAAAGAGCTGCATGAGTTGGACCCGCTGCTCCTGACAGGCCCAGACGCCGTCACCAAGGCGGTACAGAGCTGGTTCAACGAGACCGTCAGGCTGCGGTGGAACGCACTGACGGGGCTGCACGACGGGGGGAAGAGCAAATTAGTGGGCGACGTGATGATTCTCCCAATCACAGGGTTCAGGTAAACTCTCCGTCCTTGTATCCTGATCAATCGTCTTCGCTAACACTTATCCAGTCCTGGACGAGGTCGATACGGCAACATGGGCTCAAAGCCGATTGACGACCACGACGCGCGCCTGCAGCACTTGGCGCAGGGCTCGTGGCGGTCGTTCGATCTACAAGTTGAGTTTGGCAAGTTTTGTCGGACGTTTTTCGGGTTATGTCGGGACTGGCCTAAAGTATAATGACTCTGGCGTGAATTGTTTCTTTTCTTTGAACATATTCGCGTACAATCTGGCTTGTGATATTGAAGATCTAGGGAGGCGTTTCTCGTTGATACGGGCGTTTATTTCGATGGGTAATTCTAATCCACTAATTGATTGATCTGTATACACATTGGGGGTATCGAAGAAATTCTTACGGCTTATCATGGAACAAGTCCGTTGGTCCAGCGAGTTTGTCAGAGCGGAGATTGGAGCGGGTGTTCGAGCCCTTTGAAGGATATATGATGGAGTCGACTTGGATCGTGATAGGAAATCGAACAAAGTGAAACATCATGAAAGGCTTCTCGAAGTTGCCCAATGAACCATCTGGGGACGGAGTATAACCACCTTCAAGATCTACTCTCCCAAGAACAATCCTCCGTTATGGAGGCTCTTAACATCCTGACCATGGTGTCTCGGAAGAAGGGAGTCTCTGAATGAGAGCAGAAGAAATCAAAGCGCGTAACGACGTGCAGTAGATGTATACTGGACGCCGCTGCCGGTTCGCTTCCGCGAAGGTTTGGTTGTCACTTCCGTGTCTGGCTTGAGTTGAATGAGAGAACTAATAGCGCCCGAAAAGATATAGCAAGAAGAATTCAACCTTATATCAAGGAGTATATTCCAATGTACGCCTCTATAACTTTTGCGCCGCTGTTCAGGTTACATCGACTGTATCTACGCAACATTCCGCACGACGTCATCAATAGCCCGCGCAACATAGGTAACGTTGCTCTCGCTCACTGGAGGAAAAGATCAGCTTAGCTCTTGCACTTGCCTGGAGAGAGCTTACATCCACTAATCGAAGCACGCCCCGAACTGAGGAGATAGACATGGTACTTGTTCTTCAACTCCTCGACCTGTCTGCGAGTCAGACCGGTGTAGGAGAACATGCCGTTTTGCTCAACGATATGCTTCCACGAGCCGGGCGTCTGCAGCCGCACCAGCTCGTCGTACAGTGCCTGCCGCATCGCTTTGATGCGAGAGCTCATCACCTCGAGGTCCTTCTGCCACATCTCCCGCAGGTGTGCGTCACTCAAGACGCGCTTGACGATTGTGCTGCCGTACCGGGGAGCCATGGAGTACTCGCCGCGGATGATATGGCAAAGGTTCTTCTCGATAAGGGTCTGGAGCCCCGTATCGGTCGACGTGCTCACGAGATGGAACGCGCCGACGCGCTGGCCATACAGGCCAAAGTTCTTCGAGAAGCTCTGGGCAACACACATCTCGATGTTGCCCAGGTTGAAGAAGTACCGCACCGCCCATGCGTCCTCGTCTGCTGACCCGGACGCAAAGCCCTGGTACGCCGAGTCAAAGAATGGAAAGAGGCGTTTCCGCTGGCACAGCGCTGCGATAGCTTTCCACTGCTCCTTCGTCGGGTCGAGACCCGTCGGATTGTGTGCGCAGGCATGCAACAGGATCACGTCGCCTTCCTCCGCCTCGGATTCGAGGAGGTTCATGGCTGCCTCAAAGTCAAACGAACGTGTCTCTGCGTTATAGTGCGGATAACTCCGTCGGGGCACTCCCTGGAGGTCCCAGATGGTGAGGTGGTTCGGCCAGGAAGGGTCCGAGATCCAGACATGCTTGGGCTTGAGGTGGTGGGCGAGAAAAGCCGCCCCGAGGTGGTTCGCCCCGGTGCCAGAGATGGTCTGCACCGAGGCAATGCGCTTCTTTTGCACATTCTCCTTCTCCCGCTGCTCCGCGCTAGCCGTGCCCAGACTGTCGAATCCGAACATAAGGTCCCGGGCCAGGGCCAGGAATTCGCGATCGCCCTCAATGGGCAGGTATTCGTGACGGCCAGGGTTGTCAGCCTCGAAGAGCTCTCGCTCCACAGTCCGCACGGAAGTCAACGGCCAGGGATTGCCGTCGTTGGTGCGGTACACGCCAATTCCTAGGCTGACTTTGTCCGGATGAGTGTCTGCCGCGTACGCATGGTTCAGAGCAAAGATCTCGTCCACTGCGGCGCTGGGCAGACCCGCGAACAGGGAAGCAGATGGCGGGGTGTTGGCCATATTGGAAGCTGTACGAAAGTCACTGTCGCGCAGAATACGTGATGCGAATGCAATTCACAGACCAATTGTTCGTTTTCTGGTTTTTTGAGAGTTTTTGAGACCGGATTCAAGTCCGATCGAGTACGAAGACTCGAACTGATTCACATGAGGAGTCATTGGGGCACGGCCGTATGCCGGGTTTAACCGATCACAGTTAGGACCGAAAAAAAAAAAAAAAAAAAAAAGAGTAACTACGAGTAAGTAGTTACAGATAACGTAATCTGACATCAGACGGAAGTCACGGAACACGACATCACCCAGACCATTGCACCCCAAAAACATGACCCGGAAAAAATACTTTGCCAGATGGAACGCCTCTACCCCAATTCCAGCATGCCTTAAACTACAAAAATAACAAGGTTATCCTAAGTTTGTTCAACGACCGTTAGACATGATTTTTGTGTCAGATGTGTCAGATTACTCCAGATTCCTGTCTGAACTCTGAACGTTCCGACGTGTGCAAAGTATTCCAGATCACCAAGTGATTATGTTCCGCCTGGCAGCCTGGGTGAAAGTTTGACTACGAGTAGTTAAGCTTTGTTCCGAAACTGTTTTGTAGATGTGAATGTTCCGGGTGATGTCGTGTTCCGTCCGATGTCGGATTACGTTAGTTATGTTTATTAACGGATTCAGACAGAAGCCGGAACAGTTGTAACTACCTAAAGTACCCGTGCTCCAAAGACGCGCGCGTCCTTGGAGCATGGGTACAGAACTACCTACGGAGTACTCTATGTAGGTTACCAAGAATACTGACACGTGATTGGACGCACATAAGCTGTGGTCGACATCTGGGACACACCTCCATAGTCCTACTGGACAGTACGGAGTACTGCGAGCAACTGAAGAAGAGCCCGCCTTATCGTCGCCAATCGCGCCACTAACTTATTTATCTCCCATCCAGGATGGCGAACATAAGCGTACAGGACCGAATTGCATCAGACCGAATCATTCGGTGGATGTGTTCTATAGGATACAGCAACGAGCACGTAAAATCCCTCTAATGATGGGAATTATGACGACAAAGAACTGGTGATTGTATTGTACTGACAGTCTGACACGCGACAGCTACTCCGTGAAATGGAGCAAAAATTCTGAAGTCTATCTAAAATGGAACGATCGTAGGACTGTAGTACCTCCCAGGTACTTCTACAGTAGTGAAACCCCTTTTACATACTAATTAACAACTCATACGTCTGCGCCAGCCAAGCGAGGGTAGTCAACCATACCACACTCGGTAATACCATGTTCCGTAAGTTAAGTAATTTTCCATCCCCGAGGCGCTCCGACCATGTTCCATCCAGCAGCAACAGGATGAATGATACTCCCACCGAAGAAATGAGTACCTCTCATGATGCGGGTTCAAACCTCAGTATACTCGTATACTCACAAGAGGTCCATTACAGGATTTTGGTATGATTGCAAGTCAGCCTCCATGTGCTACTTGTGAGGATGATGACCAGTCAATCCCGATCGAGACCACCACACACGGTGACGATGACTCAATTGAGGAAATCGAAGAGGTCCTGGCACTGTCGATGGGTATTATTATTGACCGGGTATGAAATCTGCACTTATGCAATGCCATGGTCAATCGATGTCATGAAAAAGGGAGTCACATATTGAAGATATCGGTGCCATTGTTGCTTCCAATGGCCTAGCTCGAGTGCTTGTGAAAGAAGTTCAGGACCACTTCATGATTCCCGATTACCCGGAGGCAAGCGAGGGCGGAATCTTGAATTCATTCATTGCGAAAATCCGCTTCCGGAGACATTCTTATTATAGAGAAACGTCAAAAGTAGTAGCTTCAGCATTCTGTTGCTGGTCCCCGATTGTTGCTGATCTAACGGATTGTGTAGATTCAATTCTCGATCGAATCGCAGAGGGATCCAACCTAGACCAGGATCAAACTCCGAGACGGACGACAGTGGCTCCGCGAGAGCCTGGCATCGGTCCTACAAATGCACCCGGAATCAAGCACTGCGTGCATATCGACGAGAGTCTGATCACGTATCACAAAGTTTACGATAGAGTCGATCCGTTCATTTGTCGGAGTGGCGTTTTGAGAACTACATGCCAATTGAAGCGCAGATGCGAGCGACCGAGACTATATGCGGTCAATGAAGAACATCCTCGTTCTGGATGGCCTTGATGACTTCCTCCGCAATCGCCTGCGGCATCTTAGTCGGGGGTGGAGGAAAATGGCAATTTCTCCCCTGGGTGACTAAGAGCATATAAGGGAACCGCTCCCATTTCAGGGGAATGTATACATTTATATGTGCCGAACACTCTCCCGACTTCAACTTGCCTGACCCTTGAGGGTGTGAGCGATCTACATTCATTCGAGTCAACAATACTCGGCGCTCGCGCATCCTAAGAACTTACCGCAAAAAGGCTGTCTGACATGATTAGCGATAAAATTGCGGGTTTCGCGGCAGTGCGGGCCGCTGAGACTAACGAGAGCCTTCAAATATTCCCTATCGATTCGCTGAGTGTTGTCTACCGACACGGCGAAATGGCAATGCCTCCCGATACAACTCGGATCTCGAGCCGTGGCATTTCGCCATGTTGTTCCGACTTGTGTACTAGTGCTGTCCCGACTCGGGGGATCTGTAAATTACATAAGTAATAATTACGTAATCAAGTGTTCCGACTTGGCCAAATTTTTGTTCCAGGTGCTGAATTTGGTACAGTTGTTCCGGCTTCTGTCGTGTCCCGTTTTCTGTCGGATTACGTTATGATTTTCTGATACGGAGTAGTTTCACAAGATATCTTGCTTAAATTAGCAACTTTGGCTGATAATTTTCGCGTAGTTTCTTGATCTGTACTCCGTACTAGGGTATTTTTCGATTAATCACTTGTGAAATCTCAAATCCTGAGTGCCGAACTTCTCCGACGCATCCTGCCACCCACCTTGACTTGGAATCTCTACCTTTGCAATATTGGGGGTACCGAAGGAGTATTATCGCGGATATCACCAGGTTTCAGCGAAATCTGAACGAATTTTGGGGGTGTTTTGGTGCCTTAAGGATCATAGTGAGACTATCAGAAAACCATAGTGAAAAATATCAAAGTCCATTCGATTCGTGTCATGGCAGTTACGCGTTGGAAAAAAACATGTACGAGAGCCATCGGAATATGTCGGGCTCGGCGTTCCTCCCTTCCATTACTAAGTATTCGATTGGACATAGTCCGCAACTGTACGGAGTACACACTTCTCTTGACTGTACCTACTCCGTAGTACTCCGTACTACCTACTTGTTGGAATCTACGGGTGTTACAGACGGTGTTTTACGAGCATTACGGGTTGGATACATGGCACCGGTCATGTGATATTCGCTTAAAAAGACACACAAAATCTTCCTGTGTGGCTAGTTTTCTTTTCGTTATAGAGGTCAATGACACATACACCTGCAAGCCACCTGCAATCAGATACCATTCGTGTTTGTCGAGAAGGAACCGCTGATCGGTTAGAAATGGACTTTGTCATCAAGAAATGGATGCCGGAAGGGAGCGTAGCAACAAATTCGAGATCGTGGCTGGGATGCTCATCGCAATATGATTTTGTCTCGCTGACTTGGTTGATCGCGGGACGAGTGTAAACTCCGGAAGCTCCGTGAGGTCTGCATGCTTGAATCGCAGAGAGAAGATTATCCTGCAGTCTGTACGGGCTGGTGACCGCCTGTGACCCTGTTGGCTTCTGCTGCTGCGGATCGGTTGCTGAGTATGGTGGTGGTGCGCCAGAGTCTGCATTGGAGACCTCCTGAGACGAACGGTTTGGAAGTATGGACTGGAATGGATTCTTTGAATGTCGGCCGTCATCAAAGCCCAGACGTTTGGACAAACTCGAAAACAAGTTTCGAGGTTGGAAATCGTGTAAGAGGTCGTCCGGCCGACTGACCTGCTGCTCCTCTGTTACCTTGTTGTTGTGGATTTCGTACACTACTACTGTATCTAGAGCTGATACCAAAACACACGGCGAGTCTGCGTACTCCGTACCCGATACCTACTCGAGTACGCCACCATTACATTACAGCTACTGTATTGCTACACCATTCGTACACTTGCAACGGTTGGTTAGTATCCGATATCGCTGTGTAGTGTGTAGGCAGTGTACGAAGAACTTACTACTACATAAGTAGCTCTTTTGAGTTTTTGATTTTGAGCGAGATTGAATGCATTTCCCACCTGACATGCCTCCGATGTTTCGAAACATCAGGTGGAATCGGCTCAGTGCCTCCAAAGCGAGGATCATTGAGAACACGGTCACTGTCTTTTCGTGGACATGATGCAGGGCAGATAGTAATTACTTATGAGCTCGATGGCTGCAGCTATGTACATCTATGATCTTGCCGTTGAAGACTTGTCTAGTTACTATACATCCATTCATTCAACCCTCTTGTCTCATGTTGAAGAGTACTGTACCGTAGCCAACCTGTGCAAACTCCATGGTACCAATATCATCATTCCTGGAAGACATTCACCACCGTCCTCAACTTCGTCTGCATCTCTTCCCACTCCCCGTCCGGCGTGCTGAGCACCGTGACCGCTCCGCCCGCGCCCAATGTCCACGTCTCGGGACGATCACCACTGTCGTCATCATTATAGCACGTGGACGCTGTGCGGATCAGCACGGAGAAACTCCCCGCGCCGCCAAGGTCGAGATATCCCATGACCCCTGAGTATATGCCTCTTGACCTCGCCTCGATGCGCTGGAGATGCATGCACGAGCGTTCCTTGGGCGCGCCGGTCATGGATCCCGGCGGGAGACAACGCTGCAGGGCGGTAATACCATGAGATGACGATGAAGAAGAACCGTTAGGAACTCTGCCCTTGACATGCGTAATCATCTGATACACCCGCCCGTGGTCCTCCACCTCGAGTAACTTCTCCACGTGCACGTTTCCCGACCCACAAATCCCGTACAGATCATGCCGGATTAGATCCGCAATCATCAGGTTCTCACCGACCTCCTTCGTAGAACCCAGAAGGATGGCCCTGGCCTTGTCGAGTGTCATCCCCGATGCTTTGCGGACGGTACCCTTCATCGGTTTCATCTCCAGCGTCGACGTGCGGTCCCAGTTCAGGAAACACTCGGGACTGCTGCTGGCGATCTTGACGTGGCCGAGGCGCGCGTAGGCGCTGAACGCAGCCGGGTTGTAGGTCTTGAGTTTCTTGTAAAGCAGCCATGGGCGGAGATGGCGGAGGGTTTTGTCCGAGACTGCCGGGACGGTGACTGTGGTCTGGCCGGTGAGGCAGAGTTCGTAGGATTCGCCGGCATGGAGCTCAGCTTGGCATTGCTCTATTTGTGCCTTGTAGAATGCAGCATCGGGAACGCTCACGGTTGAGCCTTTGAGGAGCCCGTCGATGAGGACACGCTCCGCAGGCGTGAGAATACTCTGCGGGCCGATGTCAACGGAATTTTTGTTCAAAGCAACTTTGGACATATCCTGAGACAATGCGCTGGACAAATCCTGTATCCTCTGCAACGTCGTATCCAACCATCCTCCCCGAAAATCATCTGTCTCCCTTGTCGACTGAATATATATCACCCGTGCCGTATTGTCGACAACGATACTCCGTTCAACCCAGAGCAAGCTCACGTCAGGTGCCTGGGAATGGCTATCCTGCGGAACAAACGGCGGCACGAACGTTTTCGGATGAGCAAGTCCGGCAAGTCCCATTTCGTACGAGAAGTATCCCAAGAAACCCCCCCAGAATGGGACATCTCCCTTTCCTTGCGTGACTCTGCGCTTGGTCATGACGTGTCGTAGGGCGTCCCAGAAACTTTCCACTGGAACAACGATTTGTTGACATCGCGGAGATCCCTCCTGCAGGGCCTCGTAAATGCGCAGAGTCGTGTCTGGAACCCGATACTCTAGTCTCCAACTGTCTGAACAGAGGACGGAAAGGATGTTGAACCGTCCGTTGGATTGGAACAAGACTGCCTGTGATTGGGGGAGATTGGCGAGTTCAAAAATCTTCTCTGTGCTCAAATCCTGAAGCGGTAATGACCTGTATGCACAGGTTGTCGAGGATGAGATTGTCAACTCTTCGAGCATGTTCTGTAACATTGGATGCGCCAGCAGTGAAGACGGAGGTGGGAGTGAAGTAGCTATGCGGCCTGATGTCATCCGTCCCGAGCGCTTGTTGAACTCCAGAGTCGCATTCCACCACCGACGAAGGAGTTCTCTGCAGGATTTCGCATCGGATTTGCACGACTCTGGATGAAATTGAAACCCCCAATATGGCTTCGTCCTGTGACGTGCGGCCATGGGAATTCGTAGACGGACGCTTCGGTCATCAACGAGAGACAGCCAGGCCAGGAATGACAACGCCTCGACCTTAGTATCATTGTCGTCCAGCGACGCATAAAGAGAATGGTACAAGGTACACTCGAATCGATCCATCCCGGCAAATATATCCTCATCCTCAACATCAATCTGGAATACCTGCCCATGCAGAGGAGTCGGAAGTCTCCGAACAGGCACCCCATGATGCAGACACATGCTCTGAAATCCCAGGCATATGCCCAAAACTGGGACAATGTCCTCGCCCTCAAGAGTCCACAGCTCTCTCATGATTCCCACATCGGTTGGGCATTCCGGGTTCCCGGGTCCGGGACCCAGCACAACGGCATCAAATTGCCGCAGAAACTTTCGACGACTTCCATCAGGCCATTCTGAGTCGACAGTCAACACAGTCACCGAGATATCAAGGTGCTCCTCAAGCATGGAAGTAACATTGTTGGAGAAGGAATCATAGGCGTCCACATAAAGAATGTGGCGCTTTGGTCCTCTGCTTTCCATCCGATGATTTTGTTTTCCGGCTCAAACTGGCGTGTTCTAAGCTCCAGAAGCATCAACTAAATTCCCTGTCTCACTCTCGACATCGATGGCATGTGCATCAGCATTCGACCAAGATTTTTTTTAACATGGATACTGGAACCATTAGGGTTGCTACTTTGGATGCCGTCCTTTTCCGTCCATAAGCGGAGCCTATTCCACGGAAGAGTTTGAAGTCAGACCATGAGAAACAATATGGCCATGCAGTCATCGAATCATGAGAAGTCTAGAACTGAACTGCAAACATTAAATCTCCCGCAGTAGCAGTTAGTACTACCTGGAGTGTTCGTACTGTCCACTCTGTCGACGTCAAGAAGCCCTACGGAAAAAAAAAAAAAAAACAAGTAAACTGACAATGATTAGTTTAATCAGTTAGTTACCTGTGGTAAAGTCATAACTTAGGTAAACTTACTTAGCGTTGCTTGGCGCTCATTCTTCATCGACCCACATGTCAGAATATTCCCTTTTCAATTAAGGAACGCAGACTGCTATTCGAAAACACAGGCCCTTGATCACACAACCAAACGCACCCCTTTCTGGTTTTGAATGCTGGAACAGCTGCCGATGTATGTACTCCGTACTCATCGTTCAAAATTGAACAGATCATTGTGGTTCTTCTCTTCGAGCTTCCTGGAAATAGCCTACTGCACTGCTAAGGTAGTTAAAGATTGTTAAAGAGGAGTACGTATTGAATTCGTGTTGTTGTCGCATCACCGAAGGCCTCTTATACTTCGCGAGCTCTGAAACCTCCATTGAATGTTTTACTGATCACCTTCCGCGACCCTATCCTTGAGGAAATGAAGCCATATGAGCATCGAAACATTCTTTCACGATCACCGTCGAAGAGGATGTGCATTTTGTCCAAAGTGGCAGTCGCCTGGGTCGCTCAAAGGATAATAATGACCCTTGCATTGGGAAATCTTGCTTCTTTGATCCTGGTACGATGCTCAGTCCATCTTGAATGTGAAGAAGTTTGTGACAGACAGTCAAAACATGTCGTTTTTCTCTCATATATCCAAGTTGTCTCAACACAAACAACACTTCGTGAACGGGAATCTGCTGACTGTCTCATCATATCTGTGTCCAGCTGCCGTCAGCGCCTAGGGCCGGAAACTGCATCGAGCATTGTTGGCATTACGGTTATGTTGATAACAGTCATTGTCATTGGCATGCGTCTATTGACTGTGTTTCTCACAGGGAGACTTTGGAACGGCTATACCACTTAGGCGCGTCCACTGATACCTAGATCCTGGTCCAAGCATCATCTCCCTCTCCTCGACAATCTCTCGAATGGTCCAATCAGAAGGTTGAACATAATTGCACTTGAGTTTGTTGACAATCCTTATGGACGGAGTAACTAATAACTACGGTCGTTACTCACACATCCTTGGTTTCAATGGAGTACTTTAGGTAAGGTAATTCTAGAAACTGTCTGTTACGTCGCATTTGATGATTTACGTCACTAGCAGGTTGCGGACTACCTGGTGTTCTTTCTGTTCGCAAACATCGATAATTTACATTGCTTCGAAACTATGGGCTTGGGTCAATATCTCCGTACCCTTGCACAAATCTCGCCTGATCCCGCTTCTTGACATTGCATCTCGTGATCTCGTCTAATGAGCCAACTTTTTCCTGCCTGGACAGAGGAAAAGGCAATTGTTGACTTGCGACACGATGAGATCAAGGAAGTTCATAAAACTGAAAGACAAATGTCTAGGACATCGCTCGTCAGAGCATGCAGTGAATGCATAAAACTAACATCATGTCATGGCTGCACATTCGCCAGCCGCTGCGCAATCTTGGGGAAATACTGCGTCACGAAACCCTCCCTACAAGGTACATTAGTCTCTCAACCCACACTCCCAATCCGTTGATGATAAAGACTTACGTGTAAAAGCTGTGGGCCGAACTGTGCTCTGATACGAGGTTATGCGCTAGCTCGTGGCAAAGAATCACCCACCAGTACACAAGGGCGTCGGCTCGTCCGGCCTTTGGGTCTTGACGTAGCGGCGGCTCATGAAGCTGCTGGAAGTAGTGATAATTGCAGAAGAGGCTTCCTGCGCGATTGAACGCGATAGCCTTGTCTTGCGGTCCGTAGAAAATGGTGATGCTGTCCACACGAAGGGAAAAAACGTGCGCGCATTCCGCCAAGATGGAAGCAAAAGCATCAATTCCGGCTGAATGCTCTGCCAGAACCGCTGATCGGTTAGAAATGGACTTTGTCATCAAGAAATGGATGCCGGAAGGGAGCGTAGCAACAAATTCGAGATCGTGGCTGGGATGCTCATCGCAATATGATTTTGTCTCGCTGACTTGGTTGATCGCGGGACGAGTGTAAACTCCGGAAGCTCCGTGAGGTCTGCATGCTTGAATCGCAGAGAGAAGATTATCCTGCAGTCTGTACGGGCTGGTGACCGCCTGTGACCCTGTTGGCTTCTGCTGCTGCGGATCGGTTGCTGAGTATGGTGGTGGTGCGCCAGAGTCTGCATTGGAGACCTCCTGAGACGAACGGTTTGGAAGTATGGACTGGAATGGATTCTTTGAATGTCGGCCGTCATCAAAGCCCAGACGTTTGGACAAACTCGAAAACAAGTTTCGAGGTTGGAAATCGTGTAAGAGGTCGTCCGGCCGACTGACCTGCTGCTCCTGTGACTGGTCGCGCGAAGGTGAACCCGAAGGAAACTGTCCCGGGATAGACATTTGTGGAGACGATTCAACATCGGAGGACACTCGTTGACTCTTTTGCCACTCTGCCTCGCGTTCTTGCAGTCGTCGGCGCTCGTCTTCCAGCTGTTTCTGCCGCTGGTTCTCGGCCATCCTAGCCTCGGCTGCGCGCTGTCGAAGGATTCTTTCCACATTGTAACCTCGCGCCCGGAGCTCATACAGGTCTGTTTTCAAAATCATTTCCAAGGTGAGGATGGAGTGCAGCTTTGGCCGGTGGAGCAGTAGATGGACAAGAGCTTGACTGATCTCATACAAGTCGAACTTCCCCGGACTGATCCATAGCACCCAGTCACTGCCACTCTTCGTGGTGATGGCGTTTCGTTTCTGGCTGTGTGTAATGCGGCTATTCTTCAAAGATCGCCGAAGAGAGATGGACTGCACAATTGTGATCTTAAGGTGTTTCTCCAGCCACCGGGCGTCATGCTTGATGGAGTCCGCGCTTTGATCGTGGAGGAACAATCGAGTTCGCTCATTGATCAGTCTCTGAAGCTTTGCCATTGGTCGTTGATCCGCCGCTTCAGGGCCCCAGTGCGCCCGTTCTTCGACTAGGGAGCTCAAGAAAGGCGTTCCCAGAGCGGCATAAAACTTTTCCAAGATTTCTTCTTGGGGTGCTGCAAGGATATGTTCTTTGAACAATGTAAAACTTTGATAGTCATCAACGACGACAGCGTTTTTGGCGGAAACGAGCTGATACTCTTTGATGCCTTGGTCGTCATCCTCAAAAGCATCATCATCCTCGTCATGCTCATTACGCCGAGACTTTGTGTCAATTCGGGCATGTGCAGGCAGTTCCCGACTGGCTAAAAGAAATGGAGATCTGGTCATGGCCTGGAAGAGCTCCTTGTTCCGACGCAACTGTGGCAAGCTTTCTGCGAGGCTCCTGAGTAGATTAAGGTACTTGTCCGGATTCTGAAAGCTGGAGGAGATTCGCGCCGGCTCCTTCACCAACATCTGAGCTACTTCCACTTTCGATGGCTCATGCTTGGAGCCTACAGAGAGCAGAAAGAGATTTGCGTTCTGCCCAAAATCGACGAAATCAAAGATATCACGGAAGTCCTCGCTGTCGCCAAGGTAGCACTGTCTGGGCTCAATAAGACGAGTAGATTGCCGCTTTTCCAAGTCTGCACCAGCCTTTGTGATTGGAATGATTGGCGCTTGACCGAGTCGATCCTTGTCTGCCGGGCTGATTTCAGCAATCCGTCCGGCCATGTAGCCGAACACATTGCGCGCTTCTCTCGAAGTCATAGGCGGATTCTGAAGGACGAACTTCACGCATTCACCAATAGGAGGGTGCTCTCTGACACCCAGTTTCGTAGCATGTGGATGAAGGTCTCGTCTCAAGATATCGAAATTGAACAGCGCTGCACCTTCGTTGGTGAAGCAGATCCGAGGCGTGCTGAGCTTTTTCGAGCCCTCAACAGGCAAAAACGGCGTCGTGACCTGACTGGCATCGAAGGAAGCATAGCCATTGTTGTGGTATTCAGTAGTGAAATAGGCCATGGACTTGACGAACAGGGATTCATTACCCTCAGCTGCCGCCTTAGCGATAATACCAATAACCTCCGCAGCGGAAGGATAAGCTCTCAGTCCTAGCTTGGAAAGAAACCGAGCCTCTTTACTATGAGGCTGATACTTGCCACGCCATTCAATGATCGGAAGCTCTAGTTTCCTGAGTGAATCCTTGGGCTCAAAGAGGTCTGATATCTTGTATCGCCGCTTTCGAGCAGTTTCCGATTCACAGTCCTCCGCTGTGCAAATCTTTGTTTCCTTGAGCCTGGAAATGTCACTGGCAGGAATGTCATCTTGAACAGACGCGAGATAGATGATCAAATCAACATGGCTCCACTTCGGTCCCTTTTGGCCCTCGCTTGCATTATTGTCAGCTAAGAGCCGTTCAAAAATCACGCCGAGTTCTACTGTTTTGCGGACTCCCAGTGCGGCCAGGAATTTCTCTTTGACCCCGGTCAACCCGGTCACCACCGGGAGGTCATCGAATAGCCGAACGGATGGGAAATATGCCTCCATTGGGCGCTTCATTCCTCCCTTCGTTGGAATCACCGTCTTCGACCGCAAAAGGTCAACCAGCACTTGCTTGGATGGAGCGGAGAGGGTGTCCCACTGTTTGGAAAGAACAGGCAGAATTTGAGCAGAGAAGGCAGGATCCTTGGTGATATCCTTGTCAGAGGAAAGTACGTTCCGATTGCTTGCGTTGTTCACAAGCCATTGCATCCAAGGGACGATCTGGAGTTCAGTCCAGCCAAGAGCTTCCAGCTCGCGGTTAGTCATGGCCTTGGTGTATTTGAATGGCATGACCGACGGGGGAACAGGGAGGTTCACAGGAATGCGAGTCGGGATGAGGTAGTTTTTGATCTCCGACAGAACCAGCAGACGCCCTGAGTCTGCGCCAGACTCTTCTTCATTGGCTACAGCCACATCGAGCATAGCTTGCAAAGTGGACGCATCAAGCTCGCCATTAGCAGCCCGTTTCCCAGCCCAGGCTAGAAACTCCGCCAGTTGTTTCGATGTTAAGGGACTTTTCTCGAGCTCGTCCTTGATATCAGTCACCGTAACGTTGGTTACGAGACCAAAATCGGTCAACTTCCGGACGAACTCTGGCGCGTTAGATACGAATTCTTCCGGAAGGGATGGGATATTATCCATGAAGCTGAGCTCCTTCGGAGCGACGCGGACCCGGTGACTGGGCAGGACGCCACGTGTCGAGAGAACCTCGATCGATGCATTCTTGTTACACATCCAAAAGGAATTCTCTATTGTCTGGCCTAGCAGAGATGATGGCGTGGATTCACGAAAAACGAATTGATTCGCCGTGTCAACAGCCTCCGGGATAACACCAGCAATGTGGTCACTTCGAATATTCTGGGCGTTCCGTGAACCAGCCTTTCGCACGACATTGGACTGTATGGCAGCCATATCTACAGCCCACGCAATGCGGCAAACGATACCCGCCGCCCTCAACATCTCGAGGTTCCATCTGCTGATGTAGCGAGTGTTTAGATCAATGTTCTCTCGCTCTACAGTTGGAATGACTGACGGAGCTGAGATATGCGCGTTGAGACCAGTTGTCTGATGGGTGGGGAAGCCAATGAACACACGACCAGACTTGGAGGGCAGTACCGAAGATAGTACCTCGGATTTCTCAGAGGCAGCGTCGGCAGCATAGGAGGGAGTGAGAACGGCGATCGATGTCCGTTTCGGAGGGGGTTTCCGTGTTGCTCTCTCCAGCTCGCTGCTAAGCGACGGGCTGATGGACGCCTGTATGGCTGCGGTGGTGATATGCAAGAAAACAGATGAGGTATTTATTTTTGTCAAGTCTTCCTCGTCACCATTTCCCGAATTTTCGGACTTCTTTTTCTTCTCTGTAGAGGTCTGAGACGAAGAGTTGGTCAATTTTGAGAACCAGGAGCGCAATGATATCGTCGTATCTTTGATCCCCTCTAACCGCGACGTTGCCGTCTGAGGACTCCATTCGATCACACGCATCCACTTTGCGTCCACCTGAGTTACCTCTCGTGTGACACCAACGATCTTCATGAGGTTCTCGGCGGTCTTTGTCTCGATGTCCGCAGGTACAGAGATGGCTTCTCTCGGCGCCGGCTTTTTGGTGAGCTGTAGTAGATGCCATTCATCCAGCCATAGATGAATCTCTTCAAGGCCTACGAACGTAAGGCTGGTGGCGAGAAACTGAGCTAATTGCATCAATGCCGGCACGGGTGAGGTATTATTTCGGTAGTCCAGAACAAACGTTGTTTCAGGATTCGCGTCGGAGTCGTTCAGCTGGAGCCGTCTTGTGAATAAGGCGTTTCCTTTCCAATAAAACGCCATGGCCTGATTTCCCGAAGACACAAACGGCTCCTCACAGTCGTCGAACACGCTGTAAAACCCGACACCAAAGGCACCAATCTTGGTTTCATCGGGGTTGCCATCTGCAATGCGTTTGAGACGAGACCAATCCCTTTCCGAAAATGGATGCCCATTGTTCGATATCAACAGTCGCTTCAAAGTGTGATTCGCGATGACATGTCTTAGCAACGTAGATTGGTCTGGATCAGGGGGCAGGGGCACAGTGGTCGAAGGCAGGGTCTCAAATTTGATAGTGACTCTGGTCGCGGACGCGTCGGCAGCATTCTGAATCATCTCCCGCAAAACAGTCCTGCCAGCGTCAGAAACCTTTTGTTGCCATTACTTAATATTCTGACAGCGGACACCTACCATTTCCCGGAATACCGGGAAAGAACTTTGGCGATCAATCCTCGCGTATCGACCGTGACCGGGTCCTCATCATTGCTTGAGCCCATGGTCCGCGCCTTGAGCGCATTGAAATCGATTGTTGCAGCCATTTTCGCGAGATTCTGTTGGACTGAGGAGGACCGGAGAGCTGCCTAGACGGCAGAAAAGGGTGTTTGGTGCCCGGACGTGGCGAGGAGCACCATGAAAGCGTGCGGCAAAACTTGAGCGGAATATGCGGACCCTGAAACCAAGGCGACACAGCTGTGAGCCCGTCCGAGGAGCGCTGAGGTGCGTTCTGGCAGCTTTCGCGACTTTGCGGCGGTGTTGCGATGCTAGCCTGCTAGCCTATCAGATGAACACGGCTCCTTATCGCTTATCGATTAGGCACGGAGTACTAGTACTTATCTCTTATCGATAAGGCGGTAATGTACCTGTTTCTGCCTGATAAATATGGCAAAAAGGCACCGACTCCTCAACTCCAAACTCCACCGTCCAAATCATCTTGTGAGTATTGGCTGAAGTCCCTGAAAAACCTCGAGGGTCCAGCAACGCCCTGGATCCAGTTCAACTGTAATGCTTCTCTACATGTCGATATCTCCGTGAGCTCCGCAGCCCTCCTTCCATGACCATTTCGTCGAGTCTTCCAACCGTGCCGCGAGCAACGGCCTTCGCGTAACGGCGTGCATGCTGCCATGGGCACGGACACACTCTCGCCGGTGGCGCCAGCGCGCGTCAATGCACTGCTACTGCCCGTCGGCAAGATTCGTCGCTCAAGGTTCCTCAGTTTCGCCGCCAGGCTACAGGCCGAGAATGTCATCCGTTTGGGCGATGTCAGCCCCGATCCCCGACCAAATCGGAGTATGTACAAGGCCGCAAACCTCGCAGCTCTGCCGGGACGGCTAACTCGCCAGATATGTTTACGCCGCTGGCGTTTCCAACCGGGCTGATTCTCTACAACCTCTCCTTCTCAGTCCCTCCGATTTCGCATCTGGAGCTGTTTCCGTTCGAAATCTTTCGTGAACCTCTTGTGGTTCTGGCCATTGCGGATGGTGCGGAACTGGGGAACGATTCCAACGATGAAGAATCAAATCGCGTGTCGAATGACGTGCCCCAAGATGGCGCAACGGAGAAATCGCCAAATCCAGAAGGACTGAACGATTTAGTCAGAGAGCTTTCGGCGGTCAAAGAGCAGAATCCCAGGGCATTGGTGGCACGCCTGCTCATTTTTGAATACCATGGTGTTGACAAGCTGACTTCCGGGCCGGACGACATTATATGGGTTCCTGATCCGCAGTCATCTCGGTCAACAACGATCAAAACGCTCCTTTGCGATGTCACCTCGTCGCTGCTCGGCGAAATGGACGATTTTGCGAAATTGTTGCAAGCTATACCCTCCATCGACTCTCCTCGGATGTCATCGTGGGGCCCGCGGCGTGGTCCGGAACTGCGCCCACGTCCAGTGGACAAGCTACTGCACAGACTGTCAGTACCAGCGCAATCATCAGCGGCAACGAACGGTGATTCGGACTCGGCAACCAGCTCCGGCACTGCATCGCCGGCTCCTGGTACTCACGAGTCGCCTACGACGTTCGATGAAATTACGAGATCGATACAACTTGCTAGCCGCTCCAGTTCGAGTGGGAGACCACCGTCATCGAAGGAAAGCAGTCGCGATCGCATGTCTGTGCAGGGACTTACTGCAGCCGATCGTACAAAGGCAAGAATCCGGGGTCGTTTAGGTGTCGTCATTGGTTCCCTGTATCTACAGGCGGGAAGATGGCCGGAGGCGCTCAAGGAACTTGTGGAGGGAACATCCATGGCTCGAGCCAGCAGCGATTATGTGTGGCACGGAAAGGGCCTCGAATCAATATTGATATGTCTATTGATGCTTGGATGGGCTGGGATGGATTTCCAGGTATGCGAGACTTACTTCGCTGTGTCGTGATGTACTGCTGAACTACCATCAGATCCCTCAAATTTGCTACCCAGTGGCTGAGAAGACGACGGGTTCCAAATCATCAACCTCGGGCCCCTTTGGGACTGCTACACTCGAGAATCTTAGTTCAGGGCAGACCTCACCAGGCAACCGACTTGTCTCACTGCAGAATTTGGCGAACCTTGTTCCTGATTTGTGCAACACCATTGCGAACCTATACGCTCGTGCCGCCGCTATCACTGATGAACCACTTCCTCCATTGGTCTTTTCAGAGACGATTATTCGCCTTTCTCGCCTGCTTGCTGCTATTCGCGTCCGAAATGGATACTTGGACGACGTCGCGTTGAGGCATATTGTCACGAATGAGCCATTAACTCCGGCAGTCCAGCTTGAGCGGCCCCGAGGTGCTCCTCTGCTGAGGAAAAATGACATTGCGGCGTTCCTGTTCCGAGCGCTGCCCAACGCTCCAAGTGCTGAAATTCCAACCACAGATGCGGTGCCTATCCTCGTTGGCATAGCTTCAGTGCTCACATACTTGGATCTTCCGCGGAAGAAGGCATTTGTATTGAAGCAGCTGCTGTCCATCGTAGTGCCCGGGTTGGTGGAGGCTCGCAAAATCGGAGCTGCTGAAGTCGGCATTCACCCTGCGGCCGGTCTCTCCTCGATGAATGATACGACTTTCCAGATCAACGCGCTTGACGTTGGTTCTGGGAATCTCGAGCAAAGTACTCGGGCTCTGTTAACAATGATAGGTGAGACGTACGGCGTGCAGCCATCGGCGTTTCAGGAGCGAAAGAACAGCCCGCCGGCCCCAGTTGCCGGCGGTGCACTTCAAGCAGGCCATGAGTACGACTCTGTCGCGTCGATAGTCGACCGCGCTTTTCGATACCTGTCCCTGGACACGTACGGAGATCTGCTTCTGAAAATTGAGGTCCTGAAGGCTTCGATCAACTTTTGCGAAGCGCTTCCCGACTTTGAGGGAGTTTTGCAGTACACCGTCGCACTGCTTCAAACCATCCGAGGTGAACTACTGCTTCCGGAAACCCTTCGACGGCCCCCTGCACTCCCCGTAGAAGATCAGGTTCGCCTGTTGAATAATATCAAGCGCACCGTCGGTGCGGCACAAAAGCTGGGCTCTCCCGACCTAGAAGCAGAGTATTGGGACGATTTCCTTGTGCGTGGCGTGGAAGTTGTTGAGTTTCCAGAGTCTAGGAGGCCGTTCCGACGATCCAAAACGGACCTTAGCGCCGTAACAATGTCTACAGCGGATATCTCGCAGGGTCCGTTCCTTTACACGCCATTCTCCAAGCCAGTCTCCAAAAGCCCTGGATCACTAGTGATCGCCAAGGAACCCGCGGGATTCGTGGTGACACTTCAGAACCCGTATGAGTTCGACCTGGAGATCGACTATATTCGTCTTCACAGTGACAATGGCGCTTTGGATGCGGGTTTGTCAGGAGTTCTCGTACCTCCATTATCCCTCCACGAGGTTCTCGTTCCGGGCGTCGCCAATACTCATGGAACTCTGACCATTGATGCCTGCTATGTCAAAGTGCGACATTGTCGGCCCCGGAAGTTCCCGATATTTTCCAGGTATTGGAAGCCTTCACCCGAGTCAAAGATTAAGCGGACTGGCTTGGACGCAAAACGGCCGCTTTCGGACCGGCCGCTGTCTTGGAGCTCAACGACGTCCAAGGACGGAAAGGTCATTGCTAAAGTCGGCCCTGAAGTGTCGACGTGTCCGGTGAAGGTCATCCATCCGCAGCCTTCGGTTGTGATTCATTCAACTTCACTTGCACAATCAGCAATCATGATTCTGGAGGGAGAGAAGAAAACATTTGATATAACATTGCATAATACCTCGTCGTGTCCGGTGGATTTCGTTTGCTTTACGTTTCAAGATTCCACCATGCGACAACTGCAGAGCGCATTGAGCAATCGGGATCTGTTGCCAGCAGAGGTCTACGAGCTGAGCCTGCAGCTTTCAACGAAACCGGCGCTGCGGTGGCTTCGCCACGGGAAGAAGCCCCATGATTTTTCAATTGGCGCCGGTGAGAAAGCCACCTTCACGATCGAGGTTTTTGGCAAGCCGGGCTTGCAAGATGCCGTTGTATGCATCGACTATGGTTACCTGGGGACGCCGAGAGATGAAATTCCGGAAACGTTTTATACGCGGCAGCTCTCACTCTCACTTACGGTGACCGTCAATGCCAGCGTCGAAATTGTTCGCGAGGACATTGTTCCGGTGTCCGCGGACTTTGCCTGGTTCAACCAGGTTGGTCAGCATGCAGCGTTGCCACAGCCCGATCAGCCGGGAGACAACGATCAATTGGGCTTCGCCCTTTCGCGGCTTGGGGTCGGTTCCCGCGGGACAGACTATTGTTTGCTCATCCTCGACCTCCGCAACGCCTGGCCCAATCCTCTCTCCGTGTCGTTTGAAGTCGCCGAGCACGACCTCAGTCAAGACCAGCAAGATGTATTCACTACCACCGGTCATCTACAGCCGGGTCAAGTCTCACGATTTGTTCTCGTGGTGCCACGCATCTATGTAGACAACCCGCACGAGGCGATTCCGTTCCTGACGACCGCATTCCGACGACAGTACATCGTCAGCACTCATCAACTCTCGTTTCATGCAGAGGCATCATCCCGCGAAACGTTCTGGTACCGCGAGGAACTCCTCAAGCGGATCACCGGCTCCTGGAAAGAAGACTCCTCGCAGCGCGAGGGCAAGATCGACATACGAACCCTTCAACTCAGTCCGCGGATGGTGGATGCTCTCCGTCTTGATGACATCGAGATCACATTCACTCTGTCACCATTCCACGAGGCGAACTTGGATCAAGAGAAGGACGTAGCAGAAGAAGCAGCAGCAGTCCGCCAAATCCGCCACTGCAAGTTCGTCGCCAAAACCGACGAGTTCCTCGTTCTGACAACAAGGATCCACAATCGTTCGTCCCGACCCATTTGCCCTCTTCTCCGCCTCCAGCCGAGTCTCTGCCAGCAGCCCAGCCCGATCGCGCTCGATCTCTCCCGGCGGCTCGCCTGGACGGGCATGCTGCAACGGACCCTCCCCGTCTTACACGGCGGCGAGACCGTCGAAACAACCGTCGGCCTAACGGTCCTGTGTCGTGGTGAATACGAGATCGGCGCGAGCGTCGAGGAGGTTCGGTTGATGAGCACGCAACCTGCACCGTCTGAGCAGCAACCCAAGGCAGCAGCAGGGGCGGGTGGTCCCGTCGAGGCGACGCCTATCACGGATACGTTTGGTCTAGACAAGGCGAGGTCGAGACGGGTTTGGCATGCTAGGGAGCATTGTATTATTCTTGCGACGGATTGATTCTTGGGGCGTCATCTGTCCATCTAGCAGGTGGATTTGATTGCTGCATGGTTCGATTCCAATGTATCATCTCTGATAGGGTTGATGTCTTTGTGGATAACCATAGAACATGGATATATAAAACTCTACATGTCTGAATCATAGGAATGGAATAATAGTTAATAATGTGATGGATTGATTCCCCTTGGTATACCTAACTGATGAATATTCCAGCGGCATGTTCCCGAATTACATTCTAGGTAAATCACTTCAGGAAAGTTCCGCCCACCGGTTCCTGGAGTTTTTGGTACATACTGCCGACATGCGCAGCAGTCCTGCACTCAATGTCCTCGCGTGTTGAGCGGACATTGGTTGTGTCGGCCTTCCGCCAGACGGCACTTTGGGGGCGGCTGAATTGTGCCGAGAGGCTTGAAGACGGCCTGACCAGGGGATCTTGCCACAAACAAGAATTCCCTACTGCCGTTCTATAACATCTAGCCCATGGAAAGGTCAAACACAATTCAACACGAGATCCACGAGAGCAAAAAAAGTCTCGCGGTCTTCCCCCGAGGCCGAGGATGCCGATGAAGACGACGACGGGCGATCCAACCCGAGACCAACAACCAACGTCCTCTTCTCGCTCGGTGTCTTGGTCACAATCGCGCTCGCAATCTGCCGGGCAAGGAGCTGATTGTAAATTTCCTGCCCGGGTGCATGGCCTCCGAGCAAGGTCGATGCGGTCAGGGATGATAAGGGGAGCAGTGAATCATCATCTTCCTCCCCGTCGCCATTTCCGAAAGACGGTATACTATGAAGGCCGTCCGTGGCGGGATTCGAGTTGTCCAGAGAGACGCGGAGCTTTGAGACAGAGAAACCGGGTAAGTCCAAAAAGTGTTGGGATCAAATTAAAAAGGGGGGATATTGTCGCACCCAATGAACGACGCGTCCTCGCTGAGAGAGTATCACCATAATCCGGTCGCTAAATTCCACCACCATCGCATCGGTCAAGGTCCCGTTGATCGTCCCCGCGGCCTGCTTGGTGCGCGCGGGGAAGGGTAAGTTGGAAGAATCCGGTGCACCGTTGGCTCCGGCATGGTTTGGCATCGTTGCGACAGTTGCGCCGCGCTATAAACGTAACGAATTCTTCCGAGTCGAGGAGATTAGATACGAACTTCTGAATTGTGAATCGTGTACGAAGCAGGAGCTACGAGTACAGCTCGTCTTCTTGATTGCCAAGGACAAATAATGGTAGGCGGTGATGTAGGCGGTGAACCCCACATTTCGTAGATCCGGCAGAATCAGTCCAAGGTGAATTTTTATCAATTCAGCGCATCGAGATTGACGAGAGGAACGTTTCAATCACCTCGCACAATCTCGAAACGATGCCCAAGTTCACGCCGCGCGATCGCAAGGCCAAGCACCGGCAGCGCGACAGACAGTCTGCTGTCGCGCCGGCCGACACCAATGTCGTCGAAATCATGCCCATCTCCAAAGAGGAGAAAGAGAAGCGACGGCAGCAGCTAAGGGAGGAACTGCAACAACAGCAGTCCAAGATGTCGTCGAAGAAGAAGAAACGGCTAGAGAAATATATTGTACGGCTTATTCCCGGAATGCCGAACGGATTTCAAGAATCGCAGCTGACCGGCGCCGCAGGAGAAAAAACTCAAGAAAGAAGAGGCGATGGAGATCATGAAAAAGCTGGCACAGTCGCAGGTCGAGGTGCCGGGTCTGAAGAGCTCCAAGGATCTGGGACGGAGGAAGCATATGAATCCCACACATACAGAGCAGAAGCGGCCAATCGAACAGGCGCCGTCGGAACCAGATCTGTCTGGTGATGAGTCGGACGAACTCGAAGAGGGATTGCGTGAGCGAAATGCCGCTGTACCGACCATTGAGAAACCCGCACAGCAAATGCCGACACTCGGGAGCGGGCTGAAACGACCGCTCGAGATTGGCGAAGATGGATTCCCTGTGATTAAGAGGCGCAAGAAATCAAAGAAGAAGAAGAAGCCTGTCGTGGATATACCATGGGAGGGCTTTAGCTCGGAAGAAGATGAGGAAAATGCCGAAGAGACGTTGGATGACAAACCGGTGGACAAGGAGGTCAGCCGGTTAGATGATGAGTCTCGTGATGAGGATAAAGAGAGCGAAGCATCAAATGTACGAGACGAAAGCGAGGAAAGTAGTGAAGAAGAAGAGAGTCAAGAAGAGGGCGAAGACGAGGACGAGGGTGAAGACGAAGACGAGGATGACGAAGAGGATGACGAAGATGATGAATTCAGCGAGGAAAACCAGCGCATACGACCCAGGGACTCCGCTTTCAAAGCTTGGGCGAAACAGCAAATCAACGAGGCTGTAGGGTTCAAGCCGACGGCAGACCAACCCATCACCGAACAACTGCCCAAGTCGGTTGAACTGGTCGTTCCCAAGAACAAGACGCCCAGGAATACTGTCTACGAAGAGGATCCTCTTCCACCCGAGCTGCAAATCAAGTCTACAGACTCAGACCGCAAGGCTTACAGCGTGCAGGTTGACCGGCCGGATGAGATTCAGGAGGCCCGACTCAAGCTGCCCGTGGTGGCGGAGGAACAAAAGATCATGGAAGCCATCTACAACAACTCCTCTGTCGTCATCTGGGGTGCGACGGGCAGCGGCAAAACCACGCAACTACCGCAGTTTCTGTTCGAGGCCGGTTTCGGCAGCCCAGACAGTCCCAACCCCGGCATGATCGCCGTGACGCAGCCGCGGCGAGTAGCAGCCGTGAGTATGGCGAAGCGTGTCGCCGACGAGCTGGGCCAGTATGCGGATCGGGTCGCGTACCAGATCCGATTCGACACGAACGTGTCCAGCAAGACGGCCATCAAGTTCATGACGGACGGTATCCTGCTGCGCGAGATTGCGAACGACTTTTCGCTGAGCAAGTACTCGATCATCGTCATCGATGAGGCGCACGAGCGCAGCGTCAACACGGACATCCTCATCGGCATGGTCAGCCGCATCGTTGATCTACGGGCGTCCATGGCCAAGGAGGATCCCAAAGTGAAGCCGCTGAAGATGGTCGTCATGTCCGCCACGCTGCGGATTTCAGACTTTACGCTCAATCCGCATCTCTTCAAGCACGGCCCACCCCCGCTCGTGCAGGCCGAGGGCCGGCAGTATCCCGTCACGATCCATTTCGCCCGCCGAACACATCGCGACTACGTGGAGGAGGCGTTTCGCAAGGTCTGCAAGGGCCATCGCAAACTGCCTCCGGGCGGGATGCTCGTATTCCTCACGGGCCAGAATGAAATTCGCTACTTGGCGAAACGGCTCAAGCAGGCGTTCAAGCCAACACAGCGTGGGGAGACGGTGCATGCGAAGGTCCAGATGTCGGCTGTTGATACACCGCTGGAGGCGGAAGATATGGACCTGGGAGGGCCGGAGACGGGACCCGGCGACGACGATGGCAATGACAGCGACGTTGACATCCGAGGCGGGGACGACGAGGAGAACGATGATGAAGACTTTGAGCTCGGGGAAGAGAGCATGGATCCGTCGAGTAAGGTCCATGTGCTCCCGCTTTACTCGCAACTGCCGACCAAGGAGCAACTTCGCGTTTTCGAACCACCGCCAGAAGGGTCGCGGCTGATCGTGCTGGCCACGAACGTCGCTGAGACCAGTCTGACGATCCCGGGGATCAAGTACGTGTTTGACTGCGGGCGGGCCAAAGAGAAACAATACAATATCGCTACCGGCGTGCAAACCTACGAGATCGGCTGGATCAGCAAGGCCAGCGCGAATCAGAGAGCCGGTCGAGCAGGCCGAACAGGGCCTGGCCACTGCTACCGGCTATATTCTTCAGCCATTTACGAGGAGGACTTCCCGGAATACACCGACCCGGAGATTCTCCGCACGCCGATCGAGGGCGTCGTGCTGCAAATGAAGACCATGGGGCTGCACAACGTGATCAACTTCCCGTTTCCGACGCCACCGAGCCGGCAAGGACTCGCGCAGGCGGAAAAACTCCTGCAGTATCTTGGGGCGCTGACAACGGACGGGCAGGCGACGGAGCTCGGCCACCGCATGTCACTCTACCCTCTATCGCCGCGGTACAGCAAGATGATCCAGATCGGCCACCAGCACGGTTGCATGCCGTACGTGATTGCGCTGGTGTCGGCGCTGGCCGTGGGCGAGCTCTTCATCCAGGAGAACCAACTGGAGCTGCCATCGAAGCGAGCGGCCAACGAAGAAGTCGGCAACGAGGCAGGCGACGACGACACGAGCCGCCAGCAGCAGGAGGTGTACACCAACGCAGACCGGCTCGAGGACACCGCGCGCGAGAAGCGGCGCAAGGCGTACAAACGAGCGCATCGACTGCTGAGCAAGCACTCCGACACGTCCGACGCGCTCAAGTATCTCTCCGCAATCTGCGCGTACGACTACGCGAGCACAGAGGAAGAAAAGGAACTGCTGTGCGATACAATGTTCCTCCGCGCCAAGGCCCTGAAGGAAGCATCGCAACTGCGGCGGCAACTCAGCGAGATGGTGCGGGCGAACCACCCACAGATGCCGCAGGCCGCGTACACGCCACGCCTAGCGGAGCCGTCGGAGAAGCAGGTCAAGGCGCTGAAGCAGATCGTCACGGCGGGTTTTCTCGACCATGTGGCGGTCCGCGCGGATCTGGTGCGGTCAGGGGCGGACAGTGGGCCCCGGCCGCACCGAGCGATCGAGGTCCCCTATCTGACCCTCTTCGCGGCGCGGGAAAGCGGCGACGCCGCCACACAGCACACGGTGTACGTGCACCCGTCCTCGGTGCTGGCGGAGCTCAGCGTTGCAGAGATGCCGTCGTACATTGTCTACTCGCACCTGCAGCAGGCGGCGACAGCCACCGTTGCCGTCGACGACGACGGGAAGGATCAGCCCGCGGCCAAGATCCGCATGCACCCGCTGGTTGCGCCGAGCGGGACGCAGCTCGCGGCGCTGGCGCACGGCACACCGCTGCTGCAGTATGGGAAACCTGTCGGCAAGGTGGAGATGCTGGGCGGGATTCCGGAGCGGAGACAGTGCTGGGTGGTGCCGTCGTTGGTGGGCGATCAGACCGGCGGTGGGTGGCCGTTGCGAGCAAGAAAGGTGGTGCAGGTCAAAGATGCCAAGGAGGGGTGGAAAATCGAAAAGTTTCTCACATAAAAAGTCTACGGGTTGATTGTACGGTTTTCGGTGTATATACCCTTGATGTTACATCTTAGACAGGACCAGGTCAGCTTTGATGATGTTTGGTTCTATGGACAGCCGTCGAATATCGGGATCCTGACCATTGATTGCACGCTCAACTGAGCCAGCTATGAACATCCACAAACAGTCCATAAAGTCAATACCCATTTGATCAACCCAGAACAGAAACAAACCTCTTATCCCCCAACGCCATCAATCAACCCATGAAAATATCCATAAAAAAAAAAAATGACAAGACCCTACCGACCTCCTTCATCCTCGTCCCGAATCCCCAACGCCCTGCGGAACCGATCCGTCTCCCGAATCTTCGCTTCCGCCAACTCATGCACCTGATACGCCTTGAACCGCCTCCTCCCATCCCTCTCATCCTCCCTCGAGGACCGCTCATCTCTCCCCCTCCGATAGCGACGATCATCCTCATCCCTTCCTCGACGGAAATCCCGGTATGGTGGTGACCGCGACCTCCTCCTTGCCATATCCCAGCTCCGGCTTCGACTTCGACTGCGCCATCCCCTCCTCCGTTGTCGCCGATCATCATCTCTCTCCTCCACCTCCGCTTCCCCTTCTTCTGCCTCCTCCGCCGCCCGATTGTTCTCCTCCAACTCCTTCAGCAACCTCTGCCTTAGCGCATCGCACCGCTCCTCAATCTCCTCATCGCTGAGGACTTTCCCCTTGCGCTTCCCCGATTCAATCTCCTCATTGGCTTCTTCCAGGCGTTCCCGCTCCTCGAGCACTTTGACTTCCACCTGTCGCTTTCGATCATGCTCCAGGATCTGTCGATCCGGTTGGCGTTGGCGGAACGGTGGCGGTTCGGAGCCTGGGGCACCGGGAGGCGGTCCTTGGTCTTTGCGTGGCTTTAGGAAGGAGAGGTTGCGCTGAACGTAGCCCGATGTTCCGCTCCCACGCGGGGTGGGAAGTCCGACATTGGCCGACATTATCTCTTTAGTATTTTGAGCCCGTTGCCGGCCGGCAAGTTGTTCTGGTGGATGGCAGGTAGTGCTATCAACGGAGCTGGTTGTCGGGAGAGAATCGCGCCAAGACCGGAATCTTGGCTAAACATAGGAGTACGAGTACGAGTACGGAGTACAGTACTATACCACCTAACCATTTACAGTAATTCACTAGGAGTATGCGTAACTTCCTTATCTGTAAATTGGTCAAATCACGTGCGATATCTCAAGTTCAACTGTGAACTAAGTGCTGAACTCTTCAGTCGCGTACCGCCGCCACCTTAACTCGAAATCTCTATTTTTTGCAAGAGTATACGGAGTAAGGTCCCGATGAAGTTATCGTAGATTTTCAACAAACTTTGAACGACGTTTGTGGCTGTCTGGGTGCGTCTAGGTGAAAATTAGTAGTAGTAGTAGTAGTAGTAGTAGTAGTAGTAGTAGTCGAACGATCCAGTGAGCAAGGTCCAAGTCAAAATATTCTCAACTACAAGGAGCAACATGGTCCAACAGTACAAAGAAGCAAAGAAGTAACCATATCAAAGATGACAAATTCAATAAGGAGTGTAAGAAGTACTCAAATACTCGTTGACCTATGGTCCTTACGGAAACTGTACCGTATCTGCTGCACCGCTGTTGCAGGTGGGCGGTTTGGCTTGGCCTAGTAGGCTACTACCGTTTACTTGAGAACTCCAAATCAATGAAGTCACTCAAAAGTACATTCGGCAAGTCCTATGAAATAGGCCTGACCTCCGAAGTATGTACATAATATAATACAAAGAAAAAAAAACCTGCTTCCCCCCTACATGAACTGATATCCTGATATCAGCCCATGAACCACCCCGACAATACTACTATATTCCCCTTTTAAGCCGGCGTTGGCGTCCCTGTCGCCGTAACCGCCGACGAAGACTGTTCGATCTCAACCGCCTGTGGGATGAGCGTGGGGCCCGGCACCACATACGTGCTCAAGGGGTTGTAGATGTCGACCAGAATGCCCGGGTCGGTGGGCGAATACAGCTCCGTGGCGGGCGTTCCCTCCGGCTCAACGGTGCCAGATCCCGTAATCTGCAGGTTGAAGCACTGGGGATACAGCTGGGCGCCGTTCTGGTTGAATCCCTCATGCAAGGCGATGATCTCATGTCGCAGCACGTAGTTGCCCGGCTTGATGTCCTCGGGGATCTGGACCAGCCAGCCGTTGCCGTTGGCGATAAGTTCGTCGTCGGCCCAGAAGCCCGGCGGGGAGGAGCCGTCGATGAGTCCTTTGCCGTCGATCTTGAAAAACTCCAGGCTGGACTTGTTGACGTTCTGGCAGTCGCCGTTGCAAGGGGCCAGATAGTCCAGGACGGGTCCTTGGAAGAGAATGTTGTCAGTTGGGCGAGGCTTGACTGCAAAACAATGAGAGAGTCTAACGCACCATGGTGAGACTCCGGCCATGGAATCGGCTGCCATTGGATATAGATCTTGTCGCCGGCTGCGACGCTGGCATAGCCGCGGGCCGGCTTGGCCTCCTTGTGGCAGACGATCGCATCGGTCAACGCTTCTTCGGGCGTCACGAAGCCGTTGCTCAGGTTGGGCGTCTCCCAACCCACGCCAATCGGGGGCTCAGGTTTATAGGGGTCTTCATTGGGGAGCCAGCCCCGATACGAGACACCATTAATGACGATATTGGAGACGAACCCGTGGGCAGAGGTACGGGTGATGCTCGCAAGGAAAGGAAGGAGGATCGACGCAGCGCTGGGGGCTTTCATGGTGACCGGCACTCAATCGAACTGTGTGTAGAAGAGATCTTCAGTCGTGGATTGCTTATTGCTGGGCGTTGAAGCCCCGGGGGGAGCGTCCTGGAATTTATACCTCGCGATGAAGTATCTCGAGCGGTCTGGACATCGATCGTGAACGTCAAGACGTTTGATGTTTTACCCACCCAGAATCCCAGAATTTCACGTCTAATTATCAAGGTCAATTCGGCAATCGGGAAAATGGGACCGCGGTAAATCAGCTGTCGCCAGAGTATGCCCAGTAAGTATCGCCGACGTGAAGACTGTCAGGGACGGACGGGCCGGAACGGCGCACCCGGTAGCCGCCCCTCTTGCGGATGCAAAGGCTGGCCTGCTTCCACTCAGAGCGGCTCCCAGGGCCTGAGTGAAATCAGATGATACATTATTTCGCCGTTGAGTGTCTGCATATGGACCGCTGTAATGGTATCTCTGATCCAGCATCTTACTTTGTTGCCGCGAGAAATTCGACTTACCCTAATGTGATGCCGCCGCGGAACAATCTACGGGAATTGTCACTTCCTCGTAGGCTTCATAATGCTAGTAGGAATGATCTACTAAGCCAATTGATGCTCTGTTCGGCCTATGGTGCTCAGTCATCGAACGCACTTCCAAGACTGTTCTAATGTGCAACCTGAGACAGAAGCCGTCGCATCCATAACTCAGGAAACCCGGTGGAATGAGGTCCCGTCCTCGGCCTACCGTTGGTGTTTTACGGCATGGTTGGAAACTAGGTAACTTAACCTAGTACTCATTATTGATCCGAGGCCAGGGCCCAGTGAGTCGTCGATTCTTCCGGCCCTCGACATGATGTTGCTCAAAATTGAGCTGTCAGGACGTACACTTACTCCGTACTCCGTACCTGATACAGCTAAGTTAGTTGGATTCGGTAACCGCCGCTCCGAAACCCTAATTGTGGCCGATTTTGACCATGTACCGAGAATGCTCCCTGGATCGTTGCACGTCCATCTCAAAGGCACAAAACAGCCCAAGAATCGTTTGAATTCTGCCGAGGCCTAGAGAAATTTTCCGACAGTGCTGTTTCGGTACCCTCCTGTTGCAGAAAAGAGATCTCAAGGACTCGAGCCAAGGCGGCGGCGGTACGCGACAGAAAGAGTTCAGCAGCACTCACCTCACCTCTGGATTCGAGGTCTCACCCGTGTTTTATCGAGATGTAGCCTAATACAGATATGGAAGCTACGTGGAAATACCTCGAGGTACTATTCCGGAGTGTATGCCATCGTCAGCCAAAATTATCTAACAAGGCCAAACTTCATGAAAAGATCATACGAGTACGGAATACTCCGTACGAGATTGTGAAGTATAGTATCGTGTGGGTGCGCCCTGGAGCATGGGTAAGTTAGGCGCAAACTATCAGGGTCCAGAAGCAGGAGGTATTACATAATACTGTATTGAGGAAATAACTATGGAGCCTTACTACGAGTTGCTGTTGGTAACTGATCCATCACGTGCAATTTATGCCTTAGGCCTCAAGCGGAGCTCTTCAAGGCTGCTCCAACACTGCTACGACCAAGTCGTTCACCTGCAGAATGAACCTATCATTAATCTCATGAGTCTAATCATAAGTCATCCTAGATGCCGAAAGCAATCATCGCCCCGACGCCCCATCCCATGCCCAAGCCCCGGCATATAAAGTATTAAACCGAGAGAAAACAGGCATATCTTCATGGCCGTCATCGCAGAGGGCTGCACAGAAAATCATCCCTGAAAAGAGCATGAACAAGCAAGAAACATGAACAGGAAAGCAAGGTCGTCCCCGGACGATTTGCGTCACCGTGTAATAAGTACCGAATAAAAAGGGAAAGACAAGCAAGAGGAAAACACACCACGATAAGTATAGAACGAGAAAAAAAGCAATCCCATATATCACCCGCAAATATTCCTGTATGTATATGACCCATCCGTAATTAATAAGAACATAAAAGCGAAAAGCAACAACAACGTCGATGTGTCCGTAAAAAAAGCTCGTCGCACGCACCTACGTGCTGACACCTTCGGCAAGGTTGTTCCTCGCAGTGTCTGGCAGCACCGCAACGGAGCTCGTCGCCAGCCCTTTGCACGCTTCCGTCGCGCTGTCGAGCCCTCCATCGACCCCGGAGGCCCCGTGGCAGCTTTGCGCGTCTGTTGGGGGCGGTGTCGGAGGAGCAGCACCGCCAACTGGTGGTCGGCAGCCTTGCATGTCAGTCAGCGATCGACGAGACGGCTGCGGGGATGACTTGTGAGAAGCAGGCGGCGTGGTCGAGCTGTTGGACATGGAGGGGGTATGAGAATCACCAATGAGTTTTTCAATCGCCACAATCTGTTTGCCGTAGCTGTACTTCTTTAGCTGGCTGAGCAACGGCTTGATCTGGTCCACAATCCTCTCTCGTTCCGCTCCATGGACATGGCTAAGCACTTTCTCTGCGACAAAGTTAGATCCACCACTTCCTTTTTGGATAGGGGTGCCTAGGAAAAAAAAAAAAAAAAAAAAAAAAAAAAAAAGGGAAAACTTACGAATGACATAGTTTCCGTACTGGTCGCGGACCAGGCCCGGCAGGGGGTTCTCGCCGCGCTCGTTGGGGCTCGTCAACAGGCGAATGATTTCCTGACGCTGACCTTCCTGGCCAAACTCGATGCTCTTCTCGACAACGTTGCTCGCGAACTTGTGCTTTGAGAAGTGGTGAACCTGGGAGATGACCACGGCTATCATTCGCGACCGGTCCTTCTCTTCCCCGTTCTCAATGACATGCTGGATCACGTAGTTGCCAAACTGATCGGGGATGAGGCTCGCGGTGGAGCTGTGCAACTCGGTCAGGATCGATTCCCGGTCGGCTTCCTCGCAATGCTCCAGCATCCGCTGGATCACACGACATCCATATGGATGAGTCGCCAGGCGGCTCACCTGACCCTTGAACGAATCGATGATGAAGCGAATGTGCTCCGATGGCACGCGTTCAATGGCCTTCTGGATGACATGGTTTCCGTTCTGGTCTCGGACGCATTTCATCACATGGTTCTCGAGCTCTTTGACCATGGCCGCCTGCTGGTCCACAAGGATGTGCTCCAAAGCCTTCTGCACGACGCGGCAACCGTACATCTGATTGGAAAGCGCAAGGACGTGCCCCTTCATCTGGTTGGCGAGAATCTTTTTCTGTGTCTGATTGCCATGCTCGAACAGCTTCTGAACAACGTAGTTGCCAAAGACATCGGTCATCAATTGCAGAGAATTCTGCTGAATCTCGCGAAACACCTGCTCCTTCTCATCACTGTTGGCCGTCTCCAGCTTCTGTTGAATGAAGCGGGAGCCGTGTTGGTCGCCGCTGAACTCGACGATGTGGTTATAGATGTCCTTGAGCTCATACCGTTTATTGCCCTTGCTGTTACTGCGGAATTCCTCCAGAAGTGGGCTGCGCACAACCTGGTTAGGGTCATGGTCGCGATGAGTGCGGGGCATCATGGCAGCTGCACCACCCAGAGCTCCCAAATGGGCGATGGGATAGTAAGGGTTATAAGCGCCGAATCCACGAGCATACGAGGTGAAATCATAAGGCGAAGCGAATGGCACCCGTTGCTGCAATGCCAGGCCGGCGACTGGACCGAACTCTTGCTCCTGTTGCAAGCCGCGCAACTTCCGGTCTAAAAGGGCCGCTTGTCCATCGCCGACATGCCCAGATAGACGATTACCAGACGAGGGCCGCAGCTGGCCGCTCATTACCGGAGGCGTGCCAGCAGGGTAAAAGGGGGTGCTGATGCCGCGGCTGTAGTCACTAGGGGAGTTCGAGTCCCGCTCGTTCAAACGTGAAACCCCCTGATAGGGAAGTGCCACATCAGCAGCGGGCTCAAACGCGGATACATCGTTGTGCGCGACGGCATCCGCGGCGGCCAGCTGCTGTTTATACCGGTTCAACGCCGCATCGTACGAACCATGCGATGCGAACGACGGACGGTGCGAGGATTGCTGGAGCGAGAAGGGCTGTGTGTCATTCAGCTGCAGGCGGTTCAGACTAGCGCTCAGATCCCCTTGAGTGCTGGAAGGCCTGTGATCAAGAGTGTCCGAGTGGAAGGACGGGTGAGGCGAATGAGAGGGGCGCTGAGGTGCCAAAGAGATAGAGTTATGTCCCAGGTGATGGGATGAGTAGACATTCGAGCAGGAGCCCTGGCCATTTCCCGTCGGAAGGGGCTCAGTGCCGAGCGGGGAGAACGGGGTGAGGCTTCCCGAAACCATGACGTCCTCGGCGCGCCCGCTGGGGACCAGATTTCCTTTGGATTGGAAGCCCGCCGCAGGCGAACCGCCATCGTAACTCGGCCGCTGGCGAGCTCCATATACCGCCCGCTGCCGATTGCCGAGATCATCATCTTGAAGGCTGCCAAAGTTACCGAACGCCAAAGAATCCGTACCGGAGGACGCGAAGTTGTCGGACGTTGCGTACAGGTAGGACTTTGCGGCTGCGGCACTGGATGAGGTCTGACCAATGGCGGAGGGGCGATGCATTGGGAAGTACGGGTTTGTTGCATCGCCCGACTCAGCCCTGGATGATACACTACGGTCACCCCGACTTTCGACCGGAGAGGGAGTCATGCCCTTGCTCGAGGCCATGCCCAGGGAAGTAGTTGGGCTGACGGTGCTCCACGGCACGCTGTGACGTCCTCCCGCCCAGCCTTCCGATTCCGAGGTCGAAAGCAGCGAGCTCGACCCGGTCTTGCTGCCAAACGCATTATCTGCAGACGGTGTCAGTCCGTCCTGTTAGGGAGCGAATGGGAGGGGAGTGCCTGCTCCAGAGAGCACACTTACCCTGGTTGACCGTCGATTCGGACGAGCTATCGGAGCCGAAAGCCGTGCTCAGGCTAGCGTTGGACCAGATATTGCTGTTCCAGCCGGCCTTTCCAGCACCGAAGCCGCCGCCCATCGAGCCGGGTCGGGATCGTTCACCGCCCAGGACCGACGACGAGCTGAGGCGATTGTGTCGTGGCTATCAACGGGGTTAGTAACGCTCGTAACAGGCAAACCTGGGCGGAATCGTCTCACATTGTGGCAGCTGGATCCGCCGTTGGATCCGGCACCCATCATCGACGCCATATGGTCGGATAAAATATGCTTGGGGTTGTTAGGGGCGGGTTTACGGAGCCAGCGCAACACGAGCTGCCCGTGTCTGTACGGACCCTCGAAACCTGTGTCGAAGACGAAGAAACTCGTCCAGGGTAGATATTTCCAGGCGCCAAATGTCACAGACAAGATTCAAACACTGTTGTTGTTGGCCAGCCCGGTTAGCAATAGCCATCCCGCATCCAGGTGCGTGGGGGAGAAGAACAGCCCAACTCACCACGCTCGCCCAAGGGAGGGCGCGATTGGCAAGGGGATGTATGAACCCCTGCGCACAAGTGTAAGACCTCCAGGATCCTCACGTGTATACAGCAGACGACCAGGGCCGTCCGGAGTTGACGAGTGGATGCTGTTCCGATGGGAGAATATCGTCACAGAGAAAGGGCGATGCGAGCAGGATGGGATTGCAGGGCGACACCAGCGGTTTGTCCAGTGGATACTATTTTCACAGCAGCAGTCGGCCGGTAACGCAATGGTCTGCATGTAGTTAGTACCGTTGGGACCGATGGCCGTGCAACTCCGTGCATGCCCTTCCGGGGAATTTGAGAGAAGGCGAAACGCAGGACAGAGGACAGTGGTGGTTCTGGAGGGGAGCGCGGGCAACCGCCCGGGGGGAGAAAGGGGGAAACACTGGGGGAGCGTTGCGGCAAGGGGCAGGAGCGATCGAAGGGAGCGCAGCGAGGTCGACGAAGAAGGAATGCTGGCCGAATTTGACAACACAGGGAGTACAATCGGCGACGATCTGATTAGTCGATGGCAGGAATGTCCACGGTGCCAAGGCAGAAGAACAAAGGGAGGCCAGACAACCGAAGTCTCAAACCCGACGGATCTGAAAAGAAAAAGACGACAAGAGGAAAGAGAGGAGCAAAGAAGGTGCTGAATTGTAAGAGTCACACAGACTGGCCAGGTCTCTCTCTGGCCTTGGGGAAGAAAGATGGATTTTTCCGGCCCTTTCGGACCACAAGCAGAGCTGGCGGAGAGCAAAAAAGCAGGGCGGGAACTAACTTTTTGGTCAATTTGAAGGTCTGTTTTTTTTACTTGTTTTTTTCAGACTGGGAGCCTTGCCGCGACCACGCGACTCGGTGAGCTCGAACAAGCACTACAGGAAAGAAAGCAGAAGGAGAGAAAAAAAGAAAAAGAAGACTGCAGGGTGAAATTCCAGAGGTGAAAGGGAAGGAGAGAAAAAGAAGGGAAGAGAATGGGGAGAAGAAAGAAGAGGCAGCTTCGATGATGCTGGGTATGGGTGTGGAAGTTACAGCTCAGTTACCAAGTTTACAATACGTGGAGCTGGCAGGAAGCTGAGAGGTACCGAGAGCAGCCAGTGAATGGCCGCGCCAATGCAAGTATCCGGGACTAGCGCCATGGCCAGAAGCCAAAAGCGGCTGTAATAGGATGGTAACTCGACGCGGCCCAGCGGTGATGATCGAACGGGTCGTGCGAGCGTTTGAACATAGTACAATGAGCTCCTACCTACCATGGATGTGAAGATGCAGGGAAGGTGGTACTTTCCCTTTTTCTGCACCTTCTTTTTCTTCCCCATTGCGTGGTCTGAGACTTAAGAGCCCCAAAAGAGCAAGTGCTGTTGTTCCCTGGGTGCCTTCCCCCGCTCCACCCCCCTCTTCTCCAACCGCTCGCTGCCTGCTGGGGCGGGATGATGTCAGGGAGGTACAGAGTACTACTAACTAGTAGGTAGGACCTATTCCGTGCGTTCGCATGGAGTGAGATTGAACAAGCAGTCTAGGAGCAATGGAAGAACACTGGGCTAATGATTCACTCCCGTCGTTGAATAGGGCTCTTGAATTGAAGTTTTACCCAAATCAGATAGGAGAGAGCCGGGTCCATCCCCAGAACAAAAGGCTCGCCATTACTTATCATCCAAGATGGCGACTACCGTAATGAATTTCATAACTACCAACTCCATCTTGAAACCCCATCGGTGATGGCCTTGTTGCGCGCTGTGTCAAAAAGTGTCACGACCACGGAGCCTCACAGTCGCAGTGTTTGAACATGGTCCCTGGTCCCTGGCAGGCGGCCATCAGTTGCAACGGGGATGCCTTGTATACAGCAGCAGGTCAAGTTGCCTTGAGAATTGCCGAGGATGAGGTTCGGTGGGGATAGCGTGACCTAATATTGATAATGAGATGCGCCGGCAAGCCCTACACTATGCCGCTAGTGCCTAGTGGGCGCTAGGCCTACCGACCATTACTCCATAGCGCTCGATCGGATCGACGCTCGATCTAGACTCAAGCTTCAAGCTCGTCCCGCTGGGTCTTGAGAGCGTTGTTTGGATCATGCGGAAAATTCAGCAGCCAAAGGACCAAACTATTTACGAGTACAGAGCACACTCACACATCACGGTGAACCTACCTAGGTTCTGTCGCAGTCCATGACAACATGAGTTTTTGCACTGCTGTTTGTCTGGTTCCAGGTGAGGCGGTGGGAGACTTTTGCATTTTAGGCTAACCTATGGGTGGCTGCTGGCAATGAGAATAGAATAGAGTAGAGTTCCAGAAGAACCATGTAACCCTGGTGAGGTGAGTGGTATGCAGGGATGGGTAGAATTACAATACGTAGTCAATCACGCTGTTCACACGGCATTGTGAATAAACAATGTGACATGAAGATGGACAGGAACGGAGTACCTACGAAGTACCTACCAGGTACTCCGTACTGTACATTATTTATGCCCCTTGCTTCTGAGCGGCAGGAACAAGAGCAGCAGACAAGACTCTGATCATGTGATCATAAGAAAGAGCAGTTGGACATGCGGATCCTACAAGAACAGTACAGTAGGTACCGGTACTGTACTCCGTAAATATTCCTGCCCTCCTCAGTGGGTCCAGGGCAGAGGATCATCCGATGCTTGGCATGTTTCCACGGTCTCAAGGACCAAACCATTCCAATTCTGCTCTCTCAATGATGACATCCATCACTTCCATCGCTCACAGAATCCGTGGTTGACATGGAAATTGCCTCACCCACCTTTGGCTCCAACCCTCCATCATGCTGTCATGTTGTTGCCGGGGTACGATGTTCTGGAGCGAATTGATGGAAGGTCACTTTAGCTCGATTCCAGGATTCAGGACCTAGGTACTCCGTAATGTACCTTACTTTACTCGCTGGATGCAGAAAAAAGCCGAGGTACGATCGACAGCGATGCTGGTCGGACAGGAGCTGATGTTTGTACAGTCGACCGGCAGTTTCTTTTCGAGTCCCCAGTTCCCTCAAAACATGCCATAGGCTGTCCACTTTAGTGCCAGGAGCGTTCCGACTGTCGGACTGTGGACAGTACAAGTACGGAGTACTCCGTACTTGCAGGCTGTATTTGAATAGTAGGATACGTTCTCCCATTTCCAGGCTCCCCGACTGTTTGCCGGAAAGAAAAGCGTGATGGCTTTGGTGATCCTTGTCAGTCACAAGCAGGACAGGCAAGAAGGTGAAGTACCTCCTTCGAAAGCCCGATGATGTCCTTGGTTCGAGTATTGATTTGATACGGTAGGTAGTCCGCTTCGGACATTTTGTGGACAACCTGCATCTTCATTCAAGCTCAGTCCGATTTGCCGTTTCTCCAACGCCATTCCTATGGCAGAAACGCTGGATCCATGAATCTGGAATCATGCTCATTGCATCATAAGTAGAATAGGACACCCACTTGGTTCCCACGAAGAACCAAACAATAGCCAGGTGACATCATAATGGACCGAAGCAGTAGGCTCGTACTCCATACTCAGCCAGATGAACATTTGCACTACTGAGAACCACTACGTTGCAGGCTGCTTATGACTCAGGAATAGACTTGCTCGGGACTGTCCAATGATTAGTACATGCTCTCAACCCATCATCCTGCGCCCATCAACTTCATCTATATGGTAGGCTACCAGTACCTACAGTGCTGGTGGGAGCAGTACGGCGAGTTTCCCGCGCCTGAACCATCAGAATGTCAACGCTATCATCAACTGAAGCTCAAGTGAAGTACTGTTGCAGCTACTCCGTAATTAGAGATTCTTGAATTTCTCGCCCTGTCATGCTTATTGAAGAATAGTACCTAATGCCAGTTGACAGGCATTCGGCCAATCTTGCCAATCATCACGCGCACACAAAAGTGACAACACTTGAAGGGAGAAACTCCATTGGTGCCATTTATTGACTCTTTACCTGTTCCAGATTAGCGCGAACTTTTGATGAAATTGATTGGCGAATAACTTAACTAAGAGCGACCACGGTGCCGCGTCGGTGCGGCTGCAGCCCGAACGGCTCCAATCCCCATTGGGTTTCCCAGAATTCCACCCCCTTTTCCTCTCTCCCGCTCTCTCTCATCACCATTCAAACATTCCCATTCCTCGCCGTCCTTCGCTTCTCCTCCCTCTCATTCCTCTCAACCCCTTGTTTTGAGCAGGTGCCCATAGCTTCACTCTTTAGCTGTGCACCGTGCTGTCCGTTCATTCGCTTGACTCCGACCCCTCCCCGACTCTCCTTAATCCGACAATATCAAAACAGTTCGGTCGAACCAACTCGACGATACCGCCGCTCTTTCGCAGAATAACCGCAGGCCCGCAACGCGGGCATACAAATCTCTGCCGCTCCCTTATATCATCACCTTGTCAGCAAAATCATGGCGCCCGTTCATGTTCTCGTTGCTCGGGATGACGACGACTCCTCCGCCGGCCTGTCGACGGCCAACGTCAATCTGGTGATCTCGTTGCTGGCCCTGGTATTGTTCGGCATTATCCTGGTTGGCGTCCTGCTGCTGCTGCGCCAGCGTCGTCGCAAACTGGCTGTCAAAAATGAAGCGAGGAGCCGCCGCGTGACAATCACGGCCACACAAAACGGCGAGTCCGTCTACGTCTACAATGAGAAGCGCAATGACGATTCTTCCAACCCGTCCAGCCCCGTTCCTGAAATCCACATCACCTTCCCTGAAGAGGAAGATGAGTCCGGCAAGCGCAAGTCGGGCCGCGTCGTTGTCGTGCACGTCAGCGAAACGGGCGGCGTCGGCCTCGAGCCGTACCGTGAGCCGCCTCCATATCCGGCCAACGAGTCTAGTCGCTTCCAGGACCTGGACTTGGAGCGCATGGGTGGGTTAAAGGAGAAAGAGGATGCCCACCGATGGTCGTAGTCGGCCGGATCGACCTGCTGGCCGAACCGCAGTCGTTTGACAATCACTACGAAGGTCGTGAGATTGAGCGCCGGTGCGCGGATTTGCGATTTCATTGCGATGACGTCTCAGCATGACAGGCCCTAGATCTGGCGGGTTCACTTCTGTCGATGGGTCGCTGGTTCTGGTTTCGGTTGATTTGACTTGGATTTCTTTTCTGATTCCCCTCGCGACCAGTTGACTGGTTGTTTTTCTTAATCGCACACATTGTCGGTGATTCCTTTTTCTTTTTGGCGGGACCCTTGATCTCTGTAAGCCTCGAGAGGAGGTATTGATGCTGCGTCCATGGCCCGTCGGTCATATTCTCGCCCTGGTGTATATCTTTTTTTTTTCTACTTGATATTGCTTATTTGGTTTATCTTTATTTCTCTTCGAAATGCCCGCACCCTGCCATGTCACTAGGGTGTGAGACGAGTCCTTGACTCGGATTTGTACATCGGACCTTGAGCGCCTGGTAATGCTACGATTTTGACAAATGGATTCCTATAGTCCCTACAAGTACGAAGAAATACGAGAGAAGCAATAACTCTTCTATTGAAATGATGTTTTTTTTTTTTTTTTGGTCGTGGTGGTGAACATCCGGAACTTGGCCGATCTTCGAGCTCCGCACCGTTGTAGTATGTAGCTCTCAGGATAAGGAAGCTATGGAGAACTTGAACTTCAACTCAATTGATCCCGAATTTTCCACATACACGACTATCTACCTTCTTGACTCGTGAAATCACCGCTAATTTACGGTCGATGCTCGAGTTGAGGTCCTTTCACTCTCAACCCGTCGCTCCAATGCCTCTCCGCCCGAGCCGAATTGACGCCCACGCGCTCCTTTTTTGATTGACCTGCTCTGACGTCGCTATCACCCAGCCAACTCGATTATTATGTCCGCGTCAAAAAGATCTGGAGCACCGCCGGACGACAATGCGGGAAGCTCATCATCGAATTCTGCGCCGGCCGACAAGCACGCCTCCGCGAGGGACCGCCGAAAACAACAGGATCTGAATGCGGCGCGGCCGGAAGATCCCAAGAAAGAAGCATGGCAGAAAGTGTTGGAGAACGACTTTAAGCTGAAGCATCTTGGGCTGGTGGCAGTTCTACTCTGGATTTTGTACGCTCTTGGAAGCTTTTGACAGAAACATTCGAAAGCAGAGGGGAATTGGGCTGGCTGACTCGGTTTAGCTCTCTGCATGCCGTCGGCATCTACTTCTTTACCAAAGGCTTCCTGTTGACTCGCATGGTTTTGGAAAATAAATCCGCGTGCGACGTGCTCCCCTACGATGACCACGCTGCGACGCCCTCGGTTGGCACCGGAGACCCAGATCGAGGATGCTGGCACCCCAAGACCTTTGACAAGGCCATCTTCATAATCATCGACGCACTGCGCTACGATTTCACGGTCCCTTTTCGCCCCGAGGCTGAGGGTGACCGGCCGCACCTGTTCCACGAGGAGATTCCGGTCCTGTATGAGACCGCGGTGCAGAGTCCGGACAAGGCTTTCCTGCGACCCTTCATTGCTGATCCTCCCACGACTACCCTGCAACGATTGAAGGGGTTGACAACCGGAACTTTGCCGACCTTTGTTGACGCCGGGTCGAACTTTGCGGGGACTGCCATTGACGAGGATAACGTAGTTGCGCAATTGCGCGCTGCCGGTAAGAAACTCGTTCACCTCGGCGACGACACCTGGCATGCGCTGTTTCCGGACTATTTCGACCCGAACCTGACTCGCCCGTTTGACTCGTTCAATGTGTGGGATTTGCATACTGTAGACGATGGCGTTAATACTCACCTATTCCCCCTGCTCCATCCGGACAATGCCACCAAGTGGGATGTAATCTTTGGCCACTACCTCGGCGTTGACCACGCAGGGCATCGGTACGGCCCGGATCATCCGGCAATGGCTGCGAAGCTGAAGCAGATGGACCAAGTCATTCGCGATCTGATCGATCGGATCGACGACAACACGTTGCTCATCGTCATGGGAGACCACGGAATGGACTCCAAAGGCGACCACGGCGGCGAGTCGGATGACGAGGTCGAGGCTGCGCTGTGGATGTACGCCAAAAAGGGCATTTTTGGCCGTACGCACCCAGACTTGCTCACTCCTCCGCCGACGGCGAAGGAACACGCGATCCCGCAGATCGATATTGTGCCGACACTGTCGCTGCTACTTGGGATCCCCATCCCGTTCAACAACCTGGGGTCGCCCATCGAGGAGGCGTTCGTGGGGCGTTCTGGCAATAATTGGAAGAACCTAGCCGCCGTGAACCGTTTGACGTCTGCCCAGATCAAGCGGTATCAACACCAGTATGCGATTGCGCGGGGAATGGATAATGACCAGACGTCTGGTCCGTTGGCGCTGTGGCTGCAGGCCGAGTCGCAGTGGAAAGCACTCGGGAAGCAGGGATCCAATGACCAGCTGCGGGCAGCGTACGATGCGTATCGGGAATATCAACGGCGGACACTGAATGTCTGCCGTGGTCTGTGGGCGCGATTCGATGTACCCAGCATGATTGAAGGAGTGCTGCTGCTGTTTGGCGGCTTGCTCATCTTGATCCTCTACGCTCGGGGTCTCCGTGTCGAGCGCACGCAGATCACCACTCTACTTTTGACTCGAATTGGTCTGGGCTTGGGAATTGGCGGCGGTGCTGGCTTGCTGGCTTCCGTGGCGGGACTGGGTGAGGCTGCCGCGTGGGAGAGCATGGCCCTGGGAGCGGCCGTTGGGAGCATGCTAGCGGCGGCGTCGACCATGTTTTGGATACCGGGCAAACTACGGCTGCCACTGCCACGGTCTTTATGGTCTTGGTTCTGCTTGATCGCCACGGTGTCCCAGTCGATTGGTTTTGCATCTAATTCATACACGATCTGGGAGGACGAGATTCTCCTCTTCTTCCTGACGACGTTTGGCGTGCTAGCTGGTGTATCGTCGATGCGGCAAAAGTCGACATCAGATCGGGTGCTCGGGGTATACCACTCGATCCTGTTTGTGCTGCTGGGGCGGCTGGCATCCGTGTCGCGACTGTGCCGCGAAGAGCAGATGCCGTACTGTCGGACGACATACTACGCGTCGGCAACATCGTCGACGTCTGCGCCCTGGCAGCTAGCAATCCCGTTTGCCGTAGCGGCGATCCTGCCGAGCGTGGTGCGGTCATTCTATGCCGGGTCCAAATCGTACGAGGGAACCGCTACGTTTTGGATCGGCTTCGCCTTCCGGGCCGGGCTGTTTTTGTCTGCCATCTACTGGACCTTGGAGGCAGCAGACGACGGTGACTGGGCCGGCGGGATCAGCACTACGCGTCTGAAAACGGTGCGGGTGCTGATCGCGCAGGTTGGGCTGGCAGTGGCGTTGGCGGCGGGGACGACGATGTTTGTATGGGGCAAGCCCTGCGTCAGCATCAACATCGCGACCTCCACGGACGAGGCGACATCTGAGAAACGCACGACCGTAACAATCCTAGGCTTCGCCAACGTCCACGGCACGCGGTTCTTCCTGCTCGTGCTCAACATGTACCTTGCCGCGGTGCTCGTCTCCAAACCCATGGGCCAGGGCGCGCTGGCACTGCAGCTCCTGCAAACCCTCAGCCTGCTCGAAATCCTGGACACGAACGGCCTGACCACCACTCCAGGCAGCGGCGGCGGCAGCGGGCCCGCGGGTGTCGGCCCCATCGTCCTCGGCCTCCTGGGCTCCTTCCATTACTTCAAAACCGGCCACCAGGCCACGCTGAGCAGCATCCAGTGGGAAAGCGCCTTTGTCGCGCTGACCACCGTGCGCTACCCATGGTCACCTTTACTCGTCGTGCTCAACACGCTAGGCGCGCAGATCCTCGCCGCCGTGGCGGTTCCTGTCACGGTGTTGTGGAAGCGGCCAATCGACTCGGAACGCTTCAATCCTTCCTTTTCATCATCATCATCATCATCATCATCATCCCCGGCGAGGCTCCTCTCCGACGTCGCGCAGGCCGTTACGACACATCTCCTTTACCACGCCACGATTAACCTCGCGACGACCATGTGGGCGGGTCATCTCCGGCGGCATCTCATGCTGTACCGCATCTTCAGTCCGCGGTTCATGCTGGGTGCGGTGGTGTTGCTCGTGGTGGATCTGGTTCTGGCGCTAGTGGCGGTTGGGTTTGGCGTGAGGTGGAATACCTTGAGTGTTGCGGAGGTGTTTGGGTGGTGAGCTGTCTCATTTCCCGAATCCATCCATCAGCCCTATTGTACTGTAGATTACTTTACTGTTCACTGATAGATATGATTTGGAAGAAAAACAAAAACTTTTTTTTTTCTTTCATTCATTCACGTCATTACCGTTCCATCATGAACCTAGTCGTTGAATAGGATAGGATATAGGTAGGTAGTAGGTATATGCAGCATGAACATCACCACATCACACGCACACGCAACATCACGATAAGAAAAAAAAAAAAAAAAAAGGCAACTTCAACGCGTCCATTGCGAAAAATCCAACGCTTGAACCGCACCCGTATTCATCGCCGCCGTCCAATCAGCCATATAATCCCGGGATTCCGCCGCTGCCGCCGTGGCCGTCGTGGTTGTGGTCGTCGTCGTCGTCGTCGAAGAAGAAGAAGAAGATGCAGGAACGGGAGCTTTTCGACGACCACCCCCAAACACCCCGGCATCGTTGGCGTCACCCTCCGCGGCGTGCATCTGCGCCGCCAACACACGGTCACGCAGCCGCTTGATTTCCCGGAGTCGGTTGCGCCAGGAGGAGATGTGTTCGCCGCCGGCGCCGCCGACTTCGCGACTGTTCCAGACGAGGGCGAAGACGGACGCGTTGAGGGCGAGGATGCGGACGTATCCGGCGAGGCTTTTCCCGGAGATGATTTTGCGGGTGGATGCCGCGGAGATTTCGGGAAGGCCGGGCTTGCTCATGACGCGGACAAGGTAGAAGGTGTTGTGGAAGGTGGTGAGACTATCCTCTTTATCATCATCATAATTATTCTCGTCGTTTTCCGGGGTTGTGTCGGAATCGTCGTCGGCAATCCGACTCACCGGCGTGATGACGATATTGACCGAGTTGAACTGCGACGGGATCGTGTCAAAGTCAAACGGCACGTTGGACCGGTTGAAGATGATGTTGACAAAGTCGTTGCCCACGTGCCGCTTCTTGTTGATGCACTGCGGGTCCTGCTCGCGGTTCGTCGGCATCATCGTCGTGATGTGGAAGACCAACTCCGTCACCCGATCACGCCACGCGTACGTGTACTCGCCGTCGATGTCTGGATGGAGGCCCTGCGTGTTAAACTGCGCGCCCCGGATGGCCACTTTCGTGCCTAGCCCCTCCAAGAAGTGCTCGTAGTCTCGGCTGCCCTTGGTGTTGGCCAGAATGTCCGCCTCCAGCGTCTGGTTCCGGTCGATGAACACCACGCCGACCTTGTGCGAGTCCACGATGTCGTTGCGGTCAAACGTGCTGAGCGCCCGCCGCGTCATGTCGTCGTCCGGCAGCGGAATCGGTTGCATTGCCCGCGGCGTCGGAAACGCCGTCGTCATCATCTGCAGCAGAACATGGCTCGGGAGGATCGCCGTCCGGCTGCCCCGGTCCACTATGTCCGGCGTCGCCGGGACCTGGTGTGGCAGCGTTGGCGCCGTCCGTTGTCGGTACTCCGCATACGTTGTCCCCGATGCCATCCGCTTCGTGATCTGCGTTAGCCCAGACACCCCCGCCGTCTCGATCGTCACGATGCTCGTCCCCACTATCCACGACTTCTTCGTCACGGGACCGTCCTCGGGACTGGGCGGGAACGTCTCGTACGGGATCGTATCTCCCAGGTCCGAATACGTCACCCGCTGCATAAAGTCGATAAAAACCTCGCTCTGCTCTTCAATCACCTCCCGCCCGTGCTCGTCCGTGAAGATCAGCCGGCTGGTGATCCAGTTGACGTGCTTGGCCCGGTCCTGGATCTTGAGCGACAGGAACCAAAACACCATCACATGGAACGTCAGCGCGTACACGTAGCGAGACACCCCACCCTGCCATGCTGTGTCACCCGATTCCGCCTGCGCGGCGGCAATCTCCCGCAGTCCACCGCTCAGCCGCGCGGTCACCGTGCTGCTGCTGCCGCGCGAGTTATTGGGCGACTCCGGCTCCGCCGCGTAACGCTGTTGCCGCGTCGTCTGGATGAAGCGGACGCAGATGCCAAACACCGTCCGGATCTCTTCCTCGCGCAAATTCACGTACACGTCCGGCAACCGGGCCAAAAGTGCGAGGAACTCCAAAATGTGCACCGCCAGGTTCGCCATCGTGATCACCTTGGACATCTTGTCCAGAATCGCATTCAACGACTTGGTCACTGAGAGTGGCATCTCGTGGCAGCAGACATCCAACGCGTGCAGGCACCCCTGTGAGGTCCCGTCCCACGATCCAATCCCAAGCATGAATGCGCGAACGAGCTCGTCCTTCTCGCTTTTGGCAAAGTGCCCGTGGTATCCAATGAGCATCGTCAGCGCCTCGTAGATGCAGATCGCCACGTCGGCCTTTTTGATTCCGCTCCAGGCCGGCGGCTCCCGGAACGTCTCACCCTTGATCTGTCCGCACAGGACATTGCGCAGCATCTGGATTTGAGGCACCGCGCTCGAGAAAAAGTCCCGGTTGGCAAGCTGCGCCCCTAGAAAGGCGACAATGTAGCTGTACACATCCCAGGGCGTTTCTCGTCTTTGCAGTAAGTCGATTACCGTCTCCAAATACACGTTGATCTTCAACGTTACGCGCTCTTGTGTTTCAGACGACTCGTCTTCCTGCTCCGGTGTCGATGGCTCCTTGAAGGCGAACACGTACGGGCTGGGGACCAGCGGAGGATCCTCAGGAAGACTCTGGGAACCTGCCAAGGTCCAGCTGGGTGGCGTCCATTTCATGCCCCGCAGTTGGGAACTGCTCACGCGGCTCATAGACCGCGATGGGGTTGCCGACACAGTCGGATGGGAAGGCCTTACTAGTTGCGCCGCAGAATCCTCTCCTATCGAGCTGCGTTCTGTACCGGACGCGTCGCTCGTTGACCCCTGTCTTCCCCCACCATCAGACGACCGACTCATGATATTCACAAGATATTCATTGTCAACGTCAGTGACGACCATGACTGCGCCCCGTGAGTCACATCTTAGTCGGTAAAACAGTTTAAATACGGTTAGCAAGGTATCCGGTAGCCTCTTTTTCCATGTCTTCATGACGAAGATGAGAGCCTCGAAAATCAACTGGGCCCTCTCGGCCGACGCGTTGAGGAAGCGCAGGAATAGTTTCACGAGACCGGTCGCGCAGATGTTCGACAGGGATGATTCCGGCTCCCCAGAAGCTGAACTGCGGCGTGACGATGGTGCGGTAGTTTTGCCTTCGCCATCGACAAGATCACCCGCCATGGGAGAACTCATGGTGTCCACAATGGTGCGCAGCATGGTGTCGTCCCCCTTGCACGCAATGTCCACCATTACTGAAACCAGTGCCTCCAGATACAGCGGATCCTGCTCCTCGGCGAAGTCTTCCAACAACGTGGTGATCAGTCCTGCCTTTTCGAACTGCTCCAATGAATCCCGCTCGAACAACGCATCCTTCAGAGTCTCCAAGGCCGCAACACGGACCTCGGTCGTTTTCTCAGGCGAACGCAGGAAAGACTCAATGAGCCATCGCGAGAGAGACTCCCAACCATCCTGCCCAGGGAAGCATGCTCGCCGAGCCATGAATGACCCAAGGAGGAGTCTTGCATGGGACGTGGACAAATGACGGTGAACCTTCATCAAAAAACGCTCGGTCTCCGCTTGCTGCCCTGGAGATAGTCGGCCCCAAACCTTTTCCAGCGCCGTAGCCAGACGTCCAACGTTGGTTACTATAGTCGCAACGGCCTCCTCCTGACTGGGAGAGGCCTTGGCGGGCGACCCCGCCGTCGACTGTGGTGATTGGGTGACTTCGGTTTGAGCGCACACCACCAGCAGCTGCACAAATGTCGACCAGTCTGGCTGTTGAATACAAACTCCGGAATAATCGCTGTCCAGCATGTTCATACAGAGGTCTAAAATATCTGCCTTCACCCGCGCATCCTCCCAAGTCGCGACCACAAGCAAGGAGTCGACCAATGCAGGAAATGACACCTCGGGATAACCCTCTTGCTTGCCATGCATGAGGATGAGATCCGTGAAGACATCGATCACGCCCCTCACGACATTCAAATATCGCCCTCTTGAAGTTGGTTCGTTGTCCAGGAATGAGTGCAGTGTGTCGACCATGAGCTGCTTCCTGGTGGAAAGCGCCAGATTCCGTACCACCGCAGAGGTAGGGTGGGCCAGTTGTTTCACTGAGGCATAAATACTGCACAATACCTCCAATAGGCTCGCAAGTGCCTTCTCAGGCACTTCAGCATACAAGATCACAGCGTCAAACACTGTCAGTGCGTTTCTGATGTCGAGGACCACGCTAGTTTTTTTGCAGACGCTGCAGATCTCGGACAGAAGATGCGCGAGTTCGTCGTCTGACGTAGGTTGGGATTGTAGTTTGATTACCGTCGCGATGAACTCGAGCAGATGATTGAGGTTTTCATCATCGTCGTATCGAAAACCAGTTGGCCGGGGTGTTTTATTTTTCCGTGCTCTGGACCGCGCCTCCGCGACTGCGTTGTAGAGCGGCGATATGCATTCCGCCAGTGTTGGCAGGACAGGAAGGCTGGTGAAATCCAATCTTTTGCCGTCGTTGGACAACGAAGCCATGGCGTTTACTCGCGATGGAATGACGTTGGCCTCCGTCGGCAACGAAATGGACTCCCATATCCTCTCTTTTGCGTCCGGCGCATAATCTTGCCGTGCCGCAACAGCGTCCAAAAGTTTGGCACCCTGACACCGGGCTTCCTCCGATTCTTTGTCGTGGATGAGATACGAACCGGCCTCCCACAGGGCCAGCGACTGCTCCGGGGTAAAACGATGCAATACTCTGGCCACATTCTCCGCCTCATGGCCGGCCGTGGTCGAGCTGGTTCCAAATTGTAAACTCCGCAGAGCAGTCTCGAAATCGGGGGCGGGGCCCAAGTCACCGCTTGAAGGCATGGAGCCAGCGGCACGATTGAGCGACTCGAATCCAAAGTTTGTGCGGCTGCTTCGACGGGGATCGATTTCATTGCCCGAGCCGATCTCTGGACTGGTCTCTGCGGTAGACAGCGGCGAAAGGGACTTACGGCGGCCAGAAGCTAACGTCTTGAACACGTCCGCCAGCGCGGACGGTTTATGTGACGACGGATCATGATCAGAAGGCATCCACGATCGTCAAAATCGGTGGACAGGTTGACCAGAGGCTTGCCAACGATTTGAAGAGCAAAGGCTGGGAGCGATGGATCGAAGGCCGCCGTGGTGAGTCAATGGTCACTTAGTCACAGGGTATACCGGGACATAGAGTTCAGTGTAGCTGCATCTGCGGACCTCAGCTTTGCCAGGGGTCTGTCAGTGATCTCGCGCAGTGGACGTTCTAGTTATCTCCATGCGACAGTGACGCGTTTCCTTCGTAGACCAAATTGGATGAAAATCTCTGGTTCCTGATTTTTTCGTCGGTCCAACTTGATAAGCATCATCTCCCAAATGGAGACGACAGAGTTTCTCCGAGGTTTTACGGTTCTCACGCCCCAACTGACTTCTCTAGCGCTACAGCAACAAAATAGACCTCGCCGAAACGATCATCAGTCACTTTTCCTCGCAAAACTGCGCCGGGAAAGCGTTAAATCACGACAGCAGACAGCGAAAAAATAAACGGAAAAACATTCTTCCTTGGATCATCACGTGATTGACAAAATCATGCCAACCCCTCACCGCCTACCGTCCCGCCAAACAAACTGCCAAACTGGGTAAGTGATCCTAAGTTCTGGGCCAACAAGAGGTTGTCAAGCTCTCAGTTTTCTCCGAACCAGATCGAATTCGAACCGGACTATCGCTCCATCTATCGGCCGTCTTGAGATTGTTCATCGGTGCGCAGTTCCAATCGTGCCGCTCCAAGATGGCTGTCAACCTCGGAGCTGTCGCCCAGTTACTGGAGGCGAGCTTAGATCCAAAGCAAAACAAGCAAGGTATGTCACGAGCCTTTTGACTGGGTCTCGTACGCCCATCGCTGACGCTGTCTGTGACAGCCGAGCTGGCTCTTCGCCAGGAAGAGAAGAAGCCGGGCTTCTCGTTATCATTGTTACAGATCACGGCGTCTCCCGATTACCCCTACACCACCCGCCTGGCCAGCGCATTGTGCTTCAAGAACCTCATCAAGCGGAATTGGACAGATGAAGATGGAAATTACAAGCTTCCCCAGGATGAGGTAGTTACGATCAAACGTGAACTGATCAATTTGATGATCTCGATGCCGGCGGGCATTCAGACGCAGCTGGGTGACGCGGTCAGTGTCATTGCCGACAGTGATTTCTGGCAACGGTGGGACACGTTGGTAGATGTACGTTGAATTCTTCATTCAGAACTAGCTGGATGACTGATAGTGGACAGGATCTTGTTGCTCGACTGGATCCGCAAAACCCGTCCGTGAATAACGGTGTTCTCTCAGTTGCGCACTCGATCTTTAAGCGATGGCGGCCGCTGTTTCGATCTGATGAACTGTATACAGAAATCAACCATGTGTTGTCGAAGTTTGGGAACCCATACTTGGCCCTGTTTGAGGTGAGTATTCTGATGTGCTGGTCCAATGTCGACCATCCAGCTAACAAAAGTTAGAGTTTGGATGCCTTCATCAAAGCAAACGAGTCCAACAAGGACCAGCTCATCCAGGGGTACACACAACTCAACTTGATGATCAAGTTGATGTACGACCTAGCTTGTCACGATCTCCCGCCAGTGTTTGAAGACCACCTCTCAACCCTTGCGAACATTCTCCACAAGTACCTTCTTTACGACAACCCACTGCTCCAAACGGATGATGATAGTGAGACTAGTCTGCTGGAATATGTGCGAGCCGGGATTTTTGAAGTGTTGACACTATTCGTGCAAATGTACCTGGATGTGTTTGGGCCGCACGTCGGGCAATTTGTGGGAAGCTCCTGGAACCTGTTGACGAGCATCGGTCAGGAGACGAAGTACGATATTCTAGTCAGCAAAGCCCTCCACTTCCTCACTTCGACGACGAGCGCTCCAGAACATGCTGCCTTGTTCCAGGACGAAGCCACACTTAGTCAGGTTATTGAGAAGGTCATCCTGCCCAATGTTACTCTGCGAGAGTCCGACGAGGAATTGTTCGAAGACGAGCCCATTGAATTCATTCGGCGCGACCTCGAGGGTTCCGATACTGAGACAAGACGGCGAGCAGCCACCGACTTCCTGCGCCAGTTGGCGTCGAAATTCGAGGCGTCAGTCACAAAGGTCGTTTCGAATTACGCAAACCACTACCTCGCTGAATACGCTAAGAACCCTGGATCCAACTGGAAATCCAAGGATACAGCAACGTATTTATTCTCTGCCATTGCCGCGAAAGGTCAGGCCACAGCGAGCCACGGCGTCACGACGGTCAACCCCCAAGTGAACATTGCCGAATTCTTCCAGAACAACCTCGCGGCAGATCTGGTCACGGAGGGCGACATCCATCCGATCCTGAAAGTGGATGCCATCAAGTACCTCTACCTCTTCAGAAGCATTATCACAAAGGATCAATGGCAAGAAGTCTTCCCCCTGCTGGTCCGACACTTGGGTTTCTCCAATTACGTTGTGTACAGCTATGCGTCGATTGCCGTTGAACGTGTTCTCACTCTGACCAGCGGCGATGGGCAGCCAGTTATCGCACCTAGCGCGATCCAGCCACTGGCCAAAGAGCTGTTGGAGCATTTGTTCCAGCTGATTGAAAAGGACCCGTCGCCGCCCAAAGTGCAAGAGAACGAATTCTTGATGCGATGCGTGATGCGCGTTTTAATCGTCATCAAGGAAGGAATTGTTCCTCATACGGACAGCGTACTGCAGCATCTGATCAAGATCACGAAACTTATCAGCCAAAACCCCAGTAACCCTCGGTTTTATTACTACCACTTCGAGGCAATGGGTGCCTTCATTCGGTATGTCCAACGAATTGCCCGAATTATTCTAGTTGCTAACGTCTCACAGTTTTGCGGCCCCCGCGGACCCAGCCAAGCTCGAGCAGGCCTTCTACAGTCCATTTGCAGAGATCCTCCAGGCTGATGTGCAAGGTAAGCTAGCTAACTACGTTGCCTGTTTCAGATGCTGACATTCTTCAGAATTCATGCCCTACGTCTTCCAGCTGTTTGCGGCTTTGCTCGAAGCTAATCCCTCGGCCACACTGCCGGAGTATTACCAAAGCCTCATTGCTCCTATACTCATGCCGGTGATGTGGGAGTCGCGAGGCAATATTCCCGCCTTGGTCCGCCTACTGTCGTCCATCATTCCTCGGGGCGCTCAGGTTATCCTCCAGAACGGCCAGGTGGAGCCCATTCTCGGTATCTTCCAGAAGTTGTTGTCAACGAAGGCCAACGAAAGTCATGGTTTCGACTTGCTGGAGAGCGTAGTTGCGAATTTCCCACCGTAAGCTCTCACCATCCCGTGAACAATACTGGCATTGCAGCTGACTCTAATGGTTAATGGACGACAGGACCGTCTTGGAGCAATATTTCGTTCAGATCATGCAAATCATCCTGACCCGTCTGCAAAACTCGAAAACCGAAAACTTGCAGCTCCGGTTTGTCCGGTTCTATCACTTTATCTCCGCACATGACGAGAAAGGCTACAGTGCGGACTTTTTCATTAACGTTACGGACAAGGTCCAGGCGGAGTATGTCGCCCAAAACTATCCCCCATGAATCATCCAAAAAGCTAATTACTGCAGCCTCTTCACACCCATTTACCTCAATATCATCCTCCCTGACTCTCAAAAGTTAGCCAAACCACTGGATCGGAAGACCGCGGTGGTTTCTTTTGCGAAGACACTCGCAAACTCCGAAGCCTTTGCGAACCGATACAAGAAGGGATGGGCCTACACTTGCGAGGCGCTGCTGAAGCTGCTTGAGCTTCCGCCCCTCCCGGCGGCTCGGGACGACATCATTCTAGACTACGACGTGGATGAGCTGGCGTTTGGCGTCGGGTTCACTCCGCTGAACACTGTCCGGCCACGTCCTCGGGATCCCTGGCCCGAGACCGGGGCGGATCTCAAGGGATGGGTCGGCAAGTATCTGAAGGAGGCTGACTCGAAGCATGGCGGACGAATCAGCGGGTTTGTGCAGGAACGACTTTCGGACGAGGCAAAGAAGGTTCTCGCCAGCTACATGACATGATGAAGGTCTCGGCTAGGAGTGTACTGATGATTTTATGCGTTCGGTAATGTCGACTTCAACATAATGGTAGAAAAAAAAAAGTTTCATTCTATGGTATATCTTCTCAACCATTACTATACACATCAGGACGCTATGTACAGATCCGGTTCCTGCCAGAGACATAGATTACCTGGATTCAAAATGACCTCACAGTAAGTATCAATTTGAAGCCTTCAGCTCCCGAGAGCCATTTTGACGATCCTCCCCCGCTTCTTCCACTTCTTCCTCCGGCGCTTCCCCCTCTTCCCCCTCTTTCTCCTCCTGCTCTTGCTGCTGCTGTTCCTCTAAGGCCTTCTGCTTTTTTTCCTCCAGAGCACGATACTTCCTACGCGCCTTCTTCGCCCTGCTGGCTTTTCTCTTCCTCTCCAACTCCCTCTTGATCGCTGCGCGTGACTGATCCCCTTTCTCCAACTCCTCTACTTTCTCCGCAAGGATCTCCATTGCAATCTTCTTATTCTGAGAGCGCGACCGCGTCGCTTGGGATTTAACTACGATACCCGTGGGTTTATGTTTGAGTTGGACAGCGGAGTTGGTTTTATTCTGTATTCGTAACATATTAGCTTCCACTCCAAAACGGGGGCAGAAGAGAAAGGCGTACGATTTTCTGCCCGCCGGGCCCCGAGCCCTTGATGTAGGAGACCTCAATATCCTTCTCGTCGAGTTTCGGTCGCGGCGGTAATTGCTTTGCGGCGAGTGGTAGGGAAGTTGAGAATAGGCGGTGGTGTTGCTGCCGCGGCGGCCGGAGCGCAGCAATTCCGCAACATGTCGGAGGCGTTGGGAATGCCCTCTTCAACAATCGACGTAATATTAATGAGCAGAGAGTCATGGTGAATGAAGGGGTTCTAAGCTCGATTCACCAAAAGTCATATGCTGTGAAGATTGTGCATTCCGTAGTCTACTCGACTAGCAAATCGAGTGAGGAGAGGCGCATTGTCGCCATATAGATATGAGTGCGGATTCGATGCACCGGTGCCGCAGAATTCTTATTTCGCTAATGTTATTCTTCGTTCAGGTTGTCGCACTTGTACACGAAAGCGAATAGCGATGTCTCGGTGCGCGTTGCTTGCTTTGAGAAGCGGTTGATCGGTGTCCCGGTATGGTAGTAATTGATTCAGAGGCTAATAGGCAGACTGGGTAGATTTTACTTGGGAGTGTGGCAGCTTGGGTGCAATTTGTGTCATGAGGCTCTCTTATTTGACACTCAATTGTGGCCCAAGTTCGAAACTTTGAATCACAGAAGATGCCTAACTAGTTACACTCCCAAAACCATACTTACTATTGACCGCGCGCGCGTAAACTCTAGTTCCTCCATAACAATGTCCTTTTATCTTCTAATCAGCTTCTTACTTGTCCAGTATCTAGGTAGTTGGTAGGTATATGTCGAGGATTACATTCAGTAGATTGGCGAAGTTAGGCCCGAAACGATCAACTTAGGGTACTCTGTACTCGAGGACAGCTTAATAGTACCTTTGGTCGGTTCAGCGTGAACTACCATCGGCTATAGGATAAGTGGATGAAGATGGAGGCGAGCCGGTTTTGAACTGCAGCCGTACCTGTTCGAGGAGTTGGCAGCTTGAATGACAGAAATGTTGGTCAAGAGACGTACGAAGGGAAGCCGTAATGAAAACACTTCTAAAGTACGAATATGATTGAAGGTTTGAAGGTGCTGCTGAGGTACATGGATTTGGGAATTCCCGCCCACCGCTCCAATCCTATGTACCACGCAAGTTGATGTTCGAAGGACAACGAGTAGTAGAGTAGTGCTCGATCCTGACAGGGCCGAGGTCTCCAAGTGATGGCCGTATCGCGCCTTTTCTGCGGCGTTCGCCTACACGGTGAGGGTGTCAGAACAGATGCAGTGATCAACAACGCTATGAGCTATTTCCGGAATGATGGCGACATGGCTGGAAGCATGCTCAACCGGTAAAGAATAGTACTAACCTATCTTCTTCCCTGGCCACAATACTGGAGGCTCTCCTCGCACGTCCAGTGCCATTCGGCCGACTGTGCTATTGTTCAGCAACGCAATGAAGTTGACTATAGATCTTGAAACGATGAGAGATCAGTCTAGACGGGCAGCAGAATAGGGAGAATCCGTCATGTCAGCCAGTTCGATTGGTACTATGTTGTTCTGGACTCGACCAAATGATGTGCAAGAGGGAACGGATATCTTGTGTTGCTGGCCGTCGTCGATTGATAGAGACGGACACAGCCATTTATTATTTGAGCGCGTGGAATCCATACTCACAAAACAGAAATTCGATCAACAGATTTCCGCTTATGGCTTTCTCTCCGAAATCGTCCTGGCAGGGCGGTCATTACTCAGTTGTGAACAGCAAGGTGGTCATCGCTTTCGTATCCCTACCGCGCTCTTCGGCAGGAACCTGAATTCGAACGTGTCCGCAAGATTGGTGGCTTCTCCGGTCTGTGTCTGTGTGACTTGGACGCGGCTGAGAACGTGCTGGTCGCACTTCGGATTGACTTGGACAAGCAACGACCAGACGTGTGGCAGACCAAGTCCATGGAGGAGGACGACGAGACGGCTGCTCGCGAAGAAAACTTTCACTTTCACTCTGCCGATGCCGGCAAACTCGCCCTTGAAACCTTGCCATGAGGCTGGCTTCACCAGTTAAACAGACGGCCACAAAACTGTAACCCAGTTCTTCTCAGAAAGGCACTAGGTGCCGAACAATATGCTTCTTTCAGAATCAAGAGAAGGGGAGGTGTTTCTCGGAGAAACGCGAAGAACTCTATACATTGAAACCTTGGTTCAATGCAGCAGACAGCAACTCCTCTTCTTGCTTATGATATCCCGCATATTATTCCCAATTGAGGAGAAAGTACTATGAGTGGATGGACGAGCTCTTCATGTATTTCGATCAATTCGATAAGTACTCTGGGCCAAAGAATCAATATCTCGTCAATGTCTCGTCATGCTACATTGCAACGAACGGCCTTGCAAACGGAACGTCAATGTCCGGGACAAAGTTTGGATTGAAAAACCAGAGCTGGATGCCATCACGGCTGGCAAAACAAAGAACTTCAGGCCCGCCGATTAGTTGTAGTACGTCTTCGTCCGTATCGAACTCAGGTTGACGGCTTTGTTTGTGCAAATACTCGTAAGTTCTGACCTCCCGAATATCCAACCGGTACGGGAGCATGCGTCTGGTGCCGTTGGCGGTATTGCAGATATCGAGACATTTGAGAGCGTCGTTCCAATAGCAGGTCATGTAGGGGGTGACGTGCTCGTACGAGTAATCTGCAACTGGGAGGGTGTAGTCAACCAACCGGTAGCTGAGCTTTTCCTTCGCATGATCATACATGAGGTCCACCATCGTGAGCTCATCGTTCATTCGGGAAGTCAGCCTCGACAACGTCTGGTGGCCAAAGGTGCGATGACTGGGCCTCCAATTCCACCACATCGGTCGGAACCTTATCGCTTCCGGTATGAGTGATAGGTGAAAATGTTTACTGTTAAGAAGCTGCCCCGTCAACGTCCACTTGGACTGGTGCACCTCCGGTGGATGTTTGTCCCAGTCTATCTGGACTGTCACGAACTCGTTCTCATCCGCGTCCACATGCCACAACAACACTTCAGCCTCACCTTCGCGGAAGCTGCCTATTGCGTGGATTTGATCCGCGCTCAAATCCCAAATGTGGATGGGTTGAAGTGGATCTGACTCAGAGGAGGAGCTGAAAAGGATCACTTTGTCTCTCTCGACATCAATCTTCCGAATGGCAAAAGGAAACTCTCTTTGTTGTTTCTTTCTTGGATGAGTGCATATCCCATACTGTCACATATCTGCAGCGCTCCCGTTATGTTAGACGCCGATAGCAAGAATAAAAAAAAAAAAAAACTACCATACTTATTGTACCACGCCAAAACGAGATAGCGATCGGACACAAAGTGTTGCCAGAATGCATGAATCGCTGATACTTGTTCGTCGGACCATCTCGAAGTCTCTGCAGTCTCAAGATTATACACATGAACGCTAGATCCCCACGTGTCATAGCTCAACTGTCGAGTGTTGTAAACAACGGGCTTAAACCCTGGCCCTGACAGTGACCAGGGAATGAACCACTTCTTAAGTGGCCGAAAACACTGCAAGCCATGCTCCCAACGAAAATATGTCATCGCGTCGTCGATCGCTACACCCTTGTTCTCCAGACCCAGGAATTCAAGTGTCCGGCTCAAAGTCCGTCGAATGACCGCTTCACACGAGAATATCGTGCGCCATTGCTTCGAGACCTAGGACGATAGTACCCCTGTGAGGACTTCCATAACGTCTTCCATCCAGAATCGACGAGCGGCAAATCAATGCGAGTACTACTTACTCTTTGGCTTCGAACAATATCTGCTGTATCTAGATACTCCAGAACCTGAAGGAGAAGATCGAGAGGCAATGAGCTGACCAAATCAGTCTCGCCAGATCCGACCCGCGCGTGAGCGTGTCGTCGCAGTGGAGGTAGAACTGTCGATGGATTCATTTGTGTTTAGAGCAGGGAACTCTCAACACTGAATGAAGAACATGTACATGTGTGACAAAGAGTGTTCCACATGGATGATCCGAGGGAAAGAGATTGCCAAATTTCAACTTCGTCGAAACGGTTGTCAATTCCGAGTCAGATTGCCGAATTACGAGTTGGGTTTACACCACTGACATATCAACTTTGCAGGCTTAACGGCTCACCCGCACTGCGTTGTGCATAAGCCGTGGAGTTAAATTTCAATGCAGCCCAATTCAGATTCAACTCCGCTATTTGTGCTTGACTTTGCGTCCTTCTCGAAAGTATCGAATGAATTCATCTAGTTACGAGAGCCGGCGGGGGATAAGTCTCATCTAACAGTAGGATGTTTACAACAAAGTTAATAGCCAACAAGCCCAAAGAGCAGCTCCGTCCTGGTCCAGTATGCGTGCGCCGCTTCTTGGATCGAGCCAATGATCCCATCCCCAGTTTCAACATCGCCTTGCAGTTTTTCGACGAAGCCGCCCAAAAAATCCGTCTGCTGGTCATCATCAGCACTGGGAAGAGAAAATGCGTTCCGGAAATAGAATGCATCGAACAGCAGCTGGATTCTCCAGTCGCGGGCATGGGTGGCGTCCGCAGACTCTCCGGGATTTCTTGCTGTTTGATCATCCTTTGAAATGCCGGACGCAGCGTCATTGCTCGCGTTGCTGTCTAGCGCCTGACTTCGAGGACCTTCAAGTTTGTCGAGCGCAGATACCAGGCACTCAGCCACGCGTTTATTGAGTGTTTGTTTCAGAACCCGCGTAGCAGAATGATTCCACAAATCCGGACCACAGGACTCCATAGCTTCAGAAAGTCGAAGGAGAAATTGAAAAGTCGACGGCAACGGCTGGGTGGGGAGCAACGGGTCGCCAGCCCAAAGGGTGCGGCCGGGGACGGGGGCCGTTGTGGATGTAGGACCTTTGAGCATCGTTTCTGGCGACGCTTGACTCAAAGTTGTCCTAACAAGTGTCTCATGCAGGCTGGGGATCAAGCGGTCTGCAAAGCTAAAGTCTTCATCACCTTGCAGGACATTAGATGGTAGGTCGCGTCGAAGATCTCGAATCAATCGTAGGAAAAACGCAGCCTTTCCGCGTTCATTTGCAGAACCGAACGACTGAAGGCTGCTTTCGAGAGACGATTGAAGCTCTTCGAAGGCCTGCTTGATCGCTGCCTTGATTGTTTCAGTGAGGAGACGGGGATCGTCTTCCACAAGTAGGCCTATCATGTTGGTGTCGTCCTCGTCTTCGTCGCTTGCAAAGTCATCATCCCACTTTGTGTGCCGTAGCTGCTCAACAAGTGTTTGAGAACGCTCAATTGTCGATCGCCAAGAGCGATACAGCTGCAACACATTGGCCAACTTTGCGTCTTGGCCGAGAAGAGTGTCCATTACTGACTGCTTGAATTCCGCAGCTCCGTCGGAGTAATCCATCGATGGAAGCGACCGATCCCAAAGGGATTTCACGGAGCCATCGTCGCGATCATCCCACTGCTCAATTACCGAGCTAACCTCGGCACCAATCAATTCTAATTGCTTCGCTTGTTGCTGTAGGATCCGTATCAACTGCGTATTGAAAACGTCTCTGAGGCCCTCGAGTACACTCAAGGACGAGTGCGTCGGTGTCGCACTCGCTTCTGCCAGCCACATGTCCACAGTCCTCTTCCGCAATGAAATGAGCTCCGCAACGCCTGCTTGGTTTTCTAGCGGGGCACGACAGGCATCTACGAACTGGCCGAAGGCCTGCCTCGACCAACTTTTGATTATCTTCTCCGCTTCTGCTTTGGAAACCTCGTTTAGCTTGATCCACGGTGTGAAATGCCTCACGCTGCTGGCAACCCATCGCTCGAAAACGTCGATATCGAGCTCGCTCACGCCTCGAATATCGCCGTCATGAAGAAGCGGACGGGATTGCAAACTACCAAGAGCGTCCAGAAACCGGCGAGAGAAGAGAGCTTTGCTGTTTTGTAGAGTCCGAATATAGAGATTCAGAGCCTTTGGTATGACCTTGCTAGCCGAGCTGCCCTGCTTGAGCTGTCTCAGGATCTGTGCCTGGCGGACCTGATGAAAATGGCGAATGACGTCCATAGAAGACATGTTGCTGATCAGACAGTACGCCGAGAGACAATCAATGATCTCTGGTCCGGTCAATGTGGGCGAGCCCAGCTTTCGATCAATGCGTCGGAGGGTGGTCTTTCGCAGTGACACGAGCTGTGACCGCAACGAGTCTACGAAGGGCGGAGCATCCTCGCGTTCTGATAGAGTTTTGTGCAGGAGCCTTGATATGACCAGTAATTTAGACGTCAGAAGCAGCGACTCGTGTCTCCGGAGCAGTCGCGAGATGGTCGATGTACACCGATGGAGGAGCGTCAATTGAGCGACTAGGGACCTATCTGTCCCCTGACCGGGCTCGGTTGTATCTCGCTCAAGCTTGTTGACTTGATGCGACTTCTTGTCAATTATATCGGCGTTGCAGTTTCGACCAATGGTGCTTAGAGTGCTTTCAACCTCCTGGATCTGCCTGTTCATGTTGACAATGGTTTCCGCCGTTGACAGGAACTCACGATATCGCGCACTAACAACCAGCCACTGCAGTCAGCATTGCAATCCCCCACCAAACCAATTGAGACATACCCGACCAGCGACCGAAGCTTCTCTTTGTTGCTGGCGATATCGCGACGGAGCTCCTGCTCCACGCGGCGCACCGTGGAGATCGGGTACTGGAAGGCATCTTTCCAAGTATTCAGGCTCTGGATATCTGGCGAATCTGACGCCATGATATTGCCTCTGGAGCGACTCTAGGAACTCGGCTTGCTTGGGATTGCGACGGGGGTGTCCAGAGACGCTGATGGAGGTGTGCAGTCGAGCTTACCTCTCGTTGGAAACGACAACAAGCTAACCAAAGTGGGAAACTCACGCTAGTCGCTAGTAATTTTCACTGTTTTTTTGATTGTAACTACTCCGTACTCCGTACCTCTGAAGTAGCCTAACTAGGTAATGGTCAAGAGGTTGAGCTCCCTTCAAAGCTCTCCCAATCGCACTTCTCTCGAGCGTGAGAGGTACCTGGTTCTCTCAGAGAAGTTGTAGTCGATCCTTGCTCTTTCCTCCGTGACGAAGAGGCGTTTGGCCATGATCCTGGACCAACGGAACTGAAAATTCTCACGGTCGGATGATCGCCAGGATCTCCCGGCCAGTTTAGAGCTAAAAGTCGCCGGTGAAAGTTCAGGAATAAACTCGGACCGACCAACGATCAAGAAACTCCCAAGTCCGCAAGGTAGCATTCTCCCTCTCCCTTTGATCCCTGTGCCGAATTGTTTGGAGATCTCCTCCCCCCCGAGGTTCTTGCTGTGGCTGGTTTTGCCTTCACCTTTCTGTTTTCGGTCCTATAGGTATCGGTTGTCGGTGCCTGGAAACAAAGGTGTACCTAAAAAGGCTCCGTGGCTCTCGGAGTCCGTTCCCGTCGTCCGTCACTAGCGGGGCATTTATTTTCCTGAGCAAAGGATTCCGCAAACAAGTCTAAACACGCCCGCCTGTCTTCACAGGCGGTGTCATTTTTCGGACTGTTGTCTGTGCTTTGGAGTCTGACTCAATTGATTGTATTGAGTTTATGTGGCGTCCACCGCCTGTTTCCAGCCTCGAATCTTCGACGTGGCTTTAAAACCGGCAGACCCTGGTAGAACGACTACATTGCATTGTTGGTGTTCGGCCTTCTGGATGAAACTGAAATTGATCTAGTTGAGCTGACCCTTGCTTTACTGTCACAGTGAATCACCATGCACGTCGGCAGCAAGCTGCTCGAGGAGCAATCGTCCGGCCGACCGGGCATCTCCTTCGAATTCTTCCCTCCCAAGACTGCGCAGGGTGTGCAGAACCTCTACGACCGCATGGACCGCATGCACGATTTGGGCCCAGCGTTCATCGATATCACTTGGGGTGCCGGTGGTCGTCGAGCGGAGCTGACCTGTGAAATGGTGAAGATTGCCCAAACGGTCTTCGGTTTGGAGACAGTCATGCATCTCACATGCACCGACATGCCACGGGAGAAAGTGGACGCGGCCTTGGAGGCGGCCTACAACGCTGGCTGTACCAACATCCTCGCCCTCCGCGGCGATCCACCCCGTGAACGGGAGACTTGGGAGGCGACCGAGGGTGGGTTTCGGTATGCCAAAGACCTGGTCAAATACATTCGCGAGAAGTACGGCAATCATTTCGACATCGGCGTCGGAGGCTATCCTGAGGGAGCAGACGACAATCCGGATGTCGATCAGCTGATCGACCATTTGAAGGAAAAGGTCGATGCAGGTAGTTCGTTTGTAATAACTCAGATGTTTTACGATGTTGACAACTTCTTGGAATGGGTGCGTAAGTGCCGGGCCAAGGGCATTACGGTGCCAATCGTCCCTGGCATCATGCCCATTTCGACGTACTCCGCATTCATCCGCCGGTCGAACTGGACAAAAACCCGCATTCCACCCGACTGGCTGGAGGCCTTGGAGCCCGTCAAGAATGATGACGCACAGGTGCGCGAGATCGGGACCAAGCTTGTAGCGGACATGTGCCGACGACTGCTTGCCTCTGGTGAAGTTCATCACTTGCATTTGTAAGCTCCGATGAGTCAGTCTGGGGGATGGACAACGCTAACCAAGCCAGCTACACGATGAACCTGGCCCAGGCGACGCGGAAGGTTTTGGAAGAGCTCAAGATGGTTCCGTCTCCAGAGGCGCCTCTCCACAAACCTCTACCATGGCGCCAGTCGCTCGGTTTGCGACGACGGACAGAAGACGTGCGACCCATCTTCTGGCGTAACCGTCATCAATCCTACATCGCGCGAACACAGGATTGGGACGAGTATCCGAACGGGCGTTGGACGGATTCCCGGTCACCAGCGTTCGGCGAACTAGACACCTACGGGGTGGGTCTGAAGGGAACCAACAAGCAGAATATAGAGTTGTGGGGTGAGCCCAAGACGCTTCGGCAGCTATCAGAGATTTTCATCCGATATCTCGAAGGGAAGTTGGACCGACTTCCCTGGAGCGACACCCCCATTACTGCAGAAGCAGACGTGATCAAGTCAGAGCTGATCGATTTGAACCGACGCGGTTTCCTGACCATCAACTCTCAGCCGGCTGTGAATGGGGCGAAGTCGACACACCCTGTCTACGGCTGGGGACCGCAGAATGGCTATGTGTATCAAAAGGCATACTTGGAGCTTCTAGTGCCGCCTAATCTCATCGATGAAGTGATCAACCGGATTGAAAAGAATCCCGATCTCACCTACTACTGCGTCAGCAAGAACACCGAGCTCCGGTCCAGGTCGAACGAGGGCCCGAATGCGGTAACTTGGGGTATTTTTGCCTCCAGGGAAATCATCCAGCCAACGATCGTGGAGAGCGTGAGCTTCATGGCCTGGAAGGACGAGGCATACTTCCTCGGCGACGAATGGGCCAAGTGCCATGCCGCGGACAGTCCCAGCCGGAGACTGATACAAAAGGTAATGGACGAATGGTATTTGATCAACATTGGTAAGTGCTCCACTGGTCACATGTTGAAATTCCGGATTCTAACAGAAGTTCAGTAAATAACGATTTCCATAAAACGCACGACATCTTCGACCTTTTTGATGGCCTCGAGGTCGACAATCTCGATGCCGAAGTGCCTGACGCCAAGGCTGATGGCGAGACCACAAATGGAGCAAATCAACCTGCTCCTGCGGAGAACTCCGCAGCAAACTAACTTCCCTTATCATTCCTTTTCGAAAAACATTCAACATCTCTTTACGAGCATTTTGGGGTTGGGAGGGGAAAAAACAATAGGAGGCCCCTGAACGGCGTTTACGGTTCAACAGTGAAAAGAGGGTCGGGTCTTTTCCCATATGATGATGAGTTATGACATGAACTTCAACAGTTTCACGACATTTAAGGCATTTGAGTTCTGCATGCATCTTCTTCTACGCGCTCTTGGAAGGTCTAAGAGCAGCTGTTCTCATGATTCTCTCTATTTGTTCATGTGTTTTGTTTTCTTGGAGAGATACCTCAACTCTTGCACTGATATTCGTTCTAGACTTGATCCAACATAAAAGTCCCTACCATCTATCTACCTAGAGAAATGATGAGATAATAGATGAGCCTACTTGACAAGCTTTGAATTCCTGGTTGAGGAACGATACAGTATGTTTCACTGTGGATCTCTGAATTCAGCTCGCATGATGCATAACTAATACAAAACGTGTGGGTGCGCCCTTTGAGCATGGGTACTACTTATTGATGGCCTCTGGTCGATAAGCTTGTGATTGCCTTGACAACACTACTATGTACACGAGTTTGGTGCACGGAATTATAAAGGTACTGTATATTGTCCAGTACCTAGGTCAGATTAGGTGCTTCGGCACCCCAATCCGCGCACATTTACCACATGACTACCGGGCCATCACGTTGTCAGGTCAGCAAGATTCCCTGTCCCGTTTGACTGCTGGTGGTGAGGTGTGCATGGATGCCCCGAAACCAAAGGGGGCATCACCACATCGAGTTTACTTCTGATGTTTTTGACTGCGTTCTTGAACTCCCTTTCAAGTTTACCTACGGTGGACTACTGGTTTCTCTGGGATTTTTTTATTTCGGCGACGCTTCCTTCCCTTTCAATGGTCTACTCGTACTCTGTTCTTGCCACGCTATGGTGAAAGGAAATGTATCAGCTCCGCCTTAACTTCGAGATAAAGGGCCGAAGAGAATGTCTCCATCTCCGAGTTAGGAGTCGTTTCTCTATTCCAAGTGAGGAAGATCAAGTTACAACGGAGTACTACGGTGCTGTTGGAGAGCACCTTCCTCACCTCGCCTCGGGCCCAGCTCTGACACCCACATTATAGATAGCCAGCTGAGAGGAGGGGAGAGGGAGTAGAGGGATGAGAGAAAGTGAGGCTTCCTGGAGAGATCCTGTTCCAAGGCGCCCCTCCTGTCAGACGATGCACGTTTATGGGTACGCTGGATGACTGACTGTGCCCATTATCTCGGGTCTATTGTCTCTATAATCTGTTGATGAACCAAGTTGCTTTCTTCTATTCTATTCCTTGCTGCTTATAGCATTCGCTGTTATGACTGATCGAGCGGGGAAGATGAACTGAAGTTGCCTCAGTTCCTCAGGCCCTCTGGGCTACCTAGTCTCTGCTAGGGACTAGCAGTGCTGATTATCAGCACCTCCACAGGAGGGCCCGAGCGAGAAGTTCAAAAGAAGAGGGTTTGTGTCAAGGATGTGTATGGCAAACACGTACTCGTACATATCAACTAAACCTGAATGCGCCCAACGTGGTGCAATGAGCGCTGTCCGGAGCTTCCAATTTCAGCGGGGTTGATAAAGCACCATGATTCCTCACAGAGAGAGAACTTCGTCAGTTCACCTTTCAGATCATTATTCTCTTCTGATCTGAGAAAATGGAAGCACCATGGCCAACACCAAGAACCTCAATATGACTATACGGATATCGACAGCGTTGAACAATGGTCCGAGTTCACTTATTAGCATATCACGCATCGTTACGGACCCCTCCTCCTGGAAGTGCAAATCGAGAGTGACCCAATGCCGAGCTCTCCTCCAAAACCGATCAACACCGAGCTCTCATTCGCAGTCCGTTTTAACTCGTATATTGTGGATCGATTACGCCGTGCGCTGAGAGCTGGTTTTCAACTTCTTGAACCTCAACTTGTCAGTCTTCATCTTACTCCTATCTCGGTCGATGTGGGGTGATGCAGCTCAGAGTTTCAACAAATTCCGACCTAACATCGCCCTTTACGAAGATGGGACTCCACGAGGCACCTGCCCAAATCGCTGCCCAGGGGACCTAAAGGTGTCGTGGAAATGGGTATCCGGCTGGAGAACTTTCGAAAAAGAAAGTTTTATTACACGGAATATTTACAGGCTCTGTCACAAGTCAACTTCTACATGATACAGCACAACGCACGGTACGGCTTCATCCTAACCGATGTTGAATTGGTTCCCATTAAGAGGCTCGACGCCTCTGGACGCACATACATGATGCATCAGAGGAGGTAGCGAATACATAGGCAACATAGGTAACATGCATCTCAGTGGTGTTGCTGTGAGAGATTAGGGTTCGGAGTGTTCAAGGTCCAGAGGGTTAGGGCTAGGGGTCTAGGACTGGTGGAAGCATTGCGACTATTGTGGAAAAATCACTCGATCAAGTAGCTGGGAGCCCTGAAAACAGTGGCTAAGGTGCGAACTGCGGTGAAGAGCTGCCGCGACTGCATGATTTCTTCCACGTCCTTCTACATTGCCGATCGAAGGGTCATAAACAGCAGAGGATACTCACCGACGCAGAAGAAGAGCTTACTTCACTTTGATCAATGAGCTATGTCAATTTAGTGAAGGTACGCGATTCACCCTCTTCCTGTAGCAACCATCCGAGAGAATATCGGCAGCAGCTGCCCGAGCCCAGTCGACTAAACCACCAAGCATTTGGGGAAGATAGGTCGAACGATCTGTGAAGCGGCACACCTAGTTGCAATCCAGATTTCGCGAAAGCTCGACGATCAACGAGCCTTGCATGAAGCCAGGGCAGTCACTCGCAAGTGGCTCCAGCTTGTTTGGAAGACAATCCAGAAATACGAGATGAGGCGAGATGGCATAAACGATTTCGACGTGACTAAATTTCAGTTCGGAATCACTGTATCTGTTAGAAATGTCTCAGAATTAGGCAATCAATCGAAGGAACCGGGCGGCCGGCGGAATTTAGGACTGTGGTGACTGCCATGGTCATCCGGGATCAATTGACTGATCGTCTGAGGCCGGGTATGCTTGTTGACAAACTCTTTCAGGTTCAAATGGCCAACAAGTATTCCGACAAACATACTGAGCCTTGGACGTGCGGTCAATATGTATCGGTTATTGATCCTTGACTGGCATGACGGTCACCACAGTTCTGGCTCTAGCCGGTCGCTGCGATTATTCTAATTACACTCAGTCACCCACGTCCTATTCTTGGAGTGTAAACCTTTCGGACGGCCACGCGTGTTTGACAGAACCGTGGCAGATGCAATGAGTCCCACCTGGAACCCAGATTCGTCGAAATGATAATGCCATCGTGACGGATCCCATATCCCTGAATCGACTTTCGAGCAAGTTGGAACCACTCGCGAATGGCCGCGATGGTGTTCACACAGCGAGCTGGTTGATAATCGGACCTCTGGGAAAGCTCGGGTGCAACCGTAAAGCCGTTAAACGACTTGTTCCACCCAATTTTCCCCAGCACCTTGCGGTGTTGGCTGGATGCCGGCAGAATGGTCCCAACAGGGGAGGTTGAGAGATCAGGGAGAACGGTATCTCTGCCTTGTAGATGAAGGGAAGATGGGGTTTTCGCTGCAGTGTATGTACTTCGTATGAGTAGGTTTTAAATTTGAGTGTTCTCCTGTGTCGAAGTTCGGGCCGAAATGTGTTCAAGACTCCGGGTTCGTGCATTGTTCCGGGTGATATATATAATGTTCCGCATGGTGTTGGATTCCGGGATGCCGCCGATATGGATGTATCCCCACTACACTACACTGTCATCCACCAGAATGCTGAACTTTTTTCACTGATTCGCGAAAGTTTTGTTGTCGCCAGAAAAATGCCCTCGACCGACCCCGAGCCTACTGCAGACGCTGGCGAGACCCCTCGCCAGCTTCCTTTCCCTCCGGTGACTCGCTCACACATACTTCACTGCTCTTATCACTACTGGCAACCTCTGTATGGACTTGTCTGGATATCAATCAATAAATTTCACTTCTAATGATCTGCTTATAGATACCGTGCAATAACCCCAAAGGCGCGCCTGATTCCTCTCTCTGACGCGTTTCTCTCCTACCTCCGATCGGACGGCATTGTCCTCCCTCCCGAGAACCACCGCGTGCCTCCCGCCGATGATAGTGGGATTGACACGTTCTCAGACGACGAAGCACATGAAGGAGTCGATCCGTCAACAGAATGGCAGGACATCCATCAGCAGATCAAGGATACGATTCGGGAACTCGGAGGAAAAGTCACTCCGAAACTGAACTGGAGCGCACCCAAGGACGCTACCTGGATTTCAGCAACAAACGACATGAAGTGCCGGACGCCCAACGACATTTATCTCCTGCTGAAGAGCAGTGATTTTGTAACGCATGATCTCGAGCACCCGTTTGATGACACCGTTCCGGACTCCGAGGTCGCTGTGGGCAGTTCATCAGAGAGCAAGCCGGACGTCGACACCAGCAAGGTGCCCTATCACTTGGTCCTTCGGAAGTATTTTAACCTCAATCCGTCTCTGGAATTTCGCTGCTTTGTTCGGAATCGATTCCTTTTGTGTATGTGCCAGCGCGACCTCAATCATTTCGACTTCCTTTTCCCCATGCGGGACAATCTCCGGGAGCGCATCCAGAAGTTTTTCGATGAGAAACTCAAAGACACATTCCCGGATCCGAACTTCGTCTTCGATGTGTATATCCCGCCGCCACATGACAGGGTGTGGCTGATCGATATCAATCCTTGGGCCGTGCGGACGGATCCACTGCTTTTCAGCTGGTTGGAGATACTGACGATGGAGGTGCCATCTGACCATGTAGAAGAGAATGTCGCGCGGCTGTCTCTAAATGACAATAATAAGTCGCCCGAGGACAAGGGCGAAGATAAAGACGAGTCCGTGGAAGTCGTTCCCTGGCAGCCTGAACTCCGTCTCGTCAAACGCGATGACCCAGAGGCGTATGCATTTTCGACACCGCAGTACTCGGCTCATAAGCTGCCGCGAGAAGTTGTGGACGCGTCGAAAATCGGGCCAAGTGCCATGAAAGAGTTCATGGAACAGTGGCAGGACATACTAAACAAGCAAAGACAGGAAGACACAGACTCTAGTGAAGATGAAGCATGAATTGGTGTTCGATGCTAGGAGAATCTGTCTAAATGTCTCAACCGTTCATCGACTGTGGATTATCCAGCGACTATGGCCAGATCACAGTTTATGCTTCTTCTGGCCCGTCGCGAGCTTGCGGAACTCCTCCTGCGGCGTGCCAGCCAGGAACCGCTCCAAACCCTCAAAAACCTCCGCCACGTTTTGCCTCTCGAGCACATCACGATCGGGCCGTCGGATCAACTCCTTCATATTCAGCAGACTACTCCGATTCAAATGGGGCCCGAACCGTTCCTCAATCTCCGCGAGAACGAGAGCAAGGAACCCATCTGAGTCATCTTCGCGGCCGGACGGCGGCCTGAAGACCTTGTTCACGAACCCCGTGGCTACCAGTTCCTCGCAGGAGATGCGCTTGCCCATGAGGAGCGCCTCATTGGCCTTGGAAATGCCAAGACGCTGGACAAACGATCGGGAGGCTCCGCCCTCGGTTACGAGCCCGACGGAGGCGAACGGTGTGAACAGGAATGTGTGCGGTGCGGCATAGATGAAGTCGGCAGAGGCAATCACGCCGGCGGTAAGACCGACTACGGGACCGTTCAGCGCAACGATCAGGATCTTCGAATGCGTATAGAACGCCCGGGTGAGGTCAAGATTGTTTATGACGAAGGAACGGGTGAAATCGCGTCGTTTGCTGGCGCTGAGTATGGGGTCGGAGGCACCGGTGACATCTGCGCCTCTACGTATGGAATATCAGCCGCTGTTGTAATTTTCAGAGCTAGGATGAATTGCACAGAGGGAGAAATAAACTAACGCAGAGAAATATCGGCCCTTGCCCGTAAGCACGGTGATGACGATATCATCGCGCTTATCGACTTCGCGGAGCCGCTCGCCAAGCTGATAGTAGTGGTCGCTGTTGAGAGCGTTCAACTTGGCGGGACGGTTAAGTGTGATGATAGCAATGTGACCTTTGTAGTTGACAGTGACGACGCTGTCCTGCGGCTCCATTGTGACTGAATGGATTCAGCATGGAATGTTGAAAGTTCCTGGAAGCTGCCCTGTGTCAGCTCCAGTACTCCAACTGATAGATAAACTACTGCCGCCGGTCAAGTTGCCGAGGTCCATTGAAGCGGGATCAGGGTGCTTAGTCATGAATGCGATTTCTTGGCGTCCTTGGTCTTCGCGCTAATGCACGCATTTTGCATTGTTTGATCCGTGTGGCATGTTTGCAGTGCCAACTGCCAAATGCTGCAACATCTGATCATTCAACGGTTCATGAATCAAACTGCAGTGACCATCGGCAAAGAAGAAAAGTGTAGCGATTCGATTGCACTCATTGCCAGTCGGACCGATTCGTTGACTTCAGAAAAAAGTCGATCCATTTGAGAGAAGCCGGGCGGAGTTCACATTCACCATGTCTTTCATCCTCCGCAAACTACAAGGTGCGAACCTTGAAGTCTTCAAGGTAATATATACCCCTTTCCTAGATCCAATCGTTCTCTCCATGATCGCAGACTAAGACTCTACTAGTTTGGCATGTATGTCCTCTTTCCTATCGGATGGATGTACTACTTTGGCACGAATCTCGAGGAACGGTTCTCGGTGCCCGGGTTCTGGCCAACCAAGGAACAGTCGCATAAGATTCCGGAATCGAAGGAGGAGATCGATAACGAGTTGGCAAGGATGCGGATGTTGAGCGAGCTTCGGAGAGAGAGGAAGAAGAGAGAAGAGGAGGAGCTGTTGCGGCAGCAGCAGCAAGGGTTACTATCCCAGGGTGGTACTGGTCAAGATTCGTCATGATGTTTGGATGTCATTGGATTGGGGGTTTTTCTCCTAGACGGGCTGTATTATTACTGTGCATAATTACCGGAGTCTCGGGTCCCTGGTGAGTTGTGGAATATCTTGGCTTGGATATCATGATCATCATCGATTTGTTTGTGGACATGTCTTGCATAGAGCTGAAGAAGACTCGCAAAAAATAACGACTCCTGTCATCGAACCGTCAGAGCCAGACAATGCCAATGCACATATGGTATCGAGCGCATAAACGGGTATGGTATCATCAAGAAAGAGATGCAATGAATCAGTTGCATCGAAACCTCAAGAATCAGTGTCGTCTTTCACTTGCATTGAATCCAGCAAAGTAATGAGAATTCCTCCAACGCCAACAAGCGCCTAGCTAAACTCAAATCAGAATGCATGCAGTGCAACCATGAACAAGCCAATCCTCGAACGGCCAAAAGAAAATAACGAAGAGCGTGTTCAGATACGTCATATCATCACCAGACTCGACAAGACTATGTCACAGCTCCCTCGCCAAGGTCGGCAAATCCGTAGCCGTCGACGTTTTTGTTGCTGTCTCGTACACAATCCGCAGAGCGCTTGTGGCGGTCTCCCCGCTGGAGGATAACATCGCGCTGGCGTTCGGGATGTGGTCCTTGAGATGCGATACGTCGGCGGTCAGGTAGTAATGGATATGTCCGTAAACTGCGGCGACATGATCGGGGAGGTAGATATACGCAGCTAGGCAGAAGAGCGTGAATAAGGACAGAACAAGCGAGTCTGCAATTACAACGTTCGAGTTAGCCGTTTGTGAATGCTTTTGTCGGCAAAGAGGAGTAGGACTCACTGAAGATGAATTTCTCGACTGGGGTCAACATGTAGAGTGCAAAGGTCACCTCATATTGGTAATTTTTCAGTCGCAACCACTGCACAAAGGAGGTGAAGATAGAGAATGTTGACGAGGCTGCAGGAACGCTTGTACGAGACATGGTTGCTTGATTTTGGAGTCTGGTGGTGACCTGAGTATGAGTACTCTGAACCACAGCTCCAGGAAACAGCATGTACCGGCGGGAGGGACAAACCGAACCTGTCGACACACTCTCTCTGCTCGACACCCTGTATCAACTGCTCAAGATAGCACTTCAAGGCACTGAATCACTCAGAGAAGAAGCGGATGGGCAATAAAGAGTTCTAGTCCTGCCGATCTGCAGCTCGTTGTCCACTTGTCCCGCATTTGGGCGCGGCGTCACCCCGGCTCAAGCGGTCAATTGATGGCACAGGAAGGTTAGTCTGGAAATACCAGAATGATCTCTTCGATTAACTAAATTGAGATTGTTCTCGAGTCCACAAATCATCAAAGAGCGAAATGATTTTGGAGCGACAGTGCAAATGTTGAAACATGGCTGATACTGGAGGGGTCTCTTGTACTTGTTCGTGGCCTGGAGCACGTGCAAAATTGGATCGGATTCAACAGGAGAGGGAGACCAAGCTGTGCCTGAGGCAACAATCAATCACCTATGGTACTTTTCCATGAACTCTCCTGCATCCGGCTCCTTCTCTTCAATTTCACTTCAACGACTTCGGCCTGGTTGATTCCTTATTGTTTGGCATTGACAATTGCTTTCCGTTCCCTGTCTGAAGAATTGCTGAAGACGAAGCACCGCTAAGCCCAGAATAGGGACTTTGTTTGCTTATCAAATACGAGGAGCAACCATCAATCCATTGAAGCGACTCAAGTTCGTTCAACAACTATCTCGAGTTGTCAAGATGCCCGAGAACCCTGACCGTGCACGAGTGGTGCGATAATGAAAGGACTACCAGAACAGCAAGTGTAATAACAGTCGACACAGTCTATCAGATGCATCATCTTGAACCAAGTTGATATGCATGCGCCTCCTCCAACCGTAGTACTATTCATGCCATTGCACCCATCCATCTGGCTGGTTTCAACTTGAAGGCCCATCATTTCAGCCAAACAAGAATGCCGAATGCCTTCCAAAAGGCGGGGAATCTCCGGATCAGTGGGCTGTACGGATCGAAGGAGCCCTGATCGTCAAGCCGCAACGCTCAGGTTGGACGTGGGAGCAGGTGGGGGAAGTCGGCAACATGTCCTACGACATGGCAACGATGGCCATTTGATTCTGCCTTAAAGTACATATTATAAATGTAGTGCACGCTAAGGACTTTATTCTAATCCCCGCAGAGTACTCAACTTGCTTGCATCGATAGAGCAGAAAGTGAACAATCACAATGGCCCTCAACGATCCAGACACTCTCAAGGCTTGGAAACCACAGGAACTGTTCCAGCCGCTGCACAACTCTATCCCTCCGGAGCTGTTACCCCGGTTTGATCCGGTCTACGTGGAATATTATAACAAGTACAACCTGGGACGCTTGCATACGCATGAGGTGCCCATCGAGGAGTACCGGAAGAATCCAGACAAATACAACATCGCGTACGGCCGCGCCGTGAGTCCTGATATCTATCGCATCTCAGAACAGAAATGCCCCGTCGAAGGAGGGGAGATCACGGTGCGCATCTTTGAGCCTGCACCGGTGAGAAATCCCGATGGTTTGCTGAAGCAGAGGGGCGCATATATCAACTTCCACGGCGGGGGTTGGGTCTTTGGCGACTTGACCAAGGATCATGACTTTTGCAAGCGCATCGTCGATGCGCTGCAAGGTGACCTTGTTGCATTTGATGTGGATTATCGATTGGCTCCCGAGCACCGATACCCTATCCCAGTCAACGACTGCTGGGCTGCCTTCAACTGGGTAAGTTTGCGCCATTCCATAACATTGATGGTGCCGCTGGCTAACCCTGCCCTAGGTTCGCAATGAGAAGGCAAAGGAATTCAACATTGATACCGACAGATTGGCAGTGGGAGGAGTCTCGGCAGGAGGGCATCTTGCCGCCGTGGTTGCTCTGCTCTGCCGGGACAATAACATCCCGCTCGCTTTCCAATCCCTCGTCGTGCCGGCCTGCGACCTTTTGGACGCATTTACGCCGGGTGGGGAGTTCAACCGCGAGGGTTGCCGGTACGATTCCTACCGAGAGATGGAATTCACGCCGGCCTTGCCGATGGCCCGAATGAGATTCTTCCATAACCACTTCCTGGGAGTGCCCCGTCCTGCGGAATATGAGAATGTCAGTGTCCGATCCTTCATAATTCATGCACTTGCGTTCTAACACCGAGCCAGGACTGGAAGATCTCCCCGATTCGCGCTCCCAGCCATGCCAATCTCGCCCCTGCATACGTGTTTATCGCAGAGCTGGATCCTCTGCGCGATGAAGGCGTTGCGTATGCTGCGAAGCTGAAAGAAGCCGGCAACGAGGTTACTCTCATTCAATACCCCGGAGTGCCTCATGCATTCACGCATTTGGATGGTATCCTCGAGGCGGGCATGAAATATCAACATGAGGTTATTGCGGCACTGAAGAAGTACATCCGAAAATAACTAGGCAGATTGGACAAATTCTCTTATTGATACAATTCAATACATCACATTACGAAGGTTCCCATAGCTTATGTCGTGTTTGTTACGGAAAATCGGTAATACGAAAACCCGGCATCGGGAGGAATAGGACGAACGGAGCTACGGCAAAGCAACGCCTAAGCAGTCCGAGTGAATTTTCTCCTCGACACTCATTTTCACTCTTTTCACTCTCAAATTGTTTTCTTTGCATCATAGACCTTTCCGCGACGTCAAAACCCGCTTTTTTTTGCGCTTGGATCATTCATTCTCGCCACAATGACTCTGTCTTCTCGGGCCGCGGCGCGGTCAATGGCATCGCTGACACATGCCGGATCAACAGCCGCCAGGGCTTGCGCCCCCGCTCTCAGCGTCAATTGCCGACATGTGATCGCCGCGCGCCTCCGGTCTCAGATCCGTCCGTATGCCCCGCGTCTTCAATCCGTTTACAATAGCAGAACTTTTGCCTCGACTGCCGCAATGGTGCGTTGTTCCGGGAATTTGGACTGGATGCGATCGCTGACCACGCTCTCCCTGCTTAGGCCACGAAAACCCGTATTGAGACCGACGCCTTTGGCGAGATTGAGGTTGGTTTCCCCGCCTTCGGGGTCGTGGATGGGTTGCTGAACGGATCATCAGGTCCCCGATGACAAGTACTGGGGCGCGCAGACTCAGCGGTATGATGAAGCGTAGATCGCTGGTGAACGGTGATGCTGATGGGCGCAGTTCGCTGGGTAACTTCAAGATCAACCAGCCCCAGGACCGAATGCCGGCCCCTATTGTCAAGGCATTTGGTATCCTCAAGGGTGCTGCTGCCACTGTCAACATGCGATTCGGGCTCGGTAAGGATGGAAGAAGGAAGGAAGCCATGCGCACCCGGCTGATTGTCTCGAAGACCCCAAGATCGGCGAGGCTATTCAACAGGCGGCCGCCGAAGTTGCGTCTCTCAAGCTGATTGACCATTTTCCTCTGGTTGTCTGGCAGACCGGCTCCGGCACCCAGTCCAACATGAACGCCAACGAAGTCATCTCGAACCGCGCGATTGAGATTCTCGGTGGTCAGAAGGGAAGCAAGAAGCCCGTGCATCCCAATGACCATGTCAACATGTCTGCGTCGTCCAACGACTCGTTCCCCACCGTCATGCACATCGCGGCCGTCCTGGAGATTGAGGGCACTCTCCTGCCATCCCTGAAGAGTCTCCGCAACGCGCTCCAGAAGAAGGTCGAGCAGTTTGACCACATCATCAAGATTGGTCGGACCCATTTGCAGGATGCAACTCCTTTGACTTTGGGTCAGGAGTTTTCGGGCTACGTTGCGCAGCTGGACAACAACATTCAGCGGATTGAGAACACGCTGCCTCATCTGCGCCTCTTGGCCCAGGGCGGCACCGCAGTGGGCACCGGCCTCAATACCTACAAGGGCTTTGCCGAGCAGGTTGCAGAGGAGATCAGCAAGCTGGCCGGCACTGAGTTCAAGACTGCCCCGAACAAGTTCGAGGCTCTTGCCGCGCATGATGCCATCGTCGAGGCCTCTGGCGCGCTGAACACTCTGGCTTCCTCTCTGTTCAAGATTGCTCAGGACATTCGGTACCTTGGCTCCGGCCCCCGCTGCGGCTTGGGCGAGCTGCTGCTGCCGGAGAACGAGCCGGGTTCCTCGATCATGCCTGGCAAGGTCAACCCCACGCAGTGCGAGTCTCTGACCATGGTTTGCGCGCAAGTGATGGGCAACCACGTTGCGACGACCATCGGCGGCATGAACGGCCAATTCGAGCTGAACGTTTTCAAGCCGCTGATGATCCGCAACCTGCTGCACAGCATCCGTATCCTGTCCGACGGTATGGCCAGCTTCGAGAAGAACCTGGTGCACGGTTTGGCGGCGGACGAGAAGCGCATCAATGCGCTGCTGCATGAGAGGTAGGTGTCTATCCGATCATCCGCTCAAATATATAGTTTCGGGTGCTGATTCCACCAGTCTCATGTTGGTGACATGCCTCAACCCTGTCATCGGCTACGATATGGCCTCCAAGGTGGCCAAGAATGCCCACAAGAAGGGCATCACTCTCAAGGAGAGTGCCATGGAGCTTAAGGCTCTGAGCGAGGAGGAGTTTGACCGCTACGTGCGGCCCGAGCTGATGATCGCCCCGAAGGAGAAGAAATAAATAGGCTCGTCATGTCCTTGCATTTGCATTTCTAGCGTACTGTGTAGGATTGTACAATACAAATCATGTCCGGTTCAATGCATGCTGGTGAGAAATTGGACCTCGTTGTGATGTCCCTTCCATTCTTGGTAGGTTGTGTTTTTGTAAAAGTCTCCGTCGAGATCTCCTAGATGTACGAGTACTCCGTGCTCCAGCTGTACAAAGAGCTCCTTTCCACTCTTTCCATTAATAACACCAATGGTGATATTTGAGAGAGACTTAAAGAGGTATCGTCAACGACGAGATTAGCGAGAACAATAGAGATTTGGGTTCAAGAAGAGGGACACGAGCGTACATTGAGTTGCAGGCCTACGAGTACTTAGAAAGAGTACTTCCTTAGAGGATAGCAGGCTAGTACCTCAAAAAGTAAACAGTAGAGCTGAGACATGGGTTAGAGTTCAATATCATTAGTTAACCTTCTGTGACAGATTCAGTCTGGATTATTTACCCTTATCCTGATATAGTACTCTTTAATAGTTGACCAGCTTTGATCTGAGGATTGGATTGTAACTAATAAACAATCGTACGAGCATGCGACCACCATGGCGGGGGTTAGCGTCTGCACGTGATCTCTGTCCGATGTCCTCATTAGGTAAGAATGGGGTGTGCATTTAGCATTACTGTAGGTACAGTATGTTCCTTAGTTTTGTGGCTGAGGCTCAGCAGAGTTAGCACCGACCCCTGTTGAGAAGCCCAAATCCCAAAATAGCAACTTCAGTGGGTCAAAAACTCAAAGATCGATCCTGCTGGCATGGAGAAAGGACAGTTGTCCCTGGATTCCCTGGTGCTCGAAACACCCCGTATATATCGTGCCATTACCCTCGCTTTGCTTTGTCGTTCGTTCATGAGGCGTGTCTAACCTAGCTCACTCGTTTCGCCATTGCTTTCTCCTTTGCCAGTCCGTCGCTACAATCGGAGGAGCAGTACTCCGTACTGATATTGAAGTCCCAAGCAACATCAAGCTCAACATAGCCTGCGGAAAAATCATCAAGTCCACTCGCTCAAACCCTATTCTACATAGCAGTTCACTAGAGCAATGACGAGCGATCTTCCAACCGTGGCGGCTGTGGCAAACGGCGTTGTCGACAAGCCGCCGGTCCTTACGCAAAAACCAGTGACAGCGACAACACCACTACCCGCACCGGTGACGGATACCCCTCCAATCACGCCATCCACGAGTGACGATGCCGACGAGCCTCTCTTCTCCCCTTCGCTTATCCCTCAAGACATCCAAGATCTTTTGCCAGAGGGCTACGTGGCGCGCCCGCTGCGGCGCTCCGACTACGCAAACGGCTACCTCGACGTGCTGCGCGTGCTGACGACGGTCGGCGACATCACGGAGGACATGTGGAACGAGCGGTACTCGTACCTCGCGTCTCGCAACGACCAGTACTACCTCATCGTGATTGCGGATGGGACCGGCAAGATCGTTGCGACGGGCAGTCTGATCGTGGAGCGCAAGTTCATTCATACGTTGGGACTGGTTGGGCATATTGAGGATATCGCCGTGGCCCGTGACCAGCAGGGAAAGAAGCTGGGGTTGAGGATTATTCAGACGCTGGATGCTGTTGCGAAGAAGGTGGGCTGCTACAAGGTATGTTTCCCCTTTTCCTTTCCCTCAACAATGTACGTAGTAGGCATGGTAGCATTCGCTGACTATTTCTTTATAGAGTATCCTTGACTGCTCCGAGGCAAACGAGGGTTTCTATCTGAAATGTGGCTTCAAGCGGGCTGGGTTGGAGATGGCGCATTATTATTAGAGTTTTTTTTTTTTTGCTTCTTGTACAATGAGCAGGGTCTGTCTATTAGTATGTGTTAATAGATTGTAATTTAATCCTTTCGTGGCTTTTTCATTGCTGTGGACGACAGGTAGAAGTACCTAGGTTCGGAATGTTGTTGCCAGGAGTTCGTTGCATGGGATGGTTTGATATTCATGCGTTGAATGGTTACACTTCAGGAGAGGTCCAGACTTCACGAAGAGAAAAGCAGCTCTACGAGGATTGCATCGATTCCGGTTTAGACGGCACGCGACGAAAGCTGTTTAAACAGAAACACGCCGAACTCCATGGCTTGATATCATTTTTTGTTTCATTCCCACTAGTTATCAACGACCCGATACCGTCACATAGAAACAATTTAAATCACAGGCCATTGAAATTTAACGAGACTTGGCGGTGACCTTCGGAGGAGCGCCCTTCAACCCCTGCTTGCTCTGGATGCGCTGGGTCTTGCCCTGGGCCGCGAGAGCAGCGTTCTTCGCCTTCTCGGCCTTCTTGCGGCTCTCGGCGGCAGCCTTCTTCTCCTTGGCCTCCTTGATGGCCTGCTGACGGGCGGCGGCACGGGCCTCGGGGCGCATGTTCCGTCGCTCCCGGATCACATCCAGAGAGGCACCGACGACGGCGCGCTGCGACTTGATCACACGGCGAGTGCGCTTCTTGGCGACCTCCTATATTCGTTGAAACAAAGGTTCCCCGGTCAGCTTGTGTTCAATAATTCTGCGAGACAGAACCGGCACTCCTCAATGCTGTCGAATCATGGGGTGAAAGAGGGGGTACTGACTTCAGAGATACCCTTGCGGCGCTGGCGACGGAAGAGGACAGTCCACGCTATCCGGCGAGGGTTCTTGCGCTGAAGGAAAAGGGACTCGGATTTTCCATTCTGGAAACGGAAGATCTTGCTGTCGCCACGGACGTACAGCTTACCCTGTAGTTCAAAAAGAAAAAAAAAATAATCAGCAAATCTCATCACTATCACCATTTCACGTATTCAACAATAAAAGAATCTTCGATAATCCAACAGCAGCTGAATTCGCCTCCCCCCGAAACACACAGCCAAAAATTCCCATGTCACTTGCTCGAACGCACCTTGGTAGGGTAGATCTTCCGGCCGCTAAAGGTATCGTCGTAGGTACGCATCCTGATTATGCCGCGAGATGCGCTACCGGTCGAGAAATTCCTTGTTGGTCGTTGGGCGGTTTGCAGGAGTTGAATGTCGCTTCGTTCTACCGTCCGCAGAAATCATGACACAATTGTGGTGCGGCCCGAACTCGCTAATTAGATCACGTGATGAAACCTACCCTTGGGCTGTTTGGCCAATCAGGTCACATTACGCAGTACGGGAAATTGACTAATCATTATCGCTTCTGAAAGTAGACGCGTTCGCTGAGTCGATGTCGCGGCGGCGCTGCAAGTGCTGCACAGCATGTTCGAATTCATACTCTATCAACATCACGGTATCATCCAATGCAGGGTTGATGGATCATGTGGATCATTTGCCAGTGTGGCAAGCCCCCAAGGAGCTACTTGAATCATACGATACATTGTCGCACTCACAACAAAGTGCTGGAGTTCGTCATGCCGCCCTTCTTATGGCGATTCCTCAATCAAGAAGGAACTTCACGATGAAGAAATATATTCCTCGGCAGTTCGTCATTAAACCATAGCGTGTGTCCGTGTCCATTCCTTGGCCGTCTCTATCGCCGCTTGCTCATCCTCCTTCCATCGTTGCGCGACATCATTTGCGAGGGGATCATCCGGGTTGGGTGCACCGAGAAGCGCCTGAATCGACAGCAGGATCGTTCGAATTTGTAGGGCCGGGGACCAGTTGTCTAGCAGGTTGTCAGCAGTCTGTCTTTGGTAATAGGCAATTGCAAGTCGTACTCTTCAGCACATCAAGACAAATCCGGCCCAGTCTATCAATATTCGGATGATAGATCTTGGTCAGGAATCGGATCTTAGGAGGGGTCATAGGATAGTCCTCGGGCAGGAAAAGCTCGGCTTTGAAAACACCGCCTGTGGCCTGGGCTATCAGGTAACCGGTTCACTTGAATACCTGATGTGTTCCTTCTGCGACGCACCTTCGTACGGAGACTGAGCTGGCCCATGGATGGTAACGTCGAAATAACGTAGATTATCTTCATGAGGTACTGCACTGATGCCTGGCACACTCCACACGAAGTCAGGACCGGAAAATCGATAACATGCCGTGCAGAGCAAGTACTTACGGCTCCGCCATCAGACGTTCGGTTTCCTTGACAATGCGTTTCGGCAACGCCATCTTGTTGGCGAACAACTTATTACTCAAAACCGCAAAGTGGTCACCAGTCCCGCGATTCGCTTTCTGGAGTCCAATCCAGCTTTGTTAAAAGAAAGTCTCCAAGTAGAGCAATAATGTTGCCAAGGCGGGGTGGACGAAAGGGTAGGTAATCCCCCTCAATCTGCGAGCGAATGCCTCTCAAAGGGCGGAGACTCGGATCAGAGGCAGGTCAATAATCAGCTTCTGCCCTAATTCAAGGCGGCGAAAAGTAGTGTATATACAAGGAAGTGAGACGTCTGTTCAGCAAAATTACGCAGGAGGGGCTATGATTCTTTTCCGATTCAGGGCCTCGGAGCCTCAGGCCGTAACGCATCATGCCGAAGCAGTCCGGCTTCGCCGTATCCACTCACCACTAAAGTCACGTGATCTAGCAACTCGTGCTTATGCATCAAAGTTTAGTTGATCGTTTCTCGCATCAACTCGCCAGAATGCCCGATTCGAGTGCGCACGTCGGAGATGAACGCTCATTGCAGTGACTCAAGTGTCGCTGAGTTTACCCGACTGCGTTCGGGTAACGGGATGATGCTGGTACGACCACATCAATGGACGAGCAAGATAGTACTATAATACGCCATCAGCAACCATGTCCAGCCCAACAGAGTCCCGGACGCTGGCGTCGGCGTACGAGAGTCCGACGTTTGGCGAGGACAGTTCCTTCCACGTGGAGCAGCCCGTGGGTTCGATGTCGATTTCGCCTTGTGGACGAGATGTCGTGCTCGCTTCCAAGGAAGGTCTGCATGTCATCGACCTGGACTCGCCCTACTCCCCTCCGCGGTTTCTCCCTCATCACACGCCATGGGAGGTAGCAGATGTTCAATGGTCGCCGTTTGCGGCTCGGGACTACTGGGTCGTGAGCACCTCCAACCAGAAGGCACTGGTATGGAACCTCGCCATGAGAACGTGGGAGAACGCGATAGAGCACGTGCTGCATGCGCATTCCCGTGCTATTACGGATATCAATTTCTCCGCACATCACCCAGATATTCTTGCTACCTGTTCCGTTGATAGCTTCGTTCATTCATGGGACCTCAGGATCCCAACAAAACCAGTTATCTCGTTTTCCGACTGGTTTGCGGGGGCAACGCAAGTCAAGTGGAATCGGCAAGATCCGCATGTGATTGCAAGCTCTCATGACAAATATCTGCGAATATGGGATGGCCGTATGGGCGCTGTGCCCCTGAAATCCATTGAGGCCCACAGCACGAAAATCTATGGAATTGACTGGAACCGAGTACGCCGTGAAGCCATCGTAACCTGCTCTCTGGATAAGACAGTCAAACTCTGGAATTTCGAAGATGAAGGAAATGAGCCCGAAAGGATGATCAAGACCCCCTTCCCAGTCTCACGAGCCCGAAACACTCCCTTCGGCTTCGGATTGCTAGTCATGCCCCAGAGGGGGAACAATGATCTCCATCTTTATAGTCGACGGAGAACAGAGGCACATGGGCCTGGGGAGGGCTTGCCCTTGGTACATAGTTTCCCAGGGCACAAAGGACATGTAAAGGAGTTCCTTTGGCGACCTCGTGGTACCGTCGTGGACGGGCTCGACCATCGGGAGTTTCAACTAGTGTCATGGGGTGCAGATAGAGAGCTCCGTCTTCATCGAGTTGATCCGGAGGTGCTTCGTGGTGTTGGCTATGAAAAAGGAAAATCTTTCGATCCGGCGCTTAATCTCACCCGGAAGGGCGCCGTTTACAAAACCTTCAGGGACGAACCGACGGATCAGGAGCCGGGCGGTTCGTCAAAAGCAAATGCCGCAAGTTTGTCTGGTGCTCGCCAACATTTCAGCGCTGGCGTTGGCATGAACAATGTCTCAATGCCGTTTTCGCGTGCCTGGAATCAAGGAATCCATTCGGATTCTCGAGTTGGCATGCAGGGACGGTCTTATATACGGGCTGATGCGAATCCGATTTCCTGGATGCGCGGCGTCAAAATATCAGGTTGGGATATCGAGACATTGGGAGATGAGATCACTCAGGTTGGTGAGAAATTCTCGAAGGTCGTCTTCGACTCGGTGGATGTCCGTCAACGGAAGGCAACTATTTCTCTTCATGGGCCGTGGGCTGAAGATGGAGGCTCGATATTCCTGAAAGTTGATATCAGGTTTCCCAGCGATTACCCGCGAAATGCCATCCCTGTCTTCCGCGTCCAAAAGACTGCATCAATGACCGACGAGCTCGCGGAGAAGCTTACTTCTGAACTACGAACCATTTCTGAAACATATTTGTCACAAAAGCGTGGTTGTCTTGAGGGAGCTGTACGTTATCTACTCGGAGAATGCAACCTCGAGGAAAGCATTGCGCTGGTCCTCGGAGAATCCGTGGACGCAGTCAAATCACCACCGAACGGCGTGGAGGACGAGTCGAGCGATGAGGATGAGGAGGTGGGAGCATTTCAAGAGCAAGACTTGGGCATGAGCTCTGAGCTTCTTCGGCCGGTGAACGCTAATGTGATGGTCCCTGTCGCGAAGGTTTGCGGCGCAACTTGGACACCGGATGGGAAGCTGTTGTGTTTTTTTCCCCCGAAAAAGGATCAAGCGGAGCTATTGTTGGACTCTTTGGGCTTCAAAGACATCTCGCGGTTGTCACGTAGCGACAGAGTTTTCGAGGGATTCGGCCGTCTGCAGACAAGCTCCCCGGGGCCGCCGCAACCGGTCGCTGGCAGCGGAACGGGTGCTCTAAGCACGACGGATGACGGTGCTTCCGATTATTCAGACGAGTCAGACATTGCTTCTTCAAGTTCGTCTGGCTCATCGGACATAATATCTGAACTTCCGAACCGATTTCAGGGCCCCTCTGTGTGGCGTTATGGTCGCAGCCTTGGATATTTTCGGTCAAGATCCGCAGAGAATTCCCAATTGTCGACTCTTGGAGGCGCTAATGATACGGTGAAGTCTTCAGAAGTCCCGCACAGTTTTATCTCCATCCATGACCTGAGCGACCTATTGCCTTCGAAGCGGTCTCTAGCCAGCAAATACCGCATCTATGGCAATGGAGCCGAGGTGTGTTATCATAACGCAGCGGTGGCTGCCGATGCTGGTTACCATCAACTGGCTTATGTCTGGGGCCTTCTGAGGTTGATTCTACAGTGTGAGTCGGATTCAAAGACTCTGTCAAGCATCGACTGGGACTTGTTGGAGAGAAGATTTTGCTGGTCAGTTCACAGAGGAAGTAATGGAATGGACACTGGCCACCCTTTGTTCAGAGAGCTACACCGATCATGTGGGCGCAAATTCTCTCGACTCCATGATGGGGCTTTTGCTCGCCGCTGGCTTGTGTCCGCTCTTTTCGATCATTTTGTGCAGGTCGGTGATGTGCAAATGGTTGCTATGCTGTCGTGCATATTCCACGAGCAGAACCTTTGCAACCCTTTGACCACAATGGACATCCGCGGTGATCTAGACTCATTGAGTCACTCGCCATTTGTCCCCGGTTTCTTCTTTTCCAAGGCGATAGACGGCAAATCTCACGCAGAAACACCTTTGACCTCTCTCTCTAAGGATAGTCCCAATGCTGGGCCACCCGCCCACAGTCCTGGTGTTCTCATCGAGAATTGGAATAGCAATCCGACGACTCCGTACTCGACGGGGACTGCATCTCCAAAGGGCACACGCTCGTTTTTCACAGTACCGGATCGACGAACCCCAATTTCTGCGTCACCGGACACCCATACTATGCAGCGCAGTGGATCTGGGCTGGGCACAACACTTGCATCGTCCCTTTCGCGCTCGTTCACTTTTGGAGCTTCGTCGACACCGTCTCCGCCCACAAATGCCGCGAAGAAAAAACGGCAAGCCAGTCCCAACGGAAGCCTGAATATCCCGACCACCACCACAGGCTGGCGTGCAACAGGACTTTTCAGCAGAGCCGTGTCTGCACTTCCGGATTACTTGATGTCGAACACGGTGACGTCGCATACAGATTCGGACGCCGGGACGGACAAGAAACCCGAACCGAACGGTTCGGTGAAAGTCAAGGTTCGATTCAAGAACCTGGCATCGTTTGACAGCGACGAGTTGAGTAACAACCCATTCGTCGACCGAGAGCGCGATTCGATCTACCGTGCCTACCGTGTTGCCTATGCGAACCTTCTCTTGCTTTGGGGTCTGCCAATCCAGCGAAGCGAGGTACTTGGAATTGAAGGGCCGCATCCAACCGGTCATCATCAACCCGACTCGAAGGGCCGTCAACCATCATTGTCGGTGCCCACGCCAAAGCGGCGAAATGACGTTTCGGGGACTAGCACTCCCCCGGATAGATTAGACGTACAGCGTCACTGCGCAAAATGCGGCATTCCGCTCCAGATCTCGGTTTTCGGATCGATACCCCCGAAACCTGCCTCACCAGGCGGGGCACTCAGCAAATCCCAATCATCGCCAATCTGCCACAAGTGCAAGGCGACACAGCCGCTGTCCGCTCAGATCCCATGTGTTATCTGCGGCGAGGCAGTCGATGGGATGTTCGCGCCATGCTTGCAATGCGGACATGTCAGCTGTTTTGACTGTCATCAGCAGTGGTTCGCGTCGGGAACGCGGGGTTTTGCAGACAGCGCTCTCGGCTCGGACGATGTTTGTCTCGACGAGCTTGTCTGTCCGAGCGGCTGCGGGTGCCGCTGCCCCGAGCAGGGCATTGTCATCATTCTGCCGGAGGATGACGATGCACGATCGAAATCGTCCGCAACAGCCGGATCCACACGATCGTTTCGACGACGGCACTCTGCGCGCTTGCCCGGCGGACAGCGAGCCCACCGGGACGGGACAATGGTCGGGCAGAGTGATGATGACCTGGAGGCCTTGAGGGGGTTCACGTCTACTATATCGGGTGGACTGGGAGCAGGCCTCAGTCGTAATTCGCTGGGACGAGATCAACGGAGCTATTAGGAATGACTTTTCCCGAGCTAGTTTTGATGCATCGCTGAGGCGTTTCTGGGTTTTGTCTCTGTTACGCGTCTTCTCTTGTTATGTAACCAAGCAGGTGTTCATATCTACGAGTTAGATACCCAGCAACGAATGGATGATTACGATGAGACAATCAAGTTGAACTGCTCAAATTTCAATCTGCTACTAGCCACAGGAATGGAGTTTCAAAGAAGCATCCATCAAGATGCGTAGCGTAAGCCAGCATGATTGGAAAGACTCTGAAAGCCCTGCATGTCCCGACGGTAAGTGAAAGTCAGGCATGGTAATGATGTCCTGAAGTAGCCAGAGTTCGGTTCTATTCATGTCACCATGGGAGAATATGTACAAGGATAAAAGTCCATGGACATCTAATCTCCAGACCAATAGTCCGGGAAGCCTAAAACCATAGAACTAGAGGATCCTGCATGTTGTCAATTGTGGCGGCGGTTAACGCGTCACAGCATAGCAGCCGCCCCAGCAGCGTTCGTCTCTCAGAAGCTGGTGAGAGTCATAGTCTCACCTCGGCCAATCAGCCCCGTGCCTGAAGCCAGCCGCCATAGAACCACGCTGCGCTGATGCTGTAATTCATCATGTCTTTGTGTACGAATGTCCATCGACCACAAATCCGGGGGAACTCGACCGCCCTCCATGAAAAGCCGATCTAGCCTCGCTCTTCAGAACCTGTCTCCCATACTCCCCAAGGAAAACTTCTTCGGCACCACAAACAGCGCCTCAGCTTCCACATAAACCTTCCCGGTCAACCCCCGCAGCTGGCCCTCCACAAACGCCTTTCTCTCCGTCGAGCGCTCTGGATCCAGCTGTGTATGGACCACATAAAAATCATTGGCGTCGACGGGGGCACGGTAATTGACGTTCAGATTCGCCGTCACGCCCGTCCGGGCCGGGAAGGTGAGGGCTGCGACGCGGCCGAGGGACTCGTCCATGAGCGTGGCCAGGGCTCCGCCATGCACAATGCCCAGCCAGCCGTCTATCCCGCTGCCAAGGTAGACGATATTCACGGCTTCCTTGGTTGTTTCATTCCAAAAAATTCTCTACATCGTTTAAACGAAGACACGTCGTTTCCGCCTCCAGGTCAGCGCACACCATTACTTTCACTCCCTTCCTTTCTTGCGCTCCTTCGGTGGGAAGAAAGGAGGGGGGGGTCGTTGAAACAAGTACTCACCTGAACAGCGAATGCCCGACTCCCCTTCAACGGCCCACTGGTCAACCGTCGCTTCAGCGCGTCCTCCGACATTGCCTCATATGCACTCCACTCCGCCCAGCTCGCGTCGGAGCGCAGCTGGCGCACAATGGGCAGCGCATCGAGTGTGCTCTGGATGCGCTGCATTTCCCGTGCATCATCCGGCGTTCCCGGTGCGGGCGGCGCGGAGAGCCATGCCGTGGCGTTCTTCCCGGTGTAGAGACCGAGGCCGCCGAAGATGGTGGCGTAGAGGAGTCGTCGCGGCCATCGGGATCGAGTCGGCGAACTGCTACTACTGGTTGTGCGAGTGGTAGGCCTAGTGCTGGCCGCACCAGTGGCAGCAGTGCTGCTGCGTCTGATGGAGCTGATCCGTGGTGTGGATAGGTACGTATTCTGCGGTCGAGGAACTGGCCGCCTTAGTAGAGGCGGCAGGGGTCGCATTGTCCCTTGGATCCAGGCCGTCGGCTCGTCGCTGCACCTTCGCACCAAGACTGGGGTCACCGCTCTTATGGATGCAAGGCGCGTGGCTCGCTCGGGCCGCCAGAGGTAAACTTGGCTATCTATTCCACATTTGGTTAGGCTCAATTCTGACTGCATTAGGCTACATAACCTAATCAGATACCACAAGCAAGTGAACCATGGGCTTGACTGAATAATCATGAAGATGTCCGTGCAAAATTCCATTCATTCTAATACTCTTTGACCGTTACTCGATAAGAGCCTCATCACTCAATCCGGACACTCCGTGGATGCACATCATGTCATGTAGTACATAGCAATTCATGCTCATCATGCGTCTTGTAAAGCATGTCGAACACATAAATATCCTCAGCCATGCTCATGTGCTCACGACTCGATCTCCTCCTTGGTGGGAAGATCAATGGCACGGTATAGGCAGATCAAAGCCGAATGTGATTCGCCTGAGAAAGAGGTCAGCCTAAAAACCAGAGTCCTGAGGTAGATGTAGTCATACGTACCACCACCCGCAAGAGTCTCGATCTTGTCCGAAGAGACCTCGGACACCTTGTCGTCGTTGAACCACCACCATTTGCCATCCTCTTCGACTCGCTTGCCGCCAGGGGCTCGCGGATCTTGGACGACCCGGCCTTGTTTCTTGATGTACGCCGTGTAGTGGCCGCTATCAGCGCTGGCACCTTGGTGGGTGATGACACCGCGCAGCTCGTACAGACCGGATTGGTTCGAGCCTTCATCTGCAGCCAGATTGGTGTCGATGAGAGAGAAGAGCTCCTTCTTCGCCGCAAGGAGAGCAGCTCTTCTTTCCGCCTCGTACTCCTCGTCCGTCTTGAAGACTTCGGTCATGGTAACATCTTTGTCCTCCGACTTACCTGCCTCCTGCTTGGCTTCGGCTTTCTTCTTCTTTTGCAAGGGCTCCTGGCCAAGACCCCGTTCTTTCATTTCCTTTTGCTCTTCGGCCTGTCGGTGGGCAAGCTTTTGACGCTTGCGGGCCCGCTCAGCATCTTGCTCGTCCTTTCGAATCTCGCGAACCTTGTCCCGAACTGGGATCAGTTTTTGCTTGAGTTCATCCGTGCAGAATTCGACAACATCCAACTCTGCAGGGAAAGTGACCTTGCGCATGATCTTGACCTTCTTTTGATTTTCGCGCTTCCAGAAGAACCGGACGAAGTGGACCGTGAGATACTTGGGCAACCGGGATATCCGAGAAGTCTTGGTGTAGACTGCGTCTCTATCGAGTGTTGGCGAACGCTTCTCAATCTTCTCAGACAGAGCAGCAATGATGCCATCGCGTAAGTGATTGATGTCCTTGTCGATGTGGCAGTCCAGTTTGAGGAAGATGTCGGACGACTTGGTGGCTTCCTCTCCGGCTTCCTTGGCTGCGGGATCGTCGCACTCCAGAGTCGAGTCAAATCGACCGGCCATGTACTTGTCTACGAACGACTTCTCTTGCTCGCCGTCTTTGACCATCAGCTTCAGTCGCAACTGCGAGAGGATCTGAGAGTAAGCCTCCTCGGCATCCTGTTGCGCGTATCCGTGGCCGTCCTTGGCCTTTTGCGCAAACTGGGGGAAAACTTTCCGGAGAGCGTTCAAGAATAGGATCGGCGGAACACCCTCCTGAGTCTCGGACATTTGCTTATACACGTCCCGCAGCGCAGCAATCAGGTCAAGGGAGGAACCCAGACCACCGAGCCCCAGGCTTGTCAGGTCAGACAGTCTAGAGCTGGGTGCACCGGCCGCCGGAGCTTCGTAGCGGGCAAGCTCTTGCTGGAGTTCGGGCACCGCACGCAGGGTCTGGAGGGTTGCGTTCAGATAGCACGTATTTCCCAGATTCTGCAGTCCGGCCGGAATAGCCCCTTCTGCTTGCGCTGCCTCCGCCTCGGTCATATCCTCCAGAAACTTGACGGGTTCCTTGGGTCGTGCCAAGATGGACGCTCCATCGCCACTGGATGGGGTGCCCATCATCATGAAGGTCTGACCGGGCTTCGCGTTCAAGCTCGACAGCGGAGTATCATCCTTAAGCTGGCCGCCCTTGACGAGAATCTTTTGCCGCTCGGGCTCCACGCCGGTTAAGGAGTAGAGCTGTAATTTGAAAGTTTCGCCAGTTGATTCGGGGTCAAGCTCGACATCGTAGCGCTTGCCCTGGTGCTTGACGACGACTGCGAAGCAAGTTAAGCTTGATTCTCTACCACACGACGAGCGGACAGTGCCCAAACTCACCAGGTATCGAAGCCATGGTTTCTCGCGAACGCGATCAAAATCTGCCGGGGCGTGTTGTTTGGGAGCTGCCTACAGAGGGTCTGGCCTTCACGTTGTTTGCCGTGGGGGGAATGCAAACAAGACAAACAGGCAGGCCACAACATCATCAGGGAAGATGGCCGCGAATAGACAACGCAGTCACCCCGCGCAGTTATTAGGAGCCTTCGACTACTTCAGCTGTCCGTTTTTTTTTATAGGAATTGGCGACGGCCGTTTGTGCAGCTCTGTCCGGAGTGGTGCCGCCTATGATCATTCGGATCAGATAGGCTTGGTCCAGGGGCAATAATCCGTCATTCCCCGCTCATTCCGCCAGCCATCTCCGAACAGGCATCATGGTATGGACTGTCCCGTCCCTCGTTTTTTCGTGTATGAACAGCTTCTAATCAAGTTTCAACAGTCCCAATCGCTGCGTCCCTACCTTCAATGTGTGCGGTCATCTTTGACCGCGGCCCTGGCGGTCTCCAACTTCGCGTCGCAAACGTCGGAGCGGCACAACGTGCCGGAGGTTGAGGCGCAGACCTCGCCAGAGCTACTGCTGAACCCCCTGACAATCTCCCGGAACGAGAATGAAAGGGTGCTCATCGAACCGAGTGTTAACAGCGTTCGTGTCAGCATCCGCATCAAGCAGGCGGACGAAATCGAGAATATCCTGGTCCACAAGTTCACGCGGTTTCTGACGCAACGGGCCGAGTCGTTTTTCATCCTGCGACGGAAGCCCGTCAAGGTAATCAAATGCTTGGTTGAAAGGTGTGGTATGGGACGTCGGGTTCTGACGATGTGGTGTTCAGGGTTATGATATTTCCTTCCTCATCACCAATTTCCATACCGAGGCGATGTTGAAACACAAACTCGTCGACTTCATCATCCAGTTCATGGAGGAGGTAGATAAGGAGATTTCGGAAATGAAGCTTTTCGTGAGTGTTGCTTGTCGAATCTTCCCTGACTATGGCGCTGACAAAGTCAGCTGAATGCCCGTGCCCGATTTGTTGCGGAGTCTTTCCTGACTCCTGTAAGTTTCCTTCGCCCTTGGATTCTCTCGCTATTCTAACAGATATCTAGTTTGATTAAACGTTTCTGTTATGAGCGTCATGCCCTTTTATCTGCTCTTCATCGCAGCAATGCTCATGTACATACAATCCCGCCTGGGGCCCAGTTCCGAACGCAGTCGTTGCGGCAATGACTATTTGCATGCAAATCAGACCCGTGGCAGCCCTTCAATGCAATAACGATGGATTTGGTCACGTCACCCGTCGGTGGCTTGTGTATCAGATACTCAAGAGCTGGTTTTTGCTTTCCACATAGAGGTTTTGAATACTCAACATCCGTACAACTGACATCAAAACCATTTCACTCCGCCATAGATGTCATTGATGATGACCCTATCTCAAAATATTGTTCCCCTAGGCACCATACAAAGAAAGCTAACACAGCAGCCCCGGCCAAGCCGCATGATGAACGCAGTCCCTGGATCATGTTCTGCAGCACAGTGTGAGAGGGTTCGCTGCACCGCGGTGAGCTCACTCCAGCCACTATCATCGTTCATCCCATCATCCTGACGATACACGAATGTCCCCTCTCCGCGTCACCCACAGCTGCTATTGCAGCTAACCAGACCAACCCACCAGGCGGCTGGTAGCTTCCAGTTCCTCGCTCATCCCATTGTGGATTCACTTGTCATGGCTACCAAGTTGTGCCGCCTATCTTTTATCTCAACTCCTTCATCCTTTCTTCTTCTCCTTCATCTTTCTCCTGCGTGTCCCCTTTTCTTCTTCATGCCTGCGAAGTTAGGATAAAGTACTCACACCCATTCCTCTCTGCCTTGTCTGCCTGCGCAAGCATGGACTCTCAGAACTCTTCGAGCATCTGGGCGCCGCGTGCGGAGGATGCCATCGACAGAAACGGTGAGTGTATCTTTACAGAGAGTCCTGCCATGGAGTTGTGGCACGCGCATGAGATCATCATCACTGCACTTGCACGATGAGCCCTGATAGTTTTGTCCTTTGTTGCCTGTCCTGCGGCTTGGTGACTCTTCGGCCGAGTGTTGTTTCCAATATTGGCCTGGGAGAGTTCGAAGTTGGAAAGGCCGGAGTATGTAAAATCAACGTCGTCCCAATCAGTCCTTGATTGCTTGCATTATCCCATGCAAACTAAGAGAACCCTATCGAAAAAAGACCAGTTCAATTGCTTCCGTTTCTTTAAACAGCAGATCCATGAAACACCCACAACCGTTGATGCTGACTCGCCAGGATTATAGGCCCGCACCGCCACGGACTGGGAGACCCCGAGACGCTGGGAAAACTGGCCTCGATATGGCACGGGGATTCTCCTTTCGACAATGAACCCGGTCTTGCGTCGCTCGTCAACCCTTACCATAGCGGACGTGACTGGGAGCCGGCGTCAGACTCCGGCCCTGAGCCATTCACTGTGCAAAGATGCAAACCTCACGAATCTCAAAGATCCACCAGTAGCTCCGGCAGCGACGCTGTGTTTCTGACTGCTCCCACTCATGTTCCTCCCGATTCTCTTCCATCACACTCGGCGTCAGGATCATCCGTCACGGACGAGTCTTTCCCAAAGAGTGTCCCATCCACCCGTGTGCTCAAAATGCTGGGAGCATTCTCCCCGGACTCCAATCACGACAATGTGTGGACTCATCCAAACATGCCTCCAGGCTTGGGGCCCTCTCAGTTCTATGAATCCCGAGTCCAGACTGGTCCCTTTAGCCCTGACACCCCCAACGACACCTGGAGAGAGGCCATACTGCTCACATCTGACAAGAACATGGCATTCTCAAATCTCGTCCAAAGAATGCCCATTCCTAAGTTTGGCGTGCTCAAGGTAGAGAATGTAAGTTGCATGATTTTGGTGTTCCCAGCAACTCGTGTATGTCCTGGGGGAGGGGTGAAGAAGCCTCAAGCTCAACATTTCCATCACAGATTCCGTACGGTATCACCAAACAAGAAATTGTCCAGTTCCTGGGCCACCAGGCACGCCTCATCACGCCGGACCTGGGCTGTGCGGTGCACATCATCATGGAGCGGTCCACGGCCAAGACCATGGATTGCTACGTGGAATTAATGACAGAGAAAGATGCTGAGGAAACCGTCATGCGCCTCAACAGCATCTCTGAGAGCGGACGTCCTCCCCGTCTGGGACGCCGGCATGTCGATGTGATTCTCAGCAGTCAGGACGAGTTGCTCAAGGATCTCTTCCCTCGCGCCAAGTGCGTCGAGTGGCGTGGTGGAGTGCCTCGCCTCGTGGCCAATACTGACCCCTACTCGAGCGGGTTCTCGGGCTTCTTGACTAGCGAGGAGCTGTATGGAGTCGTCCAGCATGCGGAGCATCCCCATCGGGTATGTTGTTGTATATGACATGCAAGAGAAGACCAAGCAGGGGACGCTGATGCGGATTTTCCTCAGTCTCCCTTTGCGATCAAGTGTCCTCAGCGTACTTTTGAAAGCGTCATCAGCACAATCTGGAAGGTGAAGTGAACGGCCCGCAGAAGATTTTGTCTTGCCATTGGCCACTGACGAGACAAGTTCCCTTGGTACGCGACGGACATGTATACGGTGGAAGACCGTGACAAGTTGTTCAATGCCCTCAACCGGCAGATTCTGGCGTTGACTGCGCGCATGAAGGAGAAGACGGTTCCGGGCCTGGACCAAAGGCTGGTCATGGAATTACTTCGCGCAGGCTGCAACTGCCCTGGGTTCAATGAACGCCAAAAGTTCACGCTCGTCTGCAACTCGGAAGAGCCACCTCTCTGGCCGATTGTCTTCCCCGATCTGGTGCACTACTGGCCGTTCGACGCCCTTGCAAAGTCCATTGACGTTAGTGAGCAGCATCTCATGGTACGTTGGCTAGAGATCCCAAATTGACCGTAATCCAACTCGCATCTGACAATGAACACAGTTCTATGCGTCGCTGATTCGTCGCGGTCTCGAGGTTCTTGGAACGGAAAAACTCGGCCTCACCAACTCGTGGCGCAATATCCCACAGATCGCCGAGTCCCCATATGGAAAGATATGGATCGAGTGGAACTTTTTCGAAAAGCGGATCAGCTTCGAGACCGCCTTACAGCTTGAGCATGAGTTGGCGACGCAAATCATCCTCGCGGCAGTGCGGACCAACGCGGCAGCGGTCAGACAGCACGCCTTCGACCGCATGCCACCGGCGTCCGGCATCACGATGCCGTATCCCAGCGAGAACCGACTGTACGCAAAACAGGCAGCTCGCCGCGCAGCGATGAACGATGTCACGCCCAGCCGTCCCCCGCGCCGCATGTTGGCCCGGAACAGTGATTCGCATATTCTCGGCATACGCAGATCCTCGGACAGCACCAACGAGGATGAGAGCCCGAGTGGCAGCTTGCAATCGCGGTCCGTGTCCTCGATTTGGTCCTCCACTCCCATCCGGACCAACAAAGCAGCCACCCACATGCGGCAGGGAAGCCGAGACAGCATCCCCAAGTCGGCACTGGGCATCGAGCCTGGGGATCCATCGGACAACGCGGCTCATCGATTTCCCCGTGACCATCACTCCCGCCGCAACACCTTGATCATGCCATCCCCTTCGAGCAGTGTTAGCGGTGGAAATCACACCGGATTCCCAATCTGGCGGTCCCCTGGCCATGCTCCCGCCGCGTCGATGGACGATACTCGGCAAAGCCAGAACTTTAGTGGATGTTCCCGCTGGCTTTTTGGGACGCCGCCGGTGAACAGGAGCGAGGAATCTAAGCAACAGGCCTTGCCAAACAGTTTCTGAAGTCGCAAGGTTCTCGAGAATGAGCTGGCTCGTCTCGTCACTTCTCGTCCGTTGTGTCGTGGACGCTATGCTCCATCGGAGCACACAGATCATATTTATTCTTATTCTTCGGTATTTTATTCGAGGTCATGGCCATTGTCCGATGACCAATGACCGAAAAATCGATCCAGGATGAACAGTTAAGAAAAAAAAAAAAAGCCCATATTATCGTTACTCCAGGAAATGTAATCCAATGTCAGTAATCTCTTCACCGTCCGATTGTACGCGGTTATCTTTTGATCGAGCAGCTTCTCTTTGTCTCTGTAGTCCTTCTGCCCTCATTCGCTCACGCCTCGTGGATTCATCTTCCCAGTTGGAATGCTTCTTTTTTCTTCTACTCTCTGCCGAAGACAGAGAGCAAGGCTTCTGGACAAGTAGTTCCAGTAGCGAACTCCTGAACCTTTCCATTCGCTGCTTATTCGTAACGAAGCGCTCATTCGACATCGCCACCAACATTGCGAGATACTCTTCCGTCACGAGACTGCGAATCACCGGTCCGCCGGCAGCAGTCTCATCGTGGTAGCCGATGATGGACTCGAGCGCTAACCCCGCCGACCGTACCGCGACGATGGGATGGGAGCTCGATGCAGCATCCAAGCAGCGAAGACTCTGGAGACCGCTCTCTCGGAATCCCGCACTGGACGCCGCCGAGAGTACGGGTTGGGCGTGTTTCAGCGTCGCAGTCATGATATGCAGGATCTGTTCGTCCCGTTAATACAACAAAAAAAAAAAATAGTGACAAATAGTGCAGCTTACCATCGGCTCAAAGTGGAATCTTACAAGCCGTATGTTCCCCCCAGGCGGCACGCCGTTCCCCGGCACAAGACCGAACAGATCATGATACGATTGCTGCTGCTGGTCCGCCAAACTCATCGGCTTGTGCGAGACGTACAGCCAGCGTCCAGATCCCTTCCCACCGGATGCCGCAAAACGGCCTCCCCCTTTTTTTGCTCCGGATCCTTGATCATCGGCACCGTTGCCTTCTTCTTCTTCTTCTTCTTCACCCCTGTCGTCGCGATCGCGCGGGTTTCCCCCCTCAACGAAAACACTCACTCTTCCAGCACAGCTGCTCGTCGTCACTAACCCTTCCAAGCGATTCACATCGTCAATCAACCCTCGGATTTCCTCGTCGATAGCTCCCTTGGGCGACGCATCGGTGTAAGTCTCCGGTGATGTTGATAGAGTTTGCAGAATTTGATTTTTCCGAGTTTTAAAGGTATCCGGTATGACATGTTCCATCACGGAGACGCGATTTTCAGTTTCCGAAGTAAAGTATGTAGTACTTTTTGCTTGGAGCGCTCGGCCCTCTCTCTCAATCGATGAATACTGTCAAAATTACTAGTGCATTCCATCCGTCGCTGGGGCTGATTTCAAGGCGGGCTGGAACTTTGAAATTCGGACCCAGAACAAAGCCCAGCCCGTGAGGCCGGAGTACCTGTTCATTTGATTTTGGAGAAGGCGGGCCCGTTTCCTTGGGACTCCGACACTCCGTATCGATGGCTATAGTAGATAGTACTTAGTAGCTAGTTCCGCCTAGCGTGAGGGTGTAGGCTCATAACCTTGCAGCCTTCAACAATCGCTGGCTCTGACACTGGTAATCTACGCCTTGTTCCTGTTCTGGATCTTCACCGATCGTACCTGAGTTTGAGGTTCGGAACTCGTTTTGTTGTGACAGCTGAAGAATACCCCTTTCAACAACTCGCCCTGCTATTCGACGACCTGAAAACTACAACACCTGTGCATTCGCAGATACCAAATCACGTGCTTTGAACAGCTCCAAGGAAGATGCCCCGTCGTTCGTCCAGATTAATATCACAGACGCGAGATGATACAGACTCTACAAAGTCGGTTTCTGCTGTAAAGCGGAAACGCTCGGCCAAGTCTTTGAGACCAATCCGAACAACGAGGAAGAAGAGTAAATACTTCCAGTCGGACTCTTCTGACGGGCAAGAGAGTGCGCCAAGTGAGGGATCTGTTTACGATGATGCCGACCAACAAGAGGAAAGTTATGAGGAGGAACAAGGCGAGGGTGGGAAAACGACGTCGCTCAAAGACAGGCCAAAAGGCCAGGAGCTCTGGCGGGAGGGTGTCCGCACCGGGCTCGGGCCCGGAAAGGAGGTGTTTATCAAGAAGCCCAAGCCAAGAGACCCCGGCAACATTCCCTACCAGGATCACACCATTCACCCGAATACCATGCTCTTTCTCAAGGACTTGAAGGAGAATAACGAGCGGGAGTGGCTCAAGGGTGAGTGTTTGCCGCCAGCGGTGTATGCTTGCATGTTCTGATGTGTATATGCGGTCAGCTCACGACGCTGATTATCGCACGGCAAAGAAGGATTGGGACACTTTTTGCGAGTCCCTGACTGAGAAAATAATTGAGAGGGATGATACCATCCCCGAGCTGCCCGTCAAAGATGTGGTAAGACAAGTGCACGGCGCATGGGGAGTTTTGGCTGACCACGCCGAGGTCTTCCGCATTCATCGCGATGCTCGCTTCAGCAAAGACCCTACACCGTATAAGGTATTTGTTGTCACCCCCAAGAAATGCACTATGGGCTAACCATTCCAGCCTCATTTCTCTGCTGCCTGGTTTGTCCCTCTCCGATTATCACCACGCCGAGACTAACTCAAGGAGGTCTCGCACTGGGAGGAAGGGTCCTTACGCGGTATATTACGTCCACATTCAGCCCAATTCATCCTTCTTAGGTATGTCTCTGACGGTGTCAATGATACCTGATCCGTCACCCTATCATAGCGGCATCTGATTTCTCCCCGACCGCATGCTGATTAGCTGACATGCTTTTTTTTTGCAGCCGCAGGTCTGTGGATGCCAGACGGCAATCAACTAGCACGTCTCCGAAGGAATATCGATCGGCGTCCGCAGCGGCTCAAAGCGGTGTTGACAAATGAAGACCTCCGACGGGAGTTTCTCGAGGGGATTGATGATGACGAGGCCAAGGTCACCGAAGCTTTTGCCCATCAAAATCAGGAGAATGCTCTCCGAACCAAGCCAAAGGTAGGTCTTTTCATGTCTTGCCGAGTCTAATTCCCTGCACCCATTCCTTCAACGCACGACGAAACGGGCGTCAAGTGGACTTTGTGTGTGTTGCAAACCTTTGATTTCCATCGTGGACTCATGGCCCGGGCCGGGTGGTGGATTTACGTGCCGATTGGGACAAGGGCATGGCGATTTCCACTGTTCCTGACTCGCTGGATGGAGTGAATAACGATGAATTTCATCTGATCGAAAACTGTCGTCTGCGCCTGAGCTTTTGGCTCGAAATCCAAAGCGACGGCAATGCCATCAGCATTGTCATCCAGCACTCCTGATGGTTCCCGGTAGCCACGAGCAGACCGCCCCTACGGTCCTACGGCTCCTACCAGACTGGGCTAGGGCAAGGATGGAAGAAACTCAGCGAATAATGAATGGCGCTTTTTCCCCTCCCCTCCCTCCCCCTCAAGCAGCGAAGGTTTCCCTTCCCGCCTGGGCCTAGATCTGGTCCAGTCAGTCAGCGTTTGTTCTTTTGGAGCGGATCTTCGCAATTTCGCATGCATTTTGTTCCGTCTCCATCATCAATTCATCATCGATCAACACGCGTGTGAGACCAATTGGTCTTGCCTTACTGGTGTGTGGCCCTTGCTACCAGAAGATGGGACGCCAGTCGCCCGTCCAACGAATCGTTGGGCTTGGATAGGGTTTCAGCGAGACCTTCGTCCCGTCGGGTTCCATGGTTCACGGTCTCGGCCTATTGGATTTAGCGCATTTCTGCCTCCCCCGTGTTAGGAGTCAGGACAGAGCCACGCTGACGGCTGACCCGGCTTTGCGAATTCTAGGGATATGAATCTGATCACCCCAATATCGAATTGTTGCGACTGAGAAGCTTCACGATCTCGAAGCGCTTAGCAGAAGACGAAATTTTGGGACCCAACGTCCAGGACAGAATTGCCGAGCTCATCGGAATCTTGGTCCCTTTCGTAAGTTTGCACTTTTCTGGTTCTCGCCCTATCATCGTCGTTCCCTCCACTAGCATTTTGGGTTCCCCTGGTCCGCTGTTAGCCACGACGCTTGCCTACCACTCACAGAGAAGAGACATTCTCTCTCTGTATCCACTTCTCCTTGCGGGACACATGGGGCAATTCGGAAGGCACACCGCTGTCGACGTGTCACTTTCCTCACTCTCGGAAGTTACCATGGCGGTGAAACAGCGGACTTGCAGCGCGGAATGGGCCGTATTGCCGACAAACGTGCATTGAGTTCATCCTCGCGTCTTTTTGATGCCCGACATCTTCTGAATGTTCTCATCGGCTGACGGCCCGTGCGATGCAGGTGACATATCTTAACAGCGTGGTCATGCCGGACCCTGGTCAAAATGAGAGCCCCGACACCACCACAGACGACGAAGACTAGCCGTCGGACCCCTCATCGAGCTGGCTAGAAACGCATCGGTGTTCTTTTTTTTTTTTTTTTTTTTTTTCCTTTGAGGCTTGACGCACAATTGGACGGACCCCGGGATCTGTGCTTTCACTGCTTTGGTAACATGCGTTGCTGTGGGGCGTTAGGCAGTTGTCCACGTTTTTATCAATGCTGCATTGATGTTGGAATAATGCCATGAAAGTCGCCGAATCAGACAATGTTCGTGGATCATTGGCATAATGCATGCAGTACTTGGGGCCAAGGTTGGGTGTTATGGTGCCTGGATAATACCCGTCTTACTGGAGGCACACAACCATCAGGTAGGTTGCTGAGATGCGGAGGGTGGCCGAGCTTGATAGGACTGCCTGAATCCTACAATCCATGTTCAGCAGTCGTACTTCAGAATTGCTTCCTTATACATACAACCAGAACAGGCCTGTTCAACACTTAGCCAGTCAAGGAGTATGTATGCTATATGCAAGACCTGAACCATACCTCCCTGTGTTCGCTTGCGTTTGTCTGATCAAAGGGCTGAAGATATCTGGGCCAACCATCTCGCAGAAACTGCGGTGGCCATTGGACGCCGTGCCATCACTGCTTCATCCTTTGGTATTCATCAGTCCCGAGTACGGCACAGAGGCCAAGCAAGTGCAGTGATTAAGCATTGATCACTCGATGCTTCCCGCAGATCTGCCGCCTTGACAAGATACTAGCGGCCATGTTGGATCTCTGGGCACAAATCAGCATTCGTCTCTTTAGAGTACTCAGGCCCAAACACAACTTCAAACCAAAGCTGACCGGGACCTGAGTCGTGCTTTGGACATGTCATTCTTTCAATCAAGCATGAATTGATACGGCTTCGACTAAGGGCATAGGGATTAGGACAATTTATTCGTCAATTGATGAAACTATAGTACTTGCTGAGACGTGCAAGTACTCCATGATCGACGAAGCGTACAGCATCGATTGTCCCCGAGGTTGCATGAGACGGGGAAGAATCATGTTTACTCAAGTTCCGGTGTGCTTACGGCGTCCTGTTTCAAGATAGGTGTCGACGCCAGTATTAGCGGTTGTCTGCGGACCAACGGTGCGTTGATCCTGCGATCAAGAAGCATACATGGCACGAAAGGCCTTGAAAAGGCTCCGTATACTTCGTATATTGAGCAGAGAAGACCACGGGAAGCAAGCGAAAAGACATTTGTCGATCGAGTTCTGGAAGGTGCAACCAGTGCGCGAGTCGGTCCTTCCATTAGGCTGGCTTGTGCGAGACGTACAGCCAGCGTCCAGATCCCTTCCCACCGGATGCCGCAAAACGGCCTCCCCCTTTTTTTGCTCCGGATCCTTGATCATCGGCACCGTTGCCTTCTTCTTCTTCTTCTTCTTCACCCCTGTCGTCGCGATCGCGCGGGTTTCCCCCCTCAACGAAAACACTCACTCTTCCAGCACAGCTGCTCGTCGTCACTAACCCTTCCAAGCGATTCACATCGTCAATCAACCCTCGGATTTCCTCGTCGATAGCTCCCTTGGGCGACGCATCGGTGTAAGTCTCCGGTGATGTTGATAGAGTTTGCAGAATTTGATTTTTCCGAGTTTTAAAGGTATCCGGTATGACATGTTCCATCACGGAGACGCGATTTTCAGTTTCCGAAGTAAAGTATGTAGTACTTTTTGCTTGGAGCGCTCGGCCCTCTCTCTCAATCGATTTATCTCAACTCCTTCATCCTTTCTTCTTCTCCTTCATCTTTCTCCTGCGTGTCCCCTTTTCTTCTTCATGCCTGCGAAGTTAGGATAAAGTACTCACACCCATTCCTCTCTGCCTTGTCTGCCTGCGCAAGCATGGACTCTCAGAACTCTTCGAGCATCTGGGCGCCGCGTGCGGAGGATGCCATCGACAGAAACGGTGAGTGTATCTTTACAGAGAGTCCTGCCATGGAGTTGTGGCACGCGCATGAGATCATCATCACTGCACTTGCACGATGAGCCCTGATAGTTTTGTCCTTTGTTGCCTGTCCTGCGGCTTGGTGACTCTTCGGCCGAGTGTTGTTTCCAATATTGGCCTGGGAGAGTTCGAAGTTGTAATGATGTCCTGAAGCCAGAGCGTTCCGCGGTCGATGCGGAGAAGGACGGCGAGTCATAATGTGAAGAGGGTGCCGAAGCGGTTAAGGGCTAGGGCGAAGCGGGAGGTGTGTGCGCCATGGTTTTGTCGTCGTGATTTTTTACAATATCATCAACAATCCAAGACAAGACTCTAGAGGGCTGATTGGAAATGGGGGAATGTAGATGATAGAGGACAACACGCCTACCGTGACGGCTCGGCGACGGAAACCTTCGAATCTTCTTCGACTCCGGCTGGAGACGGCGCGACGGCTTCAGGCCTTGAATCGAAAGACCAAGGCCAGGCGTGCGGCGGCAAAGGCGAAGCGGGACAAAGAGAATTCGGCGATGTCGTTGGAAGAAGAAGGGGGAAGCCATAACTATGAGATCGCCCCGAGGGTGCCAAAAATCAAAAAGAACAAGCTCTCCAGGCCTCATGTGCCGGATTCCAAGTTTCGGAAACGGCAACGTGGGAAGACCTGGCTGCCTACACACATGTACCATGCCAAGCGCGCGCACATGACGCCGTCGAAGGAACCGCTCTGGCGGTTTGTCATCCCTCTCACTCCGACGGAGAAGTGTTACAGGCCTACGCATCGTGCTGCGGGGACGAGTGGCGCGGTGGCGTGGGATACGAGTTATATGTCGACGATACAGATTGACGGGACAGCACCGGCATTGGAAACCGTACTGAGGACGTTGTCTGTTGATGGCGAAGATGCCTGGGGCAAGAAAGGAGAGAAATGGAGACGCGGAACACGAAGCCTGCAAGCATGGGTCCATGAGCGGGAAGGCGATCGCAGGCCGATTGCACCGGTGACGTTGATATGGTGTGTCAGGGGCACGTCGGAGAACGTCGAGGCAAGCGGATCCGAAGGGAAAAAAGTGCGGGACAAGATCCTGATACGAGTGCACCCGTCGGCTTTCCTACAATTGTGGAATGAAATACTGGAGGTGTCAAAGAGACAGAATCCGCCGGTAATGGTGGAAGATCTGCGGTTCGAAATCGGTAGTATTGAAATCACGGGGCCGGGATCTACGGAGGCTCTGATCGCCACCATGCGTCCCTTTACACAAGGAGAAACGCAGTTTCCCAAGGATAGCCCCGAACACACGTGGTCGTCGCTTCTCGGCGTCACGGACCCTTCCTCTCTTCCCGCGAATGCTCTCTTGGCCTTCAACATCAGCGACCCACGTCTGCAATTCCCATTCCAGCCATTGAAGCCTTCATTCTCCGAGTCGAGCATGGGAGAACAGGCAGCTTTGTTGTCCACGTGGCCACCAGACCAAAGTCAAGGGAGTCCAGCACTATTTGACCGACGGGCCCGTCTTGCCGCTATCCGTTGCCTTCCCAGTCAAAAAGCCGTTAACCGGCGCCGAGCTCAGGCGGGCCCAGGAGGGCGACCAGCCTCGAAGCCTGGAGATCCTGAAATACCAGTGATCGTTCTAGCCACGAGGCCCAAAGGTAATCCTGCAAATTCGTGCTCGCGTGGAACATGGACGGTCCTCCTGCCGTGGAAGTGCGTCCTTCCTTTGTGGTATATGCTGATGTATTACCCATTGTCCACTGGAGGTAATCCTAGATTCGGAGGGCTCTTAGAACAGCGTCAGCTGGCGTTCGAACGGGGTGAGCCTTGGTTTCCTGGCGACTATCCGGGCACCCGCGCTGGCTGGGTGATGTCCATGTATGGTTCACAATAATGAAGCTGAAGTGCAGCCGTTCAGAGAGTTCGGATGAATGTTTGGGTTGCTGAAGTGAATTTTAAGTTCGGTCGTTTAATTAGGGCTCTTTAGGGTCTTGCCGTATGCTATTCCGACTATGGTTAGGTAAGCGTAGACTACCTACCGGTGCACGTGTCTCCGCGTTTACAGCTCTCGCGTCTTCAGACAAGATCAACGACCATAGCACCTACCTGGTACCTAAGGTAGGTAGGTATTTGCAGCTAGGACTATTGACTTGGTGCATTCCAAATGTTCCAAACTCCTGCATCAACTACCAATGCTCTTCAGTGATACGGACGTCATTCACATCTACGCCATCGACAAACCAACGACCCTCGCCGTTGCCATTCGGCCCAATCAAGATGTCATTTCCTGACATTTGCCGCTTGCGCATCTTCCCCGTGTCATGGTCAAATGTCCAGTCCTCCAGCCCGTAGCATCGCTTCCACTTCAGGCCGTCCTGCGCGTCTTGATACTCGTACCAGAACTGGACGGCAATGCGGTTGTCGGTGTAGCATGCGGATCGTATGCGTCTTGGTTTCCTCTTTGGATGTCATAACGTTCGGCGATCCGGGAGAGGATTCATGGTGGTTCACACGCTGTAGATCGTACCAGCTGCCGTTGTCCAAGGGAGTGAGAGCTTCCTTTGAAATGCAAGGCAGGAGCTCCGGAGTTTCCGTGCTCTTGCTGGCTGTTGTTGGGTTGCCGATCACCTTGGAGGTGTGAGTTTTCTCCGTGGCGGCTCTTCGGTGCCGGGCAAGGTCCTGCTCGATCAGCCGCTCCAGATGGGCAATCACCTCGGTCAAATGATTTGAGAGGCCGTTGCACCCTTCTTTAGTCGAGTGCTCGATCAATTTGCGACGTGTTTCCGCCACTCTTTTTCCCTTTTCTCCTTTTCCGCTTCTCTGCTCTCTTACCTTCTCTGGATCGTTAATCAAGATCTTGCCCACGCTATCTTGGGATCGAACCCTTCTCTTCTTCGCCTTTCCCTTCCACAGTCTTCCCACAAGTCCCTCCCCAACGTCATCGAACCCACCCTTTCGCACAACCGCTTTCTTTGTCGCCTTCGTTCCATCACGCGGCCTCGTGTCGACGAGGCTATGGTTGCCGTGCAGCTTGCTCGATCGCGGCCCGTTGATTCGTCGTCGACTATTGCGCTTATTGCCGGATTAGTCCCCGCTGCTCAAAACCGGCAGCCACTGGTACTTTCCCCATGTGAACGGTCAGCAAGTCGGGCCTGCCGTGTTGTGTGCGAGGAAGAGCTGGGAAGGCGTGAACACGAGTACTACAGTATACAGTAGATCGAGCGTGTCGGCGGTGTGTAATTTTGGTATTGGGATTACATATCCAGGGATATCCGGTCGTCGAACCTGCGAATAAGATGTCCAGATTTGTTACGAAAATTGCCCTCCTTCACAAGCAAGAGATCAGCGGCCAAGGAACTAAAGACACCACCAAAGTCAAATATTCACTAACCTTTGCCAAGGCCAAGTGCGGGTCAACACTAACATGAATGCGGTAAGCGTTCTTATGTAAGCCACGCCAGTGACTCCACTGGATATCTTTTCCAGCGATATCCAGGCCGATATCCACGAAAAGGAAACACAGCCTTAGATGATGAACTAGTTACTGTATGCAGATGACAAAAGTTATTTACATATCACACTTGGGCTCCGTTCAGCACGTCGATCTGCCGAAAACTCAAACCAGAAATTGGCAATTGGACTAGGTACTGTACTCGTAGTTGGATAGTTACTCGTGCGGATTCGTGTGCAAAGTATCGACAGTTGGGTACGGGACTCCGTACTCGTCCTTGGACCTCGGAATTGCTCCTAGGTTATTAGTCGACGGAGTACGGAATACCTAGTCCTAATACTTGGCCCAAGATGTGCTGAGCCTGACAACAGTCAATCCACTGGGTCTTGATTCGAAACAAGACGAGCCGGCGAACACATGCATGCCTGCCCGAAATCAGGCGGTGACGGTCTCAATCATGGTAGGTTGGCCGAAGCACATGACCAGACCGCTATGCGGGAACCCTTGAAGCATGCCAGTAGCGGAAGTCAATCATGACTAGTCGGTGGAATATTATTGTTATTTGGAGAAGAGGCCTCAGCCACTAACTGCGAACTACTGCAGCCTCTGCAGCCGGCCCATTCTGCCTTGTCTGGACTGGTATTACCCGCGGTCAGTACCTAATACCTACGCAGAGGTACCTTGCGCCTACGAGTACAAAGTACGAAGTACGAGTACTCCGGACTAGTGTACTAGTAGTAAGTACCTACCTACCTACTTAGGTACCTAGGTACCTAACGTACCTAATGTACCTTGGCTGATTGGCATCAGTACCTACTCCATCCGTTGATTAAGCGTTCGCTGGTTTCGTTTCGTCGTCAGCCATGCATTGCATGCCGTCGCGGGACAGATGCAACGATTGCCCGAAACAGGACAGGGAACACATGCAACCTTGGCCGAATTCCGCGCACGGTTGTCTCGTATGATGGATTCAAATGTTCGACCTGAGATGACAACAACGGGACGGGGAACGCTGCGGTTGTTGCCGATACCCAACCGCGCAGAGCGGCCATTGACATGTCGCTTCAACTTGATTGCCTCTTCCATTTCGCTTAACTAATAGTTACTCGTCTACTCGATGGCTCAATGATCGATGCATTCATTTTCTTCTCGTCCATTATTGTACGGTTGTACCCACCTCGGTAAGCGGCTCCTTAAACTCAGTTCAAAGCAGTAGCACCCGAAAAGCCATCAATTATGTCTTCCAATCATCCTCCAGAACTGCCCTCGGATTCAACAGACTTTTCTTCATCCATGGATCTGTTGTCTCACTGACTCGTTTCTAATAGGTTAGTTTCTCTCAAACTTTGATCCATGTTCGATTGTTCAGGCTTTCGGCGTGGGAGGTTAACGAAAACTAAAGACCTTTTCGCCACTGGCTTTCAGAGCAGTCTTTTTTCACTTTTCCCACACACGGGAGTCCCGGCAGGGATGGCTTTTTTTGACCCTCCACCAATGATAGATCACATTCCAGGGATTGAAACCTGGTCAGCCACTGGAGCCGCAAGGGTAAGGCCAGTCCCATGGAGTTCTCAAAGACATGACCTCCCATTTCTTTTTTTCTTTTTCTTTTTTTTCTCCCCACTAACCCCATCCTGGTGATTTCGGAAAATCAAAGAACTCTGAAAGGAATGGGATGACATGCAGCCTCTCCAATCACGTTGAGATCCGGGTGTGACCTGCACCTGCATGAACGGCCCGCTATTGCGTCGGTCCGCCTGTGTGGTCCACTACAGTCGACATGGTCAAGAATTGCCCGCTTGACCCCCTTGAATCCTCGTATCGACGATGGTCCGGAAAATCCTGGGAACACGCGGCATGGGTACAAGAGGATTGACCGTAAGGCATGCGGACCATGCCTTGATCTCTCTTCTCTTCGACTCGCTCGAGTGCTCTGCGCGCAATGGAGACGGGCATGATGTCATGTGTTCTCTACCCCGATCAAAGGGTGGCAAAAAGCCTGGTCTCTTGACCTCCTTGAGCCTTCCATCGTGGAATTGTGCCCCATTTCAAGAATTGGAATATTTGCACTCTGGACCATGGGACACGGTGGATGTCGGGCCACCTCCGCTTGAGAATGGCCCAAGACAGTCAAACACCAATTTGAGAATTAGCCAGACGCGGTAACAGTACGAAAGAATCATACGAAGCACTGTAAAATCAGTTACGGTACTCGTACATACAAGTATGGAATACTCCGTACTGCGTACGGTCAGTCGGTCACTGCCTCACTGCCTCGCTGGCTCCTGGTCTTGCGAAATTGGACCATTGGGCTCGGCTCCTTCTACATGCCGGTGCTCTGTAGACTTCTCGGTGACTTCCGGAGGGTTTGATTTGGCGGTTTCTACAGACTACAACCTTTGTCCGGGAAGGCTGCGGAAGTACTCCGGAAAAACTAGGAAGTCGCCACGACGGGCCGAACCTGGGGTGCAGCTGACCCTTGACTCTTAATTACAGTAGTCTTTCGAGGCTCTGAGCTGCCGACCGAGATTACGACGTGGATGAGGTCATTATCACTTTCCCTTCCGCCTCTCACCGTGATCCCCGCGGTAGAGGGAATGTTGGAAAGGATGGAGGGTTGGACCCCATGTGACTCGGGAGATCTTCGCGTAACACACGTATAAACCTACCTAGGATGTGTATCGGATGGCACCCCGTCATAATCCTAATTTACTGGTCAACTGTCTTGCCGGTTCCCTGTTTGCCGTTCGTTCACCCCCTGCAGCCTGCAGGCTCTGCAGCGGTTGCAGCGGGAATTCCGCAGTCGATGAGCATGACATAACTACATACGGAGTAGTTACTCGTACATACTCCATTTAATCAGGCCATGTTCTTGGCAGTCGGGATGTAACTAATAATGTATCACGCGAGACGGGACAAACGGTCTCCGGAGTAAGCAAAGACAGTTGACTTTTTTTTTGACCGCCCCTGTGGGCTCCGGGAGCTTGGGTGGATGGAGTCCATGTTCGGCACGCGTGTTAGCCTCCCGTAATATACGGAGTAGACTTGCCCCTTTCAGCTTAGCCTCGTCAACGATGATTACGGCACACGCCAGCCACAGCCCATGGACTTTACCCAGCCGGACAGCACAAAAATACGCTCTGCATTAGCGCACGATCCCTTCCCGGACCAAGCCCCATTCCCCGGTCCATCCGCGGCTCTGTTCGCGCCAAAAAAACATCGCATGCGTCTTTGGGACACTATGTAGGTACTTAGTGCCATCGTGCTTGGCCGCCGCCGCCGTCGCCATGACTGGCTGTCCGCTCCGTGACGGCCCAACCCGATCCTCCAATGGCCATGTTCGCACCGCCAAAGATCCCCATGCAGTGCAGGCATGGATGATACCTGCATTACGCCTTCTCCCCCTCCCCTTTTCTTTTTTTTTTTTTTTTTTTTTTCCCTTTTTCTGTTTCCGGAAACCTTCCTTTCATCGCTGGTCCTGTTCCCGTCCAGAAGGATCCCTTCACCCATCATCCATGTCCATGGGTCACTTACGCGTTGGGCCGCTGCGCCCGGGCGGCTTTTCCGGCCGAGGGTGGCGACTGGCGAGAACTTGTCTTCTGCTCGCCTAGATCCGGTGCTCCAGTGGAACCAGGGAACATTGGAAGAAACCGTTTCCCACGATTGGCAAGCTTTACCCACCGCCGGCCGCCGGCTTCCAGGCCCGACCATCCTGGGCTCCATCAGCCGTCTATCGCGCGTGTTCGGCAAGCGTCCAGTCGAGCCGTGCGCATTTTAGCGGATGGGGCAGGCACCAAAGGCGCGGCAGTCCATCTCTTAGTGCCCTGATTCCCGCACGCGCTAGTACTCAGCAGTCCGCCGGTCCCTGCGAAGAGGAAAAAAAAAAAAAAAGCATTCTCTGCTCTCCGAAACCTCCATTTCCCAAAAGTCCGTTAATTAAGCCTAGGACTCCGGACTGGAGGTTTGCGGTAAGTTACTTTTTTTTTTCTTCTCTCTTTTTCCCTTTTCTCCTTTTCCGCTTCTCTGCTCTCTTACCTTCTCTGGATCGTTAATCAAGATCTTGCCCACGCTATCTTGGGATCGAACCCTTCTCTTCTTCGCCTTTCCCTTCCACAGTCTTCCCACAAGTCCCTCCCCAACGTCATCGAACCCACCCTTTCGCACAACCGCTTTCTTTGTCGCCTTCGTTCCATCACGCGGCCTCGTGTCGACGAGGCTATGGTTGCCGTGCAGCTTGCTCGATCGCGGCCCGTTGATTCGTCGTCGACTATTGCGCTTATTGCCGGATTAGTCCCCGCTGCTCAAAACCGGCAGCCACTCCCCCGGGTCACAGTCCTTCCTTCGCCCGCACAACTTAGCTAAGTTTGCGATTCGTCGCTTTCCTCGACTGCCGCCGCTTCGATACACTTTTTTTCTTTTTTTTTTTGTTTTTGCGAAATTTTCCGGTTTTCTTGCCCTGTATTTGTTCTCTTCTTCCTCCGTCATTCCTGCGCCTTCTCCCCATTTCTCCCGGTCACCAATGTCCAACAACCCCGAGCATAACGACCCCAGCCGACAGGGACAGTATCCACCTCCTCAGTGGAACGGCAGCACTCAGCCCGAGAGCATTCCTTCCTCTGTCACCCAACCACCACCTCCAACAACTCAAATCTCGGTACGTCGCACATCGCACCTTCCCTCTCGTGGCGCAGACGGTGTGCCCTCGTCAACCCTCAATGTTCGCTATAACAGACCGTTTTGGCAGACCATCGCTGACATGAAGGTGCTGGCAGCTACCGCCCTCGTCCTCCCTTCCGCAACCTCCACCGGCGGAGCACGACCGTCAGAGACCGCCTTACCAATATCCTCCTCCGTCCACCTACTCCGTGCCACCACCCCCGCTCAACATGGCCTCGGTTCACCCCCAGTCGTCGCAACCCCCCCATGATCTCTATCGCCTGCCGCCGCCCCCGGGCGCGTACCAACGGCCCCCGGACATGTACGCGCAACCACCGCAGCCATTGGTGTACCAGGCTCCAGCCCCCCGCCAGCGCACGGCAATTGCCTGCCGGTACTGCCGGCGGCGAAAGGTAAGCCGATCATCTCGCGCCCCGGCTTCGCGCCGAGTCAATAATGCGACATCTGCCTAACCTTCCCGTCCGTAGATCCGTTGCTCAGGGTTTGAGAATTCCCAAGATGGCCGATGTAGCAACTGCATCCGTTTCAATCAGGAATGCATGTTCACACCGGTGTCGTCGCAAGCGCAAGCTTTCGTACCCGCCCATGCTGCCTATCCACATTTGCGCAACCAGGCTGCAGGCCGCGGCCGCGCCGGATATCCCGGAGATGGCGTGGTGCTCTACGGTGCGCACGGTCAACCACTCCCACCCCAGCAGCAACCGCAATCCTCAACAACCCTACCACCTCCGCACGGTTTGTACTATGGACGTCCAATGGACGAGCGCGGTCCGCCACCGCCGCTGACGCATCATCTCAATACGGACCAGGTAGGCATGCGAGCATCGCATTGTCAACTGTCGCGCACGAAACTGACTTTGATGTCCGTTAGCGCCAACAGCCCCCCGGAGGCCGTCGCGGTTCTGGATCGGGATTTGAGTATCCGGAGCCCACCAACTTGGCTCCCGTGTCGCCTGCAGTCTCCACGCCGACCTACTCTTCTGGTTACTACCCCGCACCGGGCCCAGATCGGCGCCCTTCACCGTATGACCGAAATTCGTCGCAACCATATCCACCAATCACGGCAACGCCGCCGCCGGTGTCAACGGCCAGCACTTCCAGACCCGGGTTGAACGTTCGTGACATCCTCAACCCGGGCGATCAGCCACAAGGGGGACGTTCCAGTACAGACACTGACATGGTCAATGCTCTGAATCGTCGGGTGTAACGCCCCGCGACTTCCTTAGCGGAGCGAGCAGGGTCGCTGGGATCAGGCTCAATGCTCATAACAGACCGAGGAGGACTAAGGCGTATCGATGATGATCCGAGACTATCCTCAATCCAAGGCTGAGTCTTGTGCTGGCCATGAGACGCGCCTTGGGGATACTTTGCGATTCGGGCCATGCCTGCTATCACTTTTTGTCTTCTGCCATTCGTTGTCATTGCCGTAGCTGTTTTGCTCTGGAATTTTATCATGGCCTGATTGTTTGGCAATCCGTGGTTGCGTCAGGAGTTGGCCCGAGTGCCAGTTGGCGTGGTTCCAGAGTTCCGATGCTTGCGAGATCTGCTTCGATTGGATAAACCTCGACCTAACCGACTAGACAATTCGATACGAGAGACCGCGGTGAGCAGAGAATTCACGAACCGAACAAGTGGCATATCGGAGGATGGCGACGGCCACACTTTCTTGCAAATATTAGACCATTGATCGGATGCTTTCATCATGCGGTTTTCGCTACTCAGATTTATCACAACAGATAAATTTACCAGGGGCGACCCAAACTAATATGTGATCAACGACTTGTTTCTCTTGCGGCTGCACTTTCATTTTTGACGTTAGGTTTGTGCTCATGGCTTCCGCGGATCTGGAAGTATCGGAGCAACCGATTCTGCATGGATGGCGGCAGGTATGCTGACGCGTTCATGGACGACTCTATCTACACTTGGGACGGGAGGCAGCCTTTTTTTCCATTTGGGGTTCGGCCGGGCGGTCTTTGTGTGTGGCTTTCGATATTGATTATATTTCCGAGGCGGTCATTTGCGGTATTCACGGAAGCCATAGAAACTGGGTGTTTGGATCCAATAACAAAAGTTGCGGAGTCAGTCTGATGTGAGATTTTCGAGCCTTGGACGGGCTGGAGGGATGAACATTTTTGAAATGGATTGGGTGGCTGTCTGCTGTTCTTTGTCATTTGTATGCACTGGGAGGCTGTCTGATCAATCATCTCGTTATTGGTTAATAAATACTATGTGATTATTGATACATGAATATTGATACCGTACATGTTTCTCGATTATTTTGTTCTGAACGGCACAAGACTGAACGAACGGAAGTTGCAAACAATTCAAAGGAAGCCCATTTCTTTTCACAAATAACAGATGCACACTTAAGAGATACACAACCAGCATGCCCCCTTCTCAAAAAAAAAAAAAAAAAAAAAAAAAATACAAATGGGCGACACATCCACAACACTTACACCATACATAATACTCTGAACAGAAACCCTCAAAGCCAGAGCCTGTCCGATGTTTAAGGCACGTTGCTAAGAACCTTGACCATCTTCTCCGCCCGTGCGGGATCTTCAACTGCCAAGCCACGCTTCTGCATCACAGACTCCAGCGTGTCGACAACTTTGTGAAACGACGACGCCGCCCCTCGGCGTTGCTGAAAGCGGGCAACGCAGAGGTTTGCGTGGCGGCCGTGCTCAAGGATCGTGTAGAACTGAACGCTGAACTCAACTGGACGGAGACGGAGGTTTACTTTTTTTTTTTTTTTTTTTTGTTTTTTGCCCGTTAGCCAAACACATCTGAAGGGAAAGGGGGTTGGGTGGGGGGAGGGAATAGGGGAGGGAAAGGTACAGTTCTTCTCAGACACCCGGCCGCAGATGACGCTTTCTGCCTTGTCCAGCTGTACATCCTCCATCCCGTACAGTTGCCAGTCGCAGAGCGTTCTGAAGACTTCCTTGCGGCTCCTGGATTTGGATGCGTTAAATGCCACCACGCGCTGCGCCGGCTTCAGATGGAGGAACCGCGCGAACCAGTTCTGGCTGACAACTGAGGAGGCGGGTCGAGTGCGACAGGGCCGCTTTTTCTGATCCGGCGTTTTTGCGGGCTGGATCGCGGGGGTTTGTTCGACTAGTTCGATTTCGGGAGCTATTCAAGTCGACAAGTCGATGAGAGTTAGTGCACAAGCTGAGACAGACGGCAACGGAGAAACGAGGACTGAAGCCTGTGAGTTCTTACCTCTCGAGTCCAACATCCCGGTCCTTGGCCTCTTGCTGAAGAGCTTCAGGAACGACGTGCGGTAGCGTTCCCTGGAGGTCCTGCGATTGTTGCCGAACGCTTCGTTCGCCCCGGCAGCACTCCGGTCTCCTCCCCTCGGTTCGATTTCAGCTAGGGCCGGGAGGGTATGGGGTGCATCCCTTGGTGAAGGCAGAGTGGTGTCGAAGTCATATGGTTGCTGGTGCTTGTGTTTCCCAAACCACGACCATTTCTTCTCAGTGCCTGATTTCTCTTCGTTGCGGCGAGGTCCGGATGGGTGCTCCTGGATCGGCTCCAGCGCCATCAGACTGCGCGAATTGTATCGAAGAGCGCCCACGAGCACGTTATTGTTGTCGTCGTGCTGCTCCGCTTGAGGACCGGGGATCTGGTGATGCACGATCGACTCAGCCGAGTCTTCCCGCGAACACATTGCCATCGCCGTCGGTGGTGGCGATTTTCTTTTGCGGATCGTCAGCGGCTTGACTTCCTTGAGGGACGGCATCGATGATGAGTCGGGTGGCACCATGCGGATCGTATGCGTCTTGGTTTCCTCTTTGGATGTCATAACGTTCGGCGATCCGGGAGAGGATTCATGGTGGTTCACACGCTGTAGATCGTACCAGCTGCCGTTGTCCAAGGGAGTGAGAGCTTCCTTTGAAATGCAAGGCAGGAGCTCCGGAGTTTCCGTGCTCTTGCTGGCTGTTGTTGGGTTGCCGATCACCTTGGAGGTGTGAGTTTTCTCCGTGGCGGCTCTTCGGTGCCGGGCAAGGTCCTGCTCGATCAGCCGCTCCAGATGGGCAATCACCTCGGTCAAATGATTTGAGAGGCCGTTGCACCCTTCTTTAGTCGAGTGCTCGATCAATTTGCGACGTGTTTCCGCCAACTCCCTAACGGTGTAGGACGTCGAAAGATCCACAGCTGCGTCATACAGGGCCTGATCGAGGTCTTTGATGTTCAACCTGGCCGGCTGCTGATTGTGGTGCCGTGTTGGCTCGTTGCCTTTGTGAATGGACATGGACGTCGCCGTGGAATTGGTCACCGTCGCCATACTGCTGCCAACCATGCGCCCCGTGGACAGCGACGACCGGTTGAACGCCTCTTCGCAGATCATGCTGAGCTCGTGAGAAACTTTCCGGGTCTCATCGGTCCAGTAATTGCCTGTCACGTCGCGCGTCTTGGCCACGTCTATGACGTTGGCAGCCTTGTCGGAGTGCCGCACAATGGCCGGCGGAGACGGCAGCGCCGGACTGCTGAATTGAGCCGCCGATGAGTCATGGCGAAGCGGCGTCGAGCACTGGTCATGGTCCAGGCCGCGAGCAGGGGATACTTGCGGCTTGGTCTGCCCGGCCTGTGACTGTGCCGCCGCCGATCCCCGGTGGGAGCGCCTGCGGATGTGACTGAAGGAGACGTTTCGGCGGTGGCTTGGAGCTGCCCGAATGCCTCGCGCTGAGCTGGGTCTCCGCTGCGACAGGTTCGATGACTTCTTGGAGAGAAATGACCAGTCCTTGCGCCTTGCTCGGCTGCACTGAATGATCTCAACCGACGGGCTGCGTGTGCGGGTTCCCTCATCAGTGGAACTCTCATCCGACTTGGGCTCGGCGCTTCTGATCTCGTTTTCTTTATCACTGTCATTGAAACGGATTTCGGTATCAGGCCGGTGGATCGTTACCGTGGCATACTGCACATTGGGATCCTCGACGGGGTTCCGCGACGCGCGATACGGGTCATAGCTGGATGGTGAATTGGGTTCCTTCCCCGAACTGCAGCGACTGACGTCGGTCAAGATGGAGAACTGAGAACGCCTCCGCACCTGTGACTGCGGTTTTCCATTCTTCCCGGCGGGCCGAATGTGGTGATAGTCGCTGGCAGAGTATTTCAGGGGGTATCCGTGGTAATTCTCGAGCTGCTCTTCACGGAACTTGATCAAGGCATAGTAAAACATCTTTTCATGGTTCGGTCTGTCACCGTGCTGAATTAGCACTTTATCATTCATGGGCTGATTTCATGCATCGGCCAGGACTTACTCGGGGGAAAGGAGCCGCTCGACCAGCACTTCGGACTTGGTACCATGCCAGAGGGTTTGTAAACTCCGCAGGATCTCCAAGTCGATGTCCTCACGGCAGGCGACGGGTGGGCCGCAGTCGTCGAGGGACAATGGGGGCGGCGGTCCCAGGGGATGATCGAACATGGCCTGGTGAAGCACTTCGTATTTCTTCAGCAGTGGATGATTCCACATGTCTTGGATGCTGATTCGATCTTCCGGGCGTCTCTGGAGAATTCGCTGGATCAGATCTGCTGCTTCAATTGACAGCCATGCCGGAAGATGGTATTCCCCCTTCTTCACGAGCCGCAAGGTACCATTAAGATCGCCGCCGTCAAAGGGAAGAAAGCCCGTGAGCATAGCGTACAGGATGATCCCGCAGCTCCAAATGTCAGCCTTGTCGCCGCGATACTTTCGCCCATAGATGATTTCCGGGGCCGCATAGTGCGGGCTGCCACAGGATGTGTTCAACCACTCGTCCGAGGGCTGGAGGGCAGCCATGCCAAAGTCGGCCAGCTTGACGTTGTGGTTCTCGTCCAGCAAGATATTCTCGGGCTTGAGGTCGCGATGGCAGATGTTGAACCTGTGGCAGTACGCCAGGCCGGAAATGATCTGGCGAAATAGCCGCACAGCCTCTTCTTCAGGCAGAGGGCCGTTTGTCGACACATAATCGAAGAGTTCTCCTCCTTTGACGTACTCGAGAACCAGATATCTGCGGCGTTTGTCAGCCCAATCAAAGTTAAGTGGCGGGGGGGGGAAGGGATGGTCCCATACAGTTCGCCTCGGTTTTCCCACACGTCGTACAGATTAATCACGTTGGGATGTTCAACCAGCTTCATGATGACCACTTCCCGTTCAATGCCGAACGGAATGGCTCGGGGCCCCAACTGATTTCTGAGCGAGCCGGCGTTCCGATCCATGGCAGCAATACTCTCACTGTTGACCATCGAAGCACCTCTTCTGGAAACAATCTTGACCGCGGCAATCTGGCCCGTGACAGCGTGTCTGGCCAACCGCACGCGACCTGTTGCCCCTTTTCCGAGAGTTTTTCCCAATTGCCATGGTCCGACGTGGGTTTTGCGCTTTGAAGCCCCCTGCAGTAACGACGCCAGGGAGACCTCTGCATCTCGGTTTGGTTTGGTTGGAGGCTCCGTTGTAACCGACAACTGCACCGGATTCTGGATGGCCATCGACGTGTTGACTGGTGGTGTCTGGACGTCTGTCTTCACTACATGTTCATGGTGCACTGTCGCTCGAGCCATAGCGGCGGGGCTGCGATTGGCCCTGTCTGCCGCCTCTGTGAGCGGCTGGCGACCTTGCGGTGGCGGCCGAGCCATGGTTAATGGGTTGTCTTCCATCGTCCAGGTTGTTTGTTGCTGACACCAGACGATGAACCGCGGGGGCCCAGCCCGAATTGACTCACTGCGTCCCCCGGTCAGATGGGATTCACACGACGTGTAGATACGCGGTATCCTTCAGCATCCGCCGTGTCACGAGGCCCCGTAACAGCCAGAACACTACAGCAAGATGTTCCGCAAGGCCCGCGTTAGGCACTACTTACGAGATCTTGATCGGTGATAGCAGGGATCTCTAGGGACCCGCCACACTTTCTCACTCTCAAGCGTCGTGTGCAGAGTTGAATTGAGAACTCTAAGGGGAGTGCAATTGAAAACAGGGAAAAAAAAAAAAGAATAAAAGTATTTGTGAGAAAGGGAATGAACATGTGGAAACGAACGAAGAGGCCTTGCCTATATTCTCAATTCCACTTACCACAGTGTGGTTGAGAAAAGAGGGTTCGAGGAAAGGATTGATGATGACAACTTGTGTGTGTGTGCGAAAATCACGGAAACGAGTGGACCTGGGGGGCACACACGACGAGAAAGACCACACGAGAGTGTTCAAGGAAAGATGGAAACAGATTGTGACCTTGTGTGTGAGCGCTCTCACACACAGACAGACACCCCGCGGTCATTCCAAGTCTGGAATGCACAGGAGTGTGCCGGAGGTGTGTTTGGCCGATGGCGTGGATGCATCGACCTGACATCTCATCTAACACAGAGCATTGCAACTCTCCTCTCATCCTTTTCTTGCTTCCATGGTCTAGAGATGGTTAGTTCACAGCAGCACATCCTTTTGAATTCTGTATGAGAAAATGCAGTGGATGGCTGGAAGAGAATTGTCATCAAAGTTCTGCCCTGTGTACTTCGTATACAGTAGATGGGTAGTTTGTAGATGCTCACTCAAGGAGCCAATCGCTTCCATACCCTCTCATTCCATACCAATGCCAGCTCGAGATAGTCCAGTTGCTGATCACGATGCATATCGACGCTACCCAGGCAAATCAGGGGGAGTGAAGATTGGAGTTCTTTGCACAAACAGCCGCTGGAATGCAAGCAACCAATGTTCAAAAGTAACCTCAACCAGCGGCACACCAAGCAAAGGAAAAAGAGACTTGCCTGCTTGATCCCCATCAGCTCTTCATAGAGGTTCCACATGTATCTCTGTGAAGAAAAACAGAGTTTAGATCACGACGTTCATCTATGGTCTCTTTTTTTTTTTTTTTCGTGCCTCGGAATGTTCAAGATCCAAGTGTGAGGTAACACGCGCTGGCTCGCATTCCAATCCCTGTCGGAGCAAAGTTTACGAGTAACTACCTGTTACATCCGATGGAAAACGAGACACAAACAAGCATAGTACTTTCCAGGGCCATGAGCTGGGTATTGTGGCAAAAGGGCCGGACTTTGATGTCCATGTATGGTTCACAATAATGAAGCTGAAGTGCAGCCGTTCAGAGAGTTCGGATGAATGTTTGGGTTGCTGAAGTGAATTTTAAGTTCGGTCGTTTAATTAGGGCTCTTTAGGGTCTTGCCGTATGCTATTCCGACTATGGTTAGGTAAGCGTAGACTACCTACCGGTGCACGTGTCTCCGCGTTTACAGCTCTCGCGTCTTCAGACAAGATCAACGACCATAGCACCTACCTGGTACCTAAGGTAGGTAGGTATTTGCAGCTAGGACTATTGACTTGGTGCATTCCAAATGTTCCAAACTCCTGCATCAACTACCAATGCTCTTCAGTGATACGGACGTCATTCACATCTACGCCATCGACAAACCAACGACCCTCGCCGTTGCCATTCGGCCCAATCAAGATGTCATTTCCTGACATTTGCCGCTTGCGCATCTTCCCCGTGTCATGGTCAAATGTCCAGTCCTCCAGCCCGTAGCATCGCTTCCACTTCAGGCCGTCCTGCGCGTCTTGATACTCGTACCAGAACTGGACGGCAATGCGGTTGTCGGTGTAGGCAAAGAGCTCCTTGCGAAGCCGGTACGAGCGTTCCCTGTTCCACTTGGCCGTAAGAAAGGCGACAATGGCGTCGGTTCCTTGGAAGAACAGATCGCGGTTGCGCCAGATCGAATCGGGGGTGTAGGACTTGGCAATAATCTCTGGATTCCTGGCACAAGAAAATGCCGGAAAAAAAAACAGTAGTCAAGCTGATGATCAATGCCACCAATGCCTGGCTGGATGGACAAACTGTGTGTTCCACAGATCCTGCGCTGCCTTGACCTTGCGGAGTGCTGCTTCTTTTGTGGTGAACGGAGGCTTGATATCGGCCATGATGGATCGATGATCGGGTCAACGCGTGGAAGAATGAATACAAGTTGAGAGTTGATCAAGCTCAGTGAGTGCTCCGTACTCCGTCGGTGTAAGTACTACTCGTAGTACTCTGTTTTGATAGGTAATGTCGGGCAATTCACGCCACCCAAGATCTGCGAATGCCGCCCATCCGACCCGGATCGTCATGCTTACCTTAGCCTGGCCCGTCCGTCATGTTCTACGCCGCGATTCTGACAAATCGATGTGGCGATCTCCTCGTCCTCCAGTCTCGAATTCTGGCGCAGGTTCTTTGTCACGTGATCTTGTTGGTGGCTCACCGCCCGGCTGAGCCTCGGCCGATGCCGCCGATCGGACTGCAGGGTGCCGCTCCATGGTGCGAGATCGGTTGACCGTCGGCAGCACGGGCCGCTGCATGTTTGATTTGTTCGATGAATTACTACGCGTCGAAATCTGCAGGTTAAACTCGGGCACTTGCTCATAGAAAAAAAAAAACTACATGCAAAGGCATATAGTAATAGTAGTATGTATACAACATTGTCTTGCTTTGAGGACTAGGTAGTAATCTGGACTAAGGTCTCGGCGAATGCATGGCAGACAATTTGACGATGATTTCATGATTGATTTCATGCTCGTCTTCACAAAACAAGCCGGAGTGGGACAAACTGTGCAAACTGGATTCTCCCTCACCTCGGCTCCTCCAGACCGCCTCCTGCTGCTTGGAACACATCCGAACCATCGGATCCATCCAAATTGGCCTCCCAAAGTCAGGAACACACAGCAAGAGAAAAAGCAGATTAGTCATGTCGTCCGTTCTGGTCTTGATGGTGGGGAGGTTTGGCTCACAGCACCAGGCGGGTCACGTCACCGCTCTAGAAAGTCATCGATTGCGGGCAAGGCCAATCGTTGCTTTTCCCACTATCGGACCACCCTGGAATCTCCCAATCAAAGGCGCTTCTATAGCCGATCAGGATTTGGATCTTTGCAAATTGAAGCGGATGGGCGAACAATTTTGTGAACGGGAGGACGGAGGACCGTGTGGCCTGTTGCCGTAGCGCTTGGATTATTGATTGATCAGCTTTCCTGCCCGCAATTGCCCCTATATAAAACCCTCTTCCCCTGCCCCTCCTGTCCCTCTTTGATCTGACCAGATAACGTTTAATCGTACACACACACTCTCTCTCTCTCTATCACGCTACATTCGCTCAACATCAATCAACCTCTGCGATTGCATCCGTCAAAATGGCTCCCCTCCAGCCCGGTGACAAGTTCCCCGACGACGTCGTCTTCTCGTATGTCTTTTCTCTTGAAATACCCCGCTTGAACTTTGATAACTAACAAACCTCCAGCTACATTCCTTGGACCCCCGAAAACGAGGACATCAAGGCTTGCGGTATCCCGATCAACTACTACGCTTCCAAGGAGTGGGCCAACAAGAAGGTCGTCCTCTTCGCTCTGCCGGGTATGTCATGGCGCTTGATATTCTTGGAAATTGCATGAAAGGAAAGAGTGGCTGACACGAGGACCATTGCAGGTGCCTTCACTCCCGTCTGCTCGGCTGCCCACGTCCCCGGCTACATTGAGAACCTGCCCAAGCTGCGCGAGAAGGGCGTCGATGTCGTTGCCGTCCTCGCCTACAACGATGCCTATGTCATGAGCGCCTGGGGCAAGGCCAACGGCGTCAAGGGTGACGACATTGTAAGAACCCCCCTTTCACTGAAATCATTGTTCTGCGCATCACGCTAACGCACTCGACACAGCTCTTCCTGTCCGACCCCGACGCCCGCTTCTCCAAGAGCCTTGGCTGGGCGGACGAAGAGGGCCGCACCTACCGCTATGCCATTGTCATTGACCATGGCAAGGTCATCTACGCGAAGAAGGAGAGCGCCAAGAACACTCTGGAGGTACGCCCATGCTTCGTTGATCCGGTACCAGACAATGAACCGGATACTGACGTTTGCTTGCAGGTTTCCAAGGCTGAGGCCATCCTGGAGATCCTCTGAATGGGACTCAAGACATAGAAAGCGTTACGTTTCAGGGATTAATGAAGTGCATGTCAGGGAATGAAGGGTTTCGACCTTGTTAGACTAGACACAGACAAGCATCAATAGATTCCGTTCTCATCACAGCAGCTTTTCGATTCACACATGACGTTGAAAAAAAGTTATTAATAATCGGCAGCCTAAACCTTATGAGTAAGGTCCCTGTCGATGGCCAGGAACATGTCTGTAGGCGATCTGCGAGGGGTCATGAGGAGTTCGTGAGGGGGGGGCAGGCCGGGATGGTCGTTGCTATGTTGCCAAGCCGAGGGTTCAATTGGAGTTGTGGTTGGGTTTCGAAAATATACACCCCCCCCCAATATCGTTACGGCCGAGGTTAACCTTTATCCTGAAAAGGATTAGATTAAATCCGACAGAGCACTTAAAAACACAAGACTAAACCTAATCAGGTTAGTCGCTTGCGGAGACGGGAAAATCAATCATGCGGCTTCATACGAGTCTCAACTCGCTTCAGAGTTGGAGAAGCCCAAAGTTAGAATGATTTGACGTCAATCAACAATTTTTTTTCTTAAGTTATCTACTCGTTTCAATTTCGATTTCAAATCATGACCCTAAACCCATCCTCAAAGCGAAAATCCCCCTTCGACGGCGGCGGCGGGGGAGGAGGCTCTTCGGGGAAACAGACATCAGCCGGCGCCGCGCGGAAACGCGCCAAAACACACGACGCACGCGCGTTGGCGGTTCAGTCCGCAGACGCCGCGCTGTCGGCCACGGGGGAATTGGACGTGGCGGCGTACGTCGGGGCGCGTGAATTTGAGATCCGCGCGCTGGAGGCAGGGGTGGAGCGGTCCAAGGCGGCGCTCAATACGCGCGCATTCCAGAGCGTTCCGCGGTCGATGCGGAGAAGGACGGCGAGTCATAATGTGAAGAGGGTGCCGAAGCGGTTAAGGGCTAGGGCGAAGCGGGAGGTGTGTGCGCCATGGTTTTGTCGTCGTGATTTTTTACAATATCATCAACAATCCAAGACAAGACTCTAGAGGGCTGATTGGAAATGGGGGAATGTAGATGATAGAGGACAACACGCCTACCGTGACGGCTCGGCGACGGAAACCTTCGAATCTTCTTCGACTCCGGCTGGAGACGGCGCGACGGCTTCAGGCCTTGAATCGAAAGACCAAGGCCAGGCGTGCGGCGGCAAAGGCGAAGCGGGACAAAGAGAATTCGGCGATGTCGTTGGAAGAAGAAGGGGGAAGCCATAACTATGAGATCGCCCCGAGGGTGCCAAAAATCAAAAAGAACAAGCTCTCCAGGCCTCATGTGCCGGATTCCAAGTTTCGGAAACGGCAACGTGGGAAGACCTGGCTGCCTACACACATGTACCATGCCAAGCGCGCGCACATGACGCCGTCGAAGGAACCGCTCTGGCGGTTTGTCATCCCTCTCACTCCGACGGAGAAGTGTTACAGGCCTACGCATCGTGCTGCGGGGACGAGTGGCGCGGTGGCGTGGGATACGAGTTATATGTCGACGATACAGATTGACGGGACAGCACCGGCATTGGAAACCGTACTGAGGACGTTGTCTGTTGATGGCGAAGATGCCTGGGGCAAGAAAGGAGAGAAATGGAGACGCGGAACACGAAGCCTGCAAGCATGGGTCCATGAGCGGGAAGGCGATCGCAGGCCGATTGCACCGGTGACGTTGATATGGTGTGTCAGGGGCACGTCGGAGAACGTCGAGGCAAGCGGATCCGAAGGGAAAAAAGTGCGGGACAAGATCCTGATACGAGTGCACCCGTCGGCTTTCCTACAATTGTGGAATGAAATACTGGAGGTGTCAAAGAGACAGAATCCGCCGGTAATGGTGGAAGATCTGCGGTTCGAAATCGGTAGTATTGAAATCACGGGGCCGGGATCTACGGAGGCTCTGATCGCCACCATGCGTCCCTTTACACAAGGAGAAACGCAGTTTCCCAAGGATAGCCCCGAACACACGTGGTCGTCGCTTCTCGGCGTCACGGACCCTTCCTCTCTTCCCGCGAATGCTCTCTTGGCCTTCAACATCAGCGACCCACGTCTGCAATTCCCATTCCAGCCATTGAAGCCTTCATTCTCCGAGTCGAGCATGGGAGAACAGGCAGCTTTGTTGTCCACGTGGCCACCAGACCAAAGTCAAGGGAGTCCAGCACTATTTGACCGACGGGCCCGTCTTGCCGCTATCCGTTGCCTTCCCAGTCAAAAAGCCGTTAACCGGCGCCGAGCTCAGGCGGGCCCAGGAGGGCGACCAGCCTCGAAGCCTGGAGATCCTGAAATACCAGTGATCGTTCTAGCCACGAGGCCCAAAGGTAATCCTGCAAATTCGTGCTCGCGTGGAACATGGACGGTCCTCCTGCCGTGGAAGTGCGTCCTTCCTTTGTGGTATATGCTGATGTATTACCCATTGTCCACTGGAGGTAATCCTAGATTCGGAGGGCTCTTAGAACAGCGTCAGCTGGCGTTCGAACGGGGTGAGCCTTGGTTTCCTGGCGACTATCCGGGCACCCGCGCTGGCTGGGAATGGAACGTTCGAGAGGGAGATGAGAAAAGGAAGGAGTGGGAGAGGCGGCCCAAGGGGAAGAGGATTGAATTCAATAGCCTCGACCTGGGTAACGGCCAAAAGGGAGAAATCGGACTTGGTTGGGCATGCGATTGGGAACGGTTGGTCCGAGGCCGAGGAAGCGCAGAGCCTAATGGCAACGCTTTGCCCGAGTCAGAGGATGTCGATATGGGCCAGAGTTCTTCGGACACTCAAACTGCGACTTGTCCACCTCTGGAAATTCAGCAGGTCCGATCCGAAACTGCACATGCAGCGTTTCGCCGCGCCCGTTCGGACCTCCCGGCGCATCTACTAGAGCGACCCCACCTGGCAACCGTCCGAATCACGCTCCATGGTCGAGGGACACCGAAGCCGTGTGCTAGGATTTACCGTCTACCGACAGGCAATGCCGAGCTCCGAAAACAATGGCTCTCGCTCTTGTCTCCGAAGCAGTCAGCAGATACCCCCGCCCGGCCACCCGACCGACCAACACAAACAAAGGAACCATCAACGATTACCCTTGTCCACGACCCCCAGTTGGTTGGTAAAATAGCCACTACGCTGGTATCACCTTCCGGCTCAGAAGATGAGAGAGCCAGTCATTTGCCCCTGCCACCGGAGGAGGATCTGATCGGATTCGTCACGTCGGGAAACTACAACCTCGCTGAGGGACGGGGCACGGGGGTCGGATCTATCTTGTTGTCCAAGGTTTTGGACGACGCTATCGGCGACCAACAAGATACGCAAGGAGCCGGCCGATTGGAACGGCCATCGCCGAATGTCGCCCGGCGACGAGATCGCGAGAGAAGAACATGTATTGTTCGCTCCGCAGGGGAACGAGTGGGAAGATTGGGCTTCTGGGAGTTTGTCTAAGCTTTGATTCTCACTTTTGATATTACCTGAGATACCCCATAGAATGACGGAACAATCGTTTGTGCGTTCGTACGTTCGTAACGTATCGCATGATCTACTTTGTAAGCCTTGGGCAAATGTTTTCGGTGAGAGGTCGACACCTCAGGGTTAAGGCATTAAAGTCTCATCACGTGACTCATCTGGATTCCGTGGAAGAGTGACGACAGAGCCGACGGTAGGAAATTCTCCAGACTACCCCGTGTATTGGCCTCAAGGGCAGATCAAGAACGACCTTGCGTTCTCTATTCAACCGGCGCCATTGACACTCTCAATTGGCCCACACAATGGGCGCCGGCAGTTCGAAGCCCGAGTCACCGGGCCAGAAGCATGTTTTTTCCAGGTGAGTGCCTTAGATGGGACTTGGGTTGGTTTCTTGCTGGCCCAATGCAATGGTTGTCGCCGAGTTTGAGCGATTCGGACACCGAGTCTATCTGATCTGCCTCTACTGACGGGTCCATCTTGTCCTCTAGTGAAACTCCTGTCCAGTTCTCCAACAGCTTGATCGATTCGCTCCGGTCCAATACAGAGGTACGGCCTTGAGACCTCTCTCATCCCTGCGCGAATCTCCTACTGAAACGTGACTTCAACAGACCGACTCGGCTCGCGCCAAGCAACTAGAACTACACATCCAAGCCCGCGTGGCGGAAGAACTCGAGCGTCTACGACAACGGGAACAGCAGAGCTTGGAAGAGATCGAGCGCCGCGTCGCCGAGGCATTGCCCAACCGCAATGTCCCGTCGAAACCTTCTCCAACTGCTGCTGCGCCGGCGGGATCCCTAGACTTGGACGCGCCGCGGATTCCTTTTGCCGGGCGGGAGTATGACACGCCTTCCTTCCCGATCGACTCGCAGCCCCCGGCCCCGCCGGAGCCGGCGCACCCGCAGCCAACGCCTACGGACGTCGATCCGTCGCGCGAGACGGTTCTGAAGGAGATCGAGCGGCTCCGGGGGAAGCTCGAGTCCAAGAAGAAATTGGCGGATCTGGATGAGAACGTCGAGCGTGCCCGATCCGAGGTGGTGCGATGCCTGCGTTTGAATGATCGACGGCCGCTGGATTGCTGGAAGGAGGTGGAGCAATTCAAGCAGGAGATGGCCAAGATGGAGCGGTCGTTTGTGGATCGGGTGGTTGGGTAGGAAGATACGGATGAGGCATTCGATGTTTGTCGATCTGGGATGTAACTACACTTTCGTACATGTAGCATTATCTCTATAGACGTGTCTTTCCGGCTCTCCTTCGTGCACGATTCTGTTAGGGTGTAGGTTAGGTACATATTTGGATACGTCTTTTGATATTGACCCGGGCGATTGCGGGATGCTGGCTGGCAGTAGTGAGTGTCTGATGGACTGGAGCATCGCGGAATTCGCAAAAGCATACCGTAGCCCCATTTCGGCAATCCGGGATTCGCTATCACTCTTGCGCCGTTAAAAGCCCGAAGCTAAGAATCGACCTGTGTTTTGCTCTCCGGGACCACTCCCTTCGGTGTGCGTGACTTGCAGGTGTCCCAAGAACCAATCCATATGGCCGTCTCGCGTGTTCTATTTGCTAATTTCCTCGTGGACTACAGTACGTCGTGAGTTTCTTGGATATTGCTCTGACGTTGCATTTTGCCCTCCCCCAGCCGCCAAGGGTCACTAAACCCCAGCCCAGGGGCTCGGACATTCCGATCCTCCGCTTTTTTTTTTTTTGAGTCTTTTTTTTTTAGCCCCTCATTTCTGTCGACCCTGAAGAGGGTTGAAATTGGTGTGAAGTGTGGACTCCGGGTTCTGTCCAAGCATGGATCTCCGATGACGACGACACCGGCCGCGGAACCCCCTGGCAAACCGAAGACGGGACGAACCGCGGCAGCACCATGGCCGTTGACGGCACTGCTTGCCGAGCTCACCGAGAAGCCCTCCTGGGCGCTGGTGCTGGGACTGGGAGCAGTCATCCTGGGCTTGGCCCACCTCATCGCCGTTCATCAGCGCGTGGTGGACTGGGACTGGGACTGGGATCATCAGGCACCTCGTAGCCCTAATAGTCATAATCTTCCTCGCCCCTCACCATCACTACCACCACAACCGCCCGTTGATCTCATTTCCGCCCCATCGTCCCTCCTCGCCGATCAATCAGTCTGTTCTTCCTACCACTACTCCCCTTCCTCGTGCCCCAATCCTGCTTTGCAATTGTCATTGCCGGGCGACGACGACGACGTCATCATGTCCACGCGCGCCTACCCCGTCGACGCGGCTCGCCGCATCGCCGCCCAATTTGAGTATCCGCCGGAAGAGGTCCAGCGCGGGGTCGAGGAATTCATCCGGGAAATGCGGGAGGGTTTGTCGCGGTCCAACACGACTCTTAGCCAGATTCCAACCTATGTGACAAGCGTGCCGGATGGGACGGAGAAGGTTCGCCAACTCTCTCTCTCTCCCTCTCTATCTCCCTTCTTTTGCGCCTCTGGCCCCTTTTCCCCGTATGCGATCGCTGACCCGGCGCCGGATGAATTGCTGTAGGGCTTGTATCTAGCCGTAGACCTCGGCGGCACGAATTTCCGCGTCTGCTCGGTCGAGCTGCGTGGAAATGGCACCTACAACTTCAATCAGTCCAAGATCACCATCCCGCAGGAGTTGATGACCGGCAATTCCTACAAGGAACTGTTCCGGTTCGTAGCCCAGCAGATCAAGATGTTCCTCGACAAGTACCAGGCCGAGTTCGCGGCACACAGGCATAAGCGGCGTACAACAGAGGACGGCGATGGCTATGAGGAAAAAAAAATCTTCGATCTAGGGTTTACGTTTAGTTTCCCCGTGGACCAGGTGTCCATTAACAGCGGGACGCTGATCCGATGGACCAAGGGGTTTACGATCCCGGACGCCGTCGGGAAAGACGTGTGCTCGATGCTGCAGGAGGCACTGGACGAGTTGAATCTGCCGGTGCGGGTGGCGGCGCTGGTGAACGACACCGTCGGCACGCTCATGGCGCGGGCGTACACATCCCCCGGCAACGCCAAGACGGTGATTGGCGCCATCTTCGGCACGGGGACGAACGGCGCGTACGTTGAGGACCTGAAGCGCATCACCAAGCTCGCGGACAACCCCGACGGGCGCATCGACAAGTCGACGGGCCAGATGATCGTCAACGCCGAATGGGGCAGCTTCGACAACCACCTCAGCGTGCTGCCCAACACCAAGTACGACCAGGAGCTGGACAGGGAGTCGAACAACCCGGGCGTGCAGATGTTCGAGAAGCGCGTGTCCGGCATGTTCCTCGGCGAGCTCCTGCGCCGCACGCTGGTCGACCTGGCGCGCGACCCGGAGATCCAGCTCTTTGGCCAGTCCGTCTCGGCCTCCTCGCCGCTCTTCCAGGTTGGCGGCCTGGACACGAGCTTCCTGAGCGCGGTCGAGGCGGACGTGTCGCCGGACTACCTGGCGACGCGCGCGGCGCTGCTCAAGGATCTCGGGGTGGATCACGCCTCCCTCGACGACGCCCACGCCGTCAAGGTCCTCGTCCACGCCATCGGCAAGCGTGCCGCCCGGCTGAGCGGCATGGCGCTGAGCGCCGTTCTCATCGAGTCCGGCCACCTCGACAAGCTCGGCTCCAACGACAACACCATCGACATCGGCGTTGATGGCAGCCTTGTCGAGTTCTACCCCGGTTACATCGACTACATCCGCGAGGTCATGTGCGAGGTGCCCCAGATCGGCGACAAGGAGAAGAAGATCGAGATTGACATCGCAAAGGATGGCAGCGGCGTTGGGGCCGCGCTGATTGCGCTGGTGGCGCGGAAGGAGAACCAGTGCGAGTAAGAATAACACTAGTATGTACCTATTCTAATGTACCTTTTTTTTTTTTGAGTGCTAAATGATTTCCCCCGTCATGAATTTGAAATGAACCTTGTTATCATGTAAATCACGTAGGCCATTAGAAGTTAGTAATGGTACTCATCAAATGACCAACACCCACCAAAAAACCAAGCAATGCCCACTCAAGAACTCCCAGTGCCGAAACCGCCGCTGTCAAATGCACACAAGGTATATACAACCCTCCCTTCCCTTCCGTTCATGATAACACAAAAACAAGAAACAACTTGTCAACCCACATTCTCATGATCTTTTATGACACTTCAATAAATCAAGCTCCACTGAGTTCGGCCTTGGTCTCTTCATCATCCGAAAACGCCTTGGAATTATTGTCGACACTGCCCGCTTCTGCTGCCGCCGCCTCCATCGCGGCGATCGTATCCGGAGTGGTCCCGTTCTTCAACTTGCTCGGTCCGGCCGGTTTGGCGCCCATTGATTTCTTCAGGGTGAGTTTCTTCTTCTTGTGGTTGACCGGGGAGAGATCGTCATCGACGAGTGGACGCTTCGGCGCCGAGGAGCCGTTTAAAGCGGACGTCGGTTTTGACCCGGTGTTGGGATCGAATGTCGAGCCGTTGGCCGCAGAGGTGTTGGCATCTTGAGGGGTGCGGTTGCGACTAGCGCCCCGCCCCGACAGTCCCAAGCACCGATCAAGATGCTGGGCGACGCGGGTGACGACGACGTAGCGCGGGCAGTTGGGACATTTGACAGTCGGGAACGATACTTTTTCAGGCACATGCTGCTTGAAGGAACCATCCGGCGTGGTCGGAGGGCTGGATCCTGGCGTGTTGTTGTTGGTGTTGACATTGTGTTTCTTCTTCTTGGGATTGGGCTTGTCCGTTGCGAAGGGATTGCCATTCACGTCGACCCCCGGCTTGTTGATGACCGGATGCTTCGAGCAATACTCCCGATACGGATCTGGCGGAGGACGAGCTCCAACCCCGGTGGTCGGGTACAGAAGACGTGGTAATCGACAATGAGGGCAGATGATTTCCTTGGTCGTCGACAGAGGGTTGCCCTTGAGGTACACCTTTCCGCCGTCGAAGATGGCGCCATCCGTCTCTACCCGGACTTTGCTCTCCAATGCCTCGGTTGTCTCGATATCGCTCGGCTTGTTCGCTTTGCCCACCCCTTCGCTCTCGCGAAGTCGGGCAATCTCCTCTTCGGCTTTCTGGCGGGCCAAAGTGACTGCCGACTTTTGCCGAGCAATCTTTTCATCTCGATGCACCTTTGCCACGATCTCGTGAACGATGTTGTAGAATGTGTCATTCAAAATGTTATTGGTCTAGCCCGGTCAGCAAACAGGGACAATGTAGACATTGTTTGAACGAGAGACATACCAACTCTGCAATCGTCCCCTGCGGAATGGTACGAGGGCCTGCCTCGGTGCTCGGGGAATCGGAGCCGGTCATGTCTAAAGCGACTGTGGTCGAGTTTCCCTCTTCCTCATCGTCAGATGATTCATCACGCTTGTCCAGCAGGATATTGAGGGTGTCCAGGTCGATGTCAGAGTATATGATGTAGCAGCGGATGGTCATGATGTAGAAAGATAGATTGAAGGCAGGGGCAGGGGATCAGGTGCAGACAGCAAGAGCATAGCACTAAGGTAGGAGGAACAAGAAAAAAAAAAGATTCGAAAGCAGAAAAAAAAAAGTGTGAACCAAGATGCATATGAAAAGAGAACATGATGGCTTATTGAGACAGCATTCATGCAAGTATACTTACCAGAACCCACGCTCAGCAGCCGCCGAGATACTTCAACCCTCAATCAACCATTTATTTCACGCCTATTGTTCCATCCAAAACAAGGTCACTCGCTTGTTGCATCACAATAGATCAGTAGCCGTCGTTGGATCCAACGTGGTCACGATTCACGATGAATGACGATGGACACCAGGTCGGAGTGCAAGGATGCCTGCTCACGGCATTCCCGTTTGAAAGGGCTGATGCAGAGGAAAAGGTACAAAGGAGCGACAAGATTCGGAGGACAGTCTGCACAAGCTTTATGAAAAGGAAGCTTAGCAGCAGCGGTCAACAATTCCAGTCTCTGAAAATGATCGCACAGCAGAAGCTTACTTTGGACAAGGAACCCCCTCGGGTTTTTTTCACTCTATACACGAACGGGGCCACCTGAATCAACAGGTATGCAATTCCAAGAGACGGACGAGGCGGACGATACAAACAAACAAATCGGCCGGCTGGAGACAGATGTGGTTTGCAGGATGACTTGAAGATTGATGCCGAGTCTGATAATCGCCGCACCTCCGAGGCTCCGACTGGCCCTTCCAGCCTAAACCTACGCTAAATTCGGCCTGACTCCGTCTTCTCCGGGTCTCAGCAGCCCAACAATCCCGGTGTCAGCTTTGTCCCAATACTACAACTCCTTCCAATCTGCTCTATCAAAGAAGAATAGAACAAAGGTCGTCAGAAAGATTGAGTTCTTCTGAGCTCCTGGATCGTCAGATTCCGGGAAGAAAACGGGCATGATTATGTAATCACAGGGCACGTGAATAGTAACTAGTTAGTTATGAGATTGCTTATTCATGACTTGCAGCAACTTCAATCAATGAATTTATGACATGCTTGCAGTTGAGGTTCATCTGTTTAGCATGGATTGATGATTGGTCTGTAATTCTTCATGGCAGACAATTTGTTCTGACTTGTGTCCCTTCTTTAAGATTTTGTGATGTTCATAACAACTACCTATAACTACCGAATGTGAGCGGAATAACTCCAGTCGTCCGAGCAGCTCTGCCTTACCGCCATAGCCATAGCGCAGTGCTCAAGGTAACCTTATGCTATGATGCTTCCTCATAATTTGTTGTACCATAAGCAATTTAAGATCACGCAAGATGGCACGATAGAACGTCATAGACTCTCCCTCTATGTCGTGATGGACTCAGACCCTGAACGGAAGCAGTTCAAGCTCCAAGGGACTCGGGGAGGATGCGCTAAACTGTATTTGGAAAAGACCCATGACTCCCGCGTTGGCTAAACTACATACGGTTAGCGTGGATGAAGTTACTTCACTGATAAGATGCCACGCGATCTTATCTGAACAATCACCCTCGATGAAGCACGTTTGAATTGAAGCAGAGCTTCAAGCTTTGATAATACAAATTTAGCATGCTCCTCTGCGATGACACTGTACAGTCTCTACCATGACATATCCATTCTTGTCCAAAGCGCAGTCACAATCGCGGCAGCCCCGCCCAATCGCCTCGTCTCCCCCTCCTCCACCTCCGCAAAATAAGCCACCAATCCGTCCACCTGCGCCGTCTCTTCCACCAGCCTCGCAATCATCGCTGTCGCAGCCCTACCCAAGTAAATCCGCAGGACTCTGCGACCTCAATTTCAAGCCGACACCCTTCCCAGACACCAACCTCTCCAGCTTTCCAACCCCGCATCCGCAAATCACCATTGATCCCGTGCGCACAGGACATATCCCATCCCTGAGCCGCATTACGGGCCTCTTGCTGCCGGTCAGGTACTCCAACTCGTTCTATACGGCATGCGTCACCGACCCGATTATCAAGACACTGTCGCGCGTCGCGGTGTATCATGACCATCCGTATGCGCAGGGCCCAACAACGGCCAACAGCAGCACGAACGCAAACACCGATAAAGTCATTGGAGGAATTCGATGTCGGTTAGAGAAGCTCTTCGAGGCAGAAGGGGAGGGCCGCGCCCCGCCGACAAACCTCTACATTCAGACCTTGCATCTGCTGTCTCCCTACCGCGGGCACGGCGTCGCCGCATCACTGCTACATTCCCTGTTGTACACGGAGCCGCCGTCGCAGTCAACAAAGAAATACTGCGTTTCCCCTCTGGTAAGACATTACAACATCCGCAGCGTCACGGCCCACGTGCACGAGACGAACGACGACGCGCTGCACTGGTACACGGCGCGCGGATTTCGTATCGAAGGCGATGTCGTCAAGGGATACTACAAGCGCCTGAATCCGGGCGGGGCGAGAATCGTCCGTTTGAATTTGGAGTGGGAGGAGGAAGCCGTCGAGTCCGTACCACCAAGACAAAACCCAACCACAGAACAGCATAAGAATGACGATAATGGTGATGATGATGATGACTGGGAAAAAGTCGAGGTTGCCGATGCCGATCCAGAGGACCACGGTGTCCGGCATTTGGCCGACGACAGCCGCCCACTGGACAGCGGCGACGATTCGCCCTCGACCGCAGGGAGTGGGGGTCGTAAACGCAAGGCAGAGGAGGTGCTATAATAACGGAATCCTGCTGCTGCATCTACTCGAGACGTTAAAGTCCTGCATGTTGTGAATTATTCCCGCTTTCATGGATGCATATCAGCACGTCGATGTTTATACCCGGAGTCGAACAATTTGGATACAGTACATGTGCCACCACACGATGTGATGATGCACTGTTGCTTAGAGCTGTTAGTACAAGCGACCAATTACTCTTGTCTATGATAGCCGCGTAGGGTTGTAGAACTATCGCTTGGGCAGCTTGTAAATGTATTATGTTAGAGGCTCTGATGAATCGCGTACATCCATCAAGTATCCATTATTTATCTTGTGTTTGTTGTGGCTGCCTAACATCTATGTTGTTTCTCATCTAGGTACCTACATGTACATAAATAGAGGTTGTTTCCTATCCTCCATGGCATAGACTCGTAGACTGCGAGTTGAATCAAGCATCAGATATCAGCCTGTTTGGTCAGGACCACTTGTTTCATTACCTCAGATACTTCTAGAGATGCTAGATGCGTCATAACCTGCCGAAACTCAACATAGTTCAGACTGGATCGTACGTTGACCAGGAAACGACCAGCTCCATTGACGCCTAAGAAGTATATACAGCGAAACTATGCCACCTGGGTATCGAGAAAAAAAAAAAAGCCAAAGGAATAGAAGCGACGGCGCAAGTCACAGCGCGTAATTCTCCGCATGCAAAAAAATCTCATCCTTGGAGGGATCAGACATCACCAGCTGCTGCAGCCGTGCCACTGTCCTGGTGACCTGGATCCGCATGCTGGGTGGGCCGCAGACATAGACACACGTGCGCCGACCAAAGATACGGGAGTACTCGCGCAGCAAGCCCTCCACGTCCGGGCGGCCGTATTCCGTGCGCCAGCTATCGCGTTTCTGGCGCGGGAGGTAGGCGAAACGCATCAGGCTGTTGCGAGTCTGGATGGGGGTGGACGGCTGCGACTGCGGCTGCGGCTGCTGGAATCCAAATTCGAAGCCAGCGAAGTTCTGTTCCGGCGTGCTGTGGGCGCTCGGAGTAAGCTGCGGCGGAGAATCACTAGCGGGGGTGTTGTAGTATGGTTTGGGGATCGGCACGGAGTGATGTTGATAGCGATTGAGCCCGGAGTACGAATTATGAATATGTGCTTCCGGGAGTGCCGTGATGGCGTCCTCATTCTCCGCCCTCAGCGCCTTTTCCCGCTCCTCATCGCCTGCGGCCTCCTCTCGGATCCAAGCCGAGGTGCGTTTGCTTGGGACACCATGGAGAATCTCTTCCACAGTGTCAATCCCCTGGCCCTGTTTGACCCCCGTCAGGAAGAAACGGCAGTGCACCGAATTAGGAGGTGCATATTCCCGGCAGATTCGCAGCTCTTCCTTGAACCATTCCATTGCCGCTGGTCGCTTCAGAGCCCAGATCACACGAACATTCTTTGTCACGGCTTTCCCGTCTCTCATTTTCTTGATTAGATTCAAGAGCTGGCTCGCAATCGCAGTGATTCCGCTTCCACCAGCAAAGAAAATTACATCGTCGAATGCAGCCAGCTCCCGCTGCATGCCTCCGTAAGGCCCATCTAGGAATGCCCGGTAAATTTTGTACGGTCCTTTCGCACGTGCCGTCTCGAGGACCTTGCGTGTGAATCCGTTGAAAGGCCTGAACACCAGCGACATGTCTCGATATTCGGGGCCGTAAGTCGATGGGAAGTCATCGCTGCAGAGGGACGCGATCGTGAAAGGGTGATTTTCAAACGGCGAGATACCGGGCATGCGAAGATAAACATATTGTCCGGGTTTCCATCTCATCTGTGTCGGGATCGTCACTTTCACCGCGTTTTCCGGAAGGATTGTCACCGCACATTCTTCTCCAATCAACCAAGACAGGCGCAGCGGGCTGAACCAATTCAGATAAAATGCCCTGGTGCAGTATGAAAAGAACCAAACGGCAATGGTGGCCCAGATATATCCCCACGACATCAAGAAATTCTTCGTGTGCCAGATGAGCATGGCCAAGAAAATGGCCACGATCGGTCCGTGGATGTACGCGAAAAACTCATACGCCTTCGAGCGGATAAATGGAAGTGAGTGGATGCAAAGGAAGGCGAGCGGTGCAAAGGCCGCGAAGCCTGTACCGAAGACGTACATATTCGTCCCAGAGGGTATAAGCGATTGTCGGAAAAGCTCGTAGATACCGTTCTCCCAAACCGGTTGGATGTAGAAAGGAATCATATGTACGAGTGTCAGGAACAAGCACAGGTACCCCAGCCAACGATGAAGAACGTTGAGTCGCTCGTGGCCGATTCCGGTGACCAAGCTCACAACACTGGCTTTCACTGCCAACGCAACAATCCACGGCACCATGGCCACCGCCATCATGCCGGCGCGGATGGCCAGAGGCGGAGACCCCAGTGCGATGCTGGAGAAATAGAGGGGCCGAGGAAGGAAGCAGTACAGTGTCGTAAATGCCAGAGCCGCGAGAACAAGCGCAGTGACTGCCATTGACGGAAAGACGAGTTCCGTCTTGCCCAGCTTGATCGAAGGAATTGGCCGGTAAAAAATCCATCGGAAGAAGGCAATGATGTTGTTCACTGGTGCCATCTTCGACGCAGACAACTCTTGCGAATTCGAAGTCTGGAGGGCAGTGCCTGAAGCGAAAAACGGCCGAGAGGAGTTTTCAGTAGCAGCGCTGGACAGTTCCTGTTCAGAGCCCCAAGCAACGTGCGTTTCTGACACAGACTCCTTGTGAAATGCAATCCGAAATCTATCACCCCAGGTATGGTATATTCGAATCAAGACCATGAGAACGAGGAGGACGACACAGAAGTAGACCCAAGCATAGCCATATTTTCCTGACTGCGACCATGGGTCCCGCTGCATCTCCGCCACCTGCTCCGGTGTGGTAGATGCGGTGATTGGGACATCAATGCGCTTCGCCAGCGAAACGAGCGTGTCCAACATCTTCGCTCGTCTATCAATAAAATCGAACGAATCGTTGCAGAGCTGACTGGCAGCTTTCGTAAGATGTAGGGTCTACAAAAAGCATGAATCTGGTCTAGAGGGTTTAGACTGATCTGATTGAGCGGGGGAGTTTCAAGGCGGTTGAGCGACGGTGTTCAGCAGGAAATCCGTTAGGATCGGACGAGCAATCCACAAGTCATGATGGCACGGCGGTGAAATTCGGTAATGTACCGGTTCGACGAGATCTTGTTTATGCGTAACGACTGGCACTTTCGAGCGAAGGCTAGACGTAGGACCCAAGGTTCGGCAGTGTACGAGGCCCTCCACGGCTCCAACTCGAATTGAGAGATGTTCATACGAGACTGACGAGCTGTCAAGGAGAGTTGCAACAGATATAGGCAATTGCAAGCGGGATATCGGCTATGATTCACAACGGTGCGAACTGGGCTGGCCCCCGGCACGCAAAGCGCGTACAACACAGACTAAAGATGCAAATGCCTGCGAAGTATGAACCGCTGTTCAAGGGTTCTTTGAGCGAGGGGACATGGCCTTAGGACGACGAATGGGAGCACTGGCGTCCCTCAATTCCAAGTGGCTTGTATTGGCTATGTCTGTCAACTCCTCCTCCATACATCCTCCAATGATTTGTGGGTTTTGACAGATTGTGGAAGATCTGTGGACCTGATTATCACATTCGCGCGGTCCGGCACGATGTGAACCCTTGACTCAAGTTCTCAACAAAGGCTAGACTTGGCTTTCGCTTCATGGGAGGATCAACGTGATGATGGACGGACATCACTGGCGGCGCCGTATCTCAACACGATAGGTCCAAGCGGAGAGTCTGGAGTATGAGATTCACGAGTGACCTCGCAGCTTTTGGCGCCGCCTGTTTCCTCATGGCCGAATCATATCGCGAGAGAGAGCCTGGTTGAGTGACAGCATGCCCGCTTTGCAGTAGCGTCACTTAGCGTGAGATCATCCTGCAGACACCTTTTCTGACTGGCCAAAAATAATGGCCAGAATAACCGGCACCGAGTGACCGATTTACATATCTCCATTCACACTCGCAGTCGCTGCGATAGGTACTCGGTACTGAAAAGATACCTCAAGCGCTCAAGGTCATCTTCTTCAAATGTCGAGATTTGGAGTTGTCGATTTGTCCAGACTCAACACACCAGAAAGCGGTCGCTTTGTTTGTTGACATTAAGTACCGGATACGCTTATCTTATCAGACAGGTTTACTCGTAGTCATCACGACGCCGGTTTGGAAGTTAAACCTCTTGAAGAACGGCCGTCTGCAGAGAACGAGCACTTCTGCTCTATACGCTGTCCATGCATGCTTGCTCTTCAAATTCAGGCATTTCCAGGCTCTCTTGGCGAGCGAACGAAAAATAATTAGACTGATGCCCAGATCTTACGATTCTGACGGAGTAGGGTCGAACTGTTAACAGTAGGCTACTCCGTAAGTATGGACATACGAGTTAATGACTTTGCAGTGCGCAGACGGCACGGAAATAGACATTGAATACCTGCAGGTAGGTACCAGGTACTTCTTAGTATCATTACTACGATTAACTATCTGGTAGTTGGGTACTCTAATTCGGCGTCATCGCTGGCTCCGTGGCGGTTGATCACTAGGAAGTGCGAAGGCTCCGTCATCTTATTCGGGCGCTGTCATCCAAGAGATGAATAGAGAACTTGGTTAGCTGCGGTACGCAGTGGCACCTCTTCTTGCTCCATAGTATCCTGCATTGTACCTATATTTCAAGGAATGAGAAGAGTAGATCAGTAGAGTGACAACCTCATCATGCATTGCGGTTATACTTTAGGAACCTGGTTTTGGATCAAATGATTCATAGATGTCCCAAGAACACAACCATTTCACTCCATTGCAACGAAAGGCTCTAAATCTGGAAGGTTGGGGACGAAGTCTGGATTGAAGAACCAAAGCTGAACACCATCGTGATTAACCAGGCAAAGAACCTCTTGGTCGCCGAACAGTCGCACGTGAAGTAACTCATCTTCATCGTCATCGCTATCATCATCATCGTCGTCGTCGTCGTCGCCGTCGCCGTCGTCGTCGTCGTCATCTTCAGTTTCTGGTTGACGATCCTGTTTGTGGAATAACTCCAGCGTTGTGACCTCTCGGATATCCAACTGGTACGGGAGCATGATTCTAATGCCATTGGTGGCATTGCAGATATCGAGCCCCTTGAGGGCGTTGTTATATTGGTAGGCCATGTCAGGAGTGAGGTGCTCGCACTCATTCATGAAGAAGCCTCTTTGAAGGGGCAAGGTGTAGTCGATCCATCGGAGGTTGAGCTTGTCGGTAGCCTGGTCGTACATAAGGTCCATCATCGTGATCTTGCCACCAATTCGGGAGAACAGCCGGGTTACTGTCTTATGGCCAAAGGTACGACGACTGGGTTCCTCTGTTGGTCGAAACCTCATCCTGTCCGGTAGCGATAGGTGAAAGAACTTCCTGTCTAGAAGCTGCCCCGTCAACGCCCACTTGGTCTGTTGCACTTCCGGTGGATGTTCGTCCCAGTGGATCACGAAAGTCACAAGCACGTTCTCATCCACGTCCATGTGCCACGACCACAAATCGCGAAAGCTCCCTATTGTTCGGACTTGATCCGCGCTCAAATCCCAAATGTAGATAGGGGGAGGTGGATCTGAGTATGACAAGCTGAATATGACCACTTTGTCCTTCTCGATAGAAACGTCGGCTGGGACAAAATCAAGCATTACTGCTCGTTTCTCCAATGTGTGTATATCCCACGCTGTCAGACGTCTGCAGCGCTCCTGTTAGACGACACCGACCCAGGGAAAACAAAACAAAACAAAAAAAATCATACCTATTCCCCCATACCAAAACAAGATAGCGATCGGACAGAAAGAAAGTCTTGAGATCAGCCATTGCGGGTTTGTCGGTCCAGCTCGATGTCTTTCCAGTCTCAAGATCCAACATTTCGACTTCATTTGGATTCCCATATGCCATAGCACAACCGCCGAGAATTGTACATAGCGCGCCCAAACATAATCACCGACTCTGGCCAGTCGAAAAAGCTCTTCTTAAGCGGCCGACCACACTGCAAATTATGCTGCCATCGGAAAAATTTCATTGCGTCGTCGGCCGCTACATCCTTGCCGTCCAGGCCCAGAAATGCAAGTGTTCGGCGCATAGCAGTGTTTATGACTATTTCACTCGAAAATATCGTACGCCATTGTTTCGAAACCTGGGATGGCTCCTGTGAGAAACAATGGCTTCAATCAGGAATCGGCCACTGTCAATGCATACCCTCTGGCTTCGAACAATGTCTGCTGGATCTAGATACTCCAAGACCTGAACGAGGAGCTCGAGGGACAACGAGCCGATTAAATCAAAGTACCCAGATCCTACCCGCTGTGAGCGCGTCATTCCGACGGCAGATTTATCCACGGAGGGTTTCGTCATCGCGATTGAACCGGGGAACTGTCAGCACTGAACCATGACTTGCGGAATATTAACCGATTGTGTCCCAGATTCCCAGTCTCCAATTCAACCTTTTGAAATGGTTCGTTGGTGTTGGCACGAACTGCCGTAATTGATGTAGTTAACCTTTGATGCCCCGAAACACTTAAATTTGCTCGCCAATAAGGGTCTCATGACAGGAAAGTTCGAGTGACACGAGCTGCTGCAGTCACGGAGATAGTAGTAGTACTACCTAGTCATGAGCTTGGGTCTGGCTCCAGGCTCGCACTTGTCCGTGTTTTCACTGATAAGGATACCGAGTACTCAAGAGGTGAGCGATAAGCATTCCTTATCAACACGTGTTTCCGACTTTCTGCAAGTGGGTTCTGTTCACCGCCTTCACATCGAAATTACAGCACATCGATGAACGCGACTTCTTCACTCAGTTGACCAGTTGAGACGACTCCCAATTTGAGAATCATGTCCGCTGCAGAGGGTAAAACTGCATCTGCCCCAGCAGTACCCTCTCTTTTACTACCCCCATCGCAGTTCGCCCGCCTACAGCCACATGCCTACCTCCTCGCTCATCTCTCCCCTCCTGCTTCGAGTAATCAGAGTCCAATCCGGGCCAATGGTCGGACGCCGTTGGAGTTTCGCCCATTCTCCGTCAATACGGGCTCGCTGACAAATACAAATGGAAGCGCGGTGGTCCGCATCGGCGACACGGCCGCCGTCTGCGGTGTGCGAGCCGATATTCTACAAACCAGTGATATTCCGTCGTGGGGTGTTTCGTCGTCGTCGACGGCGCGAAAACGAAGAAGAACGCAGGATTCGTATGAAGACGATGACGATGACGATAGTCAAATTCACGATTTCAACCTCCTTGTGCCAAACCTCTCCTTAAGCACAGGCTGCGCGCCAGGGTTTGTCCCAGGTGCTCCACCGTCAGCTCTTGCACAATCACTCTCACACAAGTTACTCTCTCTGTTACATACATCTCGGCTAGTTCGTGCGGAAGACCTGCGGATTTGGTACCAACCGCCCGATCTCGATGCGATCGAGCGCGAGAAAGCCGAGGAGGATCGAGATCGAATGCAAACCGAAGAGGACAATGCTCCTGGTCGGCCAAAGCCCGAAATTCGTGGTTTCTGGGTCTTGTACATCGATGTCATGATGATCTCTCTTTCCGGCAATGCGCTAGATGCAGCCTGGGCAGCCGTAGTAGCGGCCTTGCGGGACACGAAGTTGCCGAAGGCGTGGTGGGACACGGATAACGAGATGATTCTCTGCTCGGATGAAGTGTCAGAGGCGAGGACACTAAATCTTCGAGGTCTCCCGGTGGCGAGTTCTTACTCTGTGTTTGAGGCTGATGCTGCGGCGGGCTGGAGAGCTACTGTCATACCCGAGGCAGGCTCTCCAATGAAGAACTCGGATCCGAACAAGCCGGAAAGATGGATATTGGCCGATCCGGATGGATTCGAGGACAGCCTGTGTGACGAGCGGGTGTCAATTGTCGTTGACCAGGATTCAGAGAAGTCACAAGTGAAGATCATCAGTATAGAAAAGGTCGGAGGGATATCGATAGGCAAGGATGCAATGAGAGAGCTCGTGGACGTATCGATGCAGAGGTGGAAACAGGTCAAGGCGATTCTGGAAGGAACCAACAAAATATGATCCCTGCATATTTGCACGCGATAGCTAATAATACACCAAATAATGCTTGGGTCCATGGACAGAACGAGTCAACCTTTACCACCAAGATGCCCAATATTACTCTATGATGTATCAAATCGAAAGAAACATAAAGGGCCGCGAGCCTTCTCGACTCTCCGAGAACACAAATCGTGGTCTCAAGGAAGGGAAATTGATAGAGTTATCAGTTCCTTGTCCTTGCGATTAGAACTCTTGCTTAACTCTCTTGTTTCCTTCCCAGTGCTCGGTGAACTCGCCGACGCCCCCTTCTCACCAACTGCGGATTTTGAGGTCTGCTTCAGAAGCTCAGGTGAGGTCTTTTCACCTTGCTTCTGGCTCCCGTTATTATTCCTGCTAGTCGCTCCAAAAATATTCGGGAATATATCAGCCTCGCCGGACAACATCCGTGCGAAGAAACTGCGTCCGGTTTTCTCAGTGTCGGAAGCCTTGCCATTGCCGCGATCATTTTCGGAGTCGTTGTTATCGTGATCGTCGTCTGGATTGGTGTCGACAAAAGACCAGAACAAAGCCAGCTCGCCGCGTAATACAGCCGTGAGCCACAAAGAGCCGAGGACCCCTGGTACAAGGTAGAGCAGGGCAGGTTGAGGGCGATTCCAGTACGACATAACGATCAACGTCGCAACCATGCCAAGGATGTAGCCAAACAAGCTAGCATAGAAGAAAGGTTTCGGGAATGACTGGGCATCAGGGTAGGGTGGATCGAGGACGATATCGTGAGATTGCTTCCGCCATGTCCAAAGCCGTTCTCCCCAGCCGCCGGTAGCTTTCTGGTAGGCTGGCTTAATAAATCCCTCCTTCGCATTCGCAATCTTGGCCTTCTCGATCCCCTTGCGCCTGTAATAGCAGTAGAGATCGTATCGCAGGGCCAGCCCTATCATCATTCCTGGGATGACAATGTCACCAAGGCCAAGCATGGACAAGGCCAGTTTATCTGGCTCCTCGCTGGGGCCGGGAGGCCGTGGGACCAGCAGCTTGATAGGCACATCCAGCTTTGTGGCCACGGTCACCATCATTGGCGTGAAGAAAACGAAGTAAATATCGTAGAGGAACAGAGAGCCAAGAATCAAAGACCCTGTGGCGAACGTGGAAGGCGACATGAACTGCAGCGATCCATAGGAGAAACTGAATCCGAGCAGGTTAGTCAACCACCACGATTTCTCAACGAAGACAAAGTATGTCACTGAGACTATAGCCACGGTTGCCCCTACGAGATCAACGAGGCTAAGACGCGTTTTCACGTCCAGGGCGCCGCGCACATAAGCTCGTAAGACAAATTTCTGATATGCTGCTCTACGACACTTCCACAGCAAGTTCAAAATCTGCTTCGGCAACGGGATTGCACCGATAATACCCGGAAGGGGCGAGCTGCGAAACGGGATGGTTGGCTTGTCTGAGCTCTCTGCATCTTCCACGGCCATAAAGACCTGTTCCGCTTGGTTCGCTTTCCACAGGCGTCCCCTAAAGCTGTATCTCGATGGGAAGATACAAGAGCGCATCACCATCAACCCATCTCGCACGAAAGAAGTCGCAAAAAATAAACCCATAACAGAGAAATAGATGTTGAGCGCCTTGTTGAATATGGTTGGATCACGAAGCCATTCGATAATCAGGTATAGGCCAGCTAGTGTGATACCAGCCATCAGCGGAAACAGGATCGCATCTGTCGGCTCCAAGCTTTCCAACTTCTGTTTGATTTCCCGTGCTTCATCTTCGTCGCTTTCATCCTCGGACTTCTTGGAAGGCTTGACGGCTGAAGACGGTCGAGATAGAGAGGCATGCGCGCCTGTGTAGATTGGTAGAACAGCAGATAGGATCAAATGAGCTTCAGACAGAAGGGTGGGTTTGATGGCGGCCAGGTATTCGAACCAAGCGGCGATATCTTGAAGCAGAGTGACGCCCGGCATAATGGGACCGTGGTTGAGCGTGGCAACAGAGCGTCAACCCTCGAAATTCTAGATTAGCTACTGATAGAGAACCATAATGAATGGGGTTGCAGAGAGAGAAATCAGTGGCCGAGAGTGGTGTTGGAGAAGGTTGCAACCTGGCTGAAGTCGGGGTGTGATATTTAAATCTACCATCCAGGTCCCATATCATTGTGTACCCATCTCTCCCCGCTGCACACTCTGCCGCAATTTTATTGCCTAGCCTACCACATTCGAGGCGCAGGATTGATTTCCTTGCCCAAGCAAGCAAAATGGCAACCGATGTTGCGATAGACACATCAATGGTTTGTGGCACTCCAAAATTTCCGCAGCGAATGCATGGGCTAATCCTGCAACAGGGCTCTTTTGTCCTAGAGCTTTACAACAATCATGCGCCCAAGGTAACCTGCTTCGCCCCCCATAACCATTGCAGGAGATTAACCGTCGCGCCTTTCCGATCCAGACGTGCAAAAACTTTGCGACTTTGGTTCAGCGCGGCTATTACAACGACACCATCTTCCATCGTATCATTCCCAACTTCATGGTCCAGGGTGGCGATCCGACCGGCACCGGACGGGGCGGCAGCTCTATATACGGCGAGAAGTTTGAGGACGAGATTCATCCTGGACTGAAGCATACCGGGGCCGGTGTCCTGAGCATGGCCAACAGTGGTCCAAACACCAACGGCAGCCAATTTTTCATTACCCTTGCGCCCACCCCGTGGTTAGACGGCAAGCATACGATTTTTGGTCGAGTCAAGAGCGGCATGAGAGTGATCCAGCGCATGGGGCTCGTCAAGACGGATGCTGATGACCGACCGGTTGACCCCGTCAAGATCATCCGGGCCAGAGTCTTGGAGAAAGAAGTGGAAAAGTGAGGGAATTATTATCATTGCTTCTGGACTACGAGGAAAGTGGCCACAGCCTCTTCGACACTGCATCTCGTAAGGAACCCTGAATACAGCAGGCACTTGTGCTAGTTCTGTGTCAGACAAGCAGGCCGAATACTAACTGGCGACAGACACCCAGGTGATGCCAGTTGCGGGTCACCATTCGGCACGACTGCGCATGATTTCCAACCGAATGCACATCAAAGACCAAAAACCCTCAATAGCTCGACAGAGTCATGTATCACTGCGAACGAACCGCTCCCATCATGTGTTTCCATCCAGAGCAGCAGATACAACGTGACAATGTCCATCTATCACTCCAATGCGACAACACCAATGAAGGTGCCATCGACAGTAGACAAACTGCCATGTCGAGTGCAGCATGTCTGCGTAGAACGCTAGGAGTGGTGTGGATTCAGAAAAGAACAAGAATCGAAATGTGCTTTTATGCTGAGAAAAGCGGACTAGCTGCATTTGGTCTAGCTTCTTGTCGACCAGTTGGACACACAGTGCTGTGTAGACCAACATTTCTGCGCTCTATTCATGCTTCAGAAGCAGATATCAAATAGTGATATAGCCTGAATTGTCTCTCAAGGATGGCATTTAAGGCATCAATTAATCAACATCAGAAATGAGTCCTACTTTTAGGAACTGTCCGAGATTCATTTGACTCGGATTTCTGGTTTTGAGAATGTGGAATAGCATCACGTGATCCACTAGGCGAGCTTTTAGTCCATAACTCCATGTTCGCAGCTTTCATCAAAACTTTTTCTTTGACCTCCTCCAACTCTCCAAGGTCAACTCTCACACTCGAGCCAGGCAGCAGACGTCACTTACCGTTACCTTTAGAACGCACTCATTCAGAACATTAAGTTGCCAACGACATGGAGTCCCTTTCCGACACGGAGTGGGATGTAACAATATCCGGGACGGGCCTGGCACAGTCTCTTCTCGCTCTGTGAGTGACTTTGCTCGTGTCACTGCAGGTCTTGATGCTGACTCGGCCAGTGCCCTGTCCCGGTCAGGTAAGAAAGTACTTCATGTGGATAAGAACCCTTACTATGGGGGTCCGGAGGCCGCATTCAGTTTACAGGAAGCAGAGGAATGGGTGACACGCATCAGCAATGGTGAGTTCGTCCGGCCAACTTTCTTTGCCTTCTCCTGAATAGTACTGATCAAGGTGCACAAGTTAGAACCTGGGCGGGATCCCTTTGAAGATGTATCCCTTTACAAACCATCTCATAACCCGGAACAAGCGGGGACTCTCTCTAAATCCAGGAACTACACATTGTCATTGTCTCCGACTTTGATATATGCTCGGTCACGGCTTATTCCAAGTCTTGTGTCCTCAAGAGTTTACCGGCAGCTGGAGTTTCAGGCCGTAGGGAGTTGGTGGATCTACAGACGAAACTCCACTACCGGAAACGCTGCTGGTAAATGCCTCCAACGGGTTCCGAGTAGCCGTGAGGATATCTTTTCAGATGATACGATCGGCATGAAATCGAAACGGATGGCCATCAAATTCCTCCGGAATGTCGTCAATCCCTCGTCTGAAGGAGACCATAGCACGTCTCCAGTCCAGCAAAACCTAGACTTACCTCTTCCAGACTACTTATCTACCAACTTCCAGGTTCCAGCAGAGCTGCATGATCCCCTTCTTTCGCTTTCCTTAAGTCCGCGGGGCCTGGGGCAGACCACGGCGGGCTTCGCAATCCCGCGTATCACTAGGCACATCACCTCCATCGGTGTATTCGGGCCGGGCTTTGGCAGCCTATTGACTAAATGGGGTGGCGGTTCTGAAATCGCCCAAGTTGCATGTCGTGCCCTCGCCGTTGGTGGCGGTGTCTATGTGTTGAATAAAGGCGTCGAGTCCATTCAATTCGAAGCGAGCAATGACGACACAGGACTACGTCTCCAGTTGTCTGACGGAGAAACCGTCCGCAGTAAATTTGTGGTCGGTTCGACATGGGATTTGCCCACCGCGGGAAACAATCTGCCGCCCGCAATGAAAAAGGTGTCGCGGTCAATCTCGATCGTGTCGTCGCCTCTGGAAAGCTTGTTCCCAGTGACGGCAGAAGGCGGTCCCATTCCTGCCGGAGCTGTTGTGTTTATCCCTGGCGATGAGCTCGCGGAGGGTAACACCACTCCGGTACATCTACTCGTTCACTCCAGTGACACGGGCGAATGCCCGGAAGGACAGTGTAAGTGCTCTGGCCTGATTTCTCTTGACATCTTCAATGATGATCACCAATCAAATCCTTATCTACATTGCCTGAGTTTCGCATTGATGAAACATCATTACACCTCTGACAGCCTGACGAAGATATCTCTCAATCGCGTGTTGATATTGTCTCTCTATGGTTAAGCAGCTGCTGACCTGGTTCTCTCACAGGTGTCGTGTACGGGAGTGTTGCAATTCCCGGAGAAGAAGGCCAGACTCTTCTAGAAACCGCAGTCAATCGGCTTCTGCAGGTTTATACTGACGATCACAGCGCACCCATTGTGCTTTGGTCTCTGCGATACACTCAGGTGGGAATTGCCGATGGCACTCCCGGCGCTTCCAGCCAGATCAACCGGAGTCCAGAGTGGGAGAATGTTCTTTTCTTCTCGCCACCAAGCCTCGATCTGTCTTTTGATGATAACGTTCTTGATGCAGTACAGGCCGCCTGGAAGATTATCTTGGGAGATGAGGCACGGGATGAAGACTTCTTGAGGTTTGAAGACCGCCAAGCTGAGGTTGAGGACTTTTGAACAACAGCTCCTGTTGTGGACGAGCTTTTGTAATCTAGGCCCAATGTGGTACTGCACTATACCAACTCTAGTTAGGCTTCCGTCATGCATCGATCACGTGATCGTAGATCTTAGCTGTGTTTGCCGTGGTCTGCGCCTCTCAGAGTCTCAGACATGATACATACACAATACGGTTGGCCTAATCCTCACGTGAATTGGTCAATACGCGTTCTCGGACAGTTTTTGCGACCAGCTGAAGTTAAATGGCCATTGGCAACGGAGCTTCTCGAGAGATATTTATGAACGATGGCAGATTATTTTCATTCATGCGGTCATTGAGACCAAGAACCATCCCATCATGAGAGGAGACTCGGCTCCGCGCTGGCGCATCTCCAAAGCATGTCAGGAGTGTCGGCGACGGAAAATTCGCTGTGACGGGGGAGAACCCTGTCAGCATTGTAGACAGCGACAGACGGAGTGTCTCTATCGGGGTTTTGTGCGGCAGCGGAGACGAAAGCGGGATCTGGTCGCGTCCAAGGCGAGTAGTACTCCGGAGACTCAGCAACGGGAAGACGATGCCGTCGGAGACGATGAAGGATCGGTAGGGTCGACGACGGCAGGTGAACAGACCCTCGCTGTTCATGGGCCGGCCGTCAGAAATAAGATCCTTCAGCACAGCGTGACGGCAACCCACGAAGCATCTCCGTCGTGTGTCGTCCAGCTGTACTATGGGCCATCGTCGAACTTCTCGCTTATGCAGCTCATGTACCGCCAGCTCGTGGGCGCGGACCAAGCTGCTGGCAGAAACGTCACCGAGGGAGGACAGGAAGTCGAAGAGGCCGGCCCAGGTTTGGATCTGTTCAGCCATCGTCGCTTGTTTTTCGGAGATCTTGCAGGAAACCAGAACGCGCCTGGCGTGAATGCTTCCTCACCCTTGCTGTTTATCGATCCTTCGTTTGCTAGGGAGTGTCTCGAACGATATCTGTCGACGTTTTACCATATGACTCCCTTCGTGTCAAAGGACGAATATCGAGCGCGACTGGACCGGATTTTTAGTGATTCCGGCGACTTGTCCATGGACAGTCCGAACGCCACGATCCTTCTGCTGATACTTGCCATGGGTGCAGCTATGCTGGAGGAAGAGGAGCGTGCTGAGTTTCTGTTCCAAAAGGCCAAGGCGAACTATGCTGGGTTTGATGAGTTGGTCAATGTTCAAGCGGTTCAGATTCCGTTGTTGATGATAAGTTAATCGTACCTGTGGCTGGAAATTCCACTTTACTGACTTGTAGTTACGCTCATTACCAGTCGGAACGTGCAAGGCCAAACTCGGCCTTTCTGAACCTGGGTACTGCTGTACGGAAGGCTGTGGCAGCAGGTCTGCACAAAAACACACAGTTGCAGCAGGGCGAGCAGTCCAAGGGTGATTTGGCTGAGAAGATTGCGACTTTTTGGAGTCTCTATTTTTACGAGTGGTTCGTCCCATCGATCCATGGATTGGTACGCTCTGTACTTATGATCGCAGTTGGATTTGCTTCGGACTCGGCCGGCCTGTGTCCCTCTCCGCCAGCGAGATCTGTACCCCAGATCCGACAGAGCAGCCTTTCTTATCAGCTTTGGCAGAGTTTGCGCGCATCATAAACAAAGCATCGCAGAATATCTACGGAAAGCGCCATGATTCTTTGCTTCCGATGTGGAAATGTGCCCGGGAGATCCGTTCCGATTTGCAGACTTTTGCCCGCCGTATCGCCGGGGTCATGAAGTTTGGCCTCGATTCGTCGGCGAAGACCGGTGAGGTTGGAATCTGCCAATGCATGATGATGACATGTGAGGATCTTCGTTTGGTTAAGTGTTCCCCATGCTTACGGATGATAGTGTACCACTATATCCTCCTGTTAACGTTTCGACCGTTCCTGGTGTTCCGTGCGCGTTGGCGGCAAGAATTGAAGCGTGAGCCGGGTAGCGAGCAGCCAGTGCCGGCATGGCTGGATGATGCTTGCCGGTATTGCCTGGACGCGGCACATTCGCTGGTCCGCTATCTCTACGAAGCATATCAAGTGAATGATCTTACCAAAGTACGCTCTATTGATTGTCTGATTACGTACAGTCCTTTCTAATAATATACAACAGGACATCAAGTATCACGGCTTCTTCCTGGAGGGTGCCTGCTTCACAATCGCGTTTCACATGATGCACAATCGCGAGACTGCAGCACAGCATCTTCAGACGGTGCGGTCCGGACTGTGGTGCCTTTCACAAATGATTCCTCGCCGACAGTATCTCCATGCCCAACAGTCAACGACCAAGCAAGCAATTGAGCAGATGATGCATGCTATTTTCCCGGAGATGGCCGAGGCTGACGTCACCGACTTCTCCGACCATTTCTCGACGGGAAGCAGCGTCAATCGGTATCCTGCAGTCCATCCACAGCAGCACCCGCAGCATCAGCAGCATCCGCACCACCACCAGCAGTTTCCGTTCCCGGCGTCTCATCCAACTCCTGACGCGTCAACTTTTTTCCACTCGCTCGGGCAGACTCTCATGGCTCCGATACCTGATACTGTCGCGAGCGGAGACACCAGTTCGGAATCCAAGGCAGAGGACATGACTGACTTCCCGCCAATACATATGGGATGGAACTTTGATTTTTCGTCCATGGATCTAGAGGCGTTCTTATCAATTGACCCAGCGCGAAGCATTGCGCATGGCTGATTTACTCAATGACAACACCCCAGCATTTCTCTCACAGGCCATTGTTCCCAATCTTGGCGTCAATGAGACGGTAGCGTTCGCGGACCTTGATTTCCTTGAGGACAACGGCAATGGAGATCAGGAGCAGCATATCAACGGCTTCATCCCGATTCATTAGTGAACAGTCAATCAAAACGCAGAAAGGTCAAAGGGGAAAAGAACGCACCGACAGCACCAAAGCCTGCAGTAAAAATGATATCCAGCGCTTCGTTTGCGAAACTCGAAAATGGGCCGACGCAACCCGGTTTGGATGCCGCGACGAGGGGGTTGGGGCATGTATCATCCTGGACGAAGAAATTCGGCGGCGTGGTACTAGAGAAGTAGCCGCAGCAGGAGAACTGGTCCCCATCAGCCCCTTCCCTTCATTCTGCTACGCGCAACAAACAGGAGAGCAGGGACGTACCTCTTGCTGAATCATACTCTGAGTGTCTCTGTCCAGATTTGCCCATACCTCACCGAGCCGTGCCCGCGTGCTCAGGGTGAAGAACCAAACAACAATGGAGAGAACGAAGGTGAAAATAGCGCAGCAGATGATGAAAACGGATTGCAGTTTGAGCCAGAATCGGTTCTCACGCAAGAGAGTCGATGGGATAACGAGTGCGGATGTTGCAAGGATCATGATGCCATTGGCGACGCCGGCCCTGAGCGGACATTCGTGGATGATAAGAGCGAGCACTGAGTCTGTATCCGCGCTATCTTTTTGTATGCCGATGAGACTGGCCACTAGAATGACCACGCCCGTGGTGATAAAGAGGACGTTCAGGACCAGGTGCGAGACGAGGACCTTGTCGACCATTGTCGTTGTTGACTTTCAGTTTGTGTTTTCTTGCTTCTCGATATCGTGGGAGTGAAATTGCGAAAAGTTCCGCTCCATACTTGTGTTCCACGGTTCTTATACTGCTGGATCCTGGCTTAAGCATTGGTCTTGCACGGAGTGTCTCAGCTACTTCATGGTCTCAAGATTGTCGGTGTTCTCTATACGAAACACTTTCCTGATCTCGATTAACACCCTAATAGTTACTCAACTGCCTGTTACTTAATATCCGGAATCGAGCACTCTGGAAAAACACTTTTTCAACCTTGCGTGTTCCAAGTGATCGACAATTCTCTGTAACAGGGGCCTGAAGTTCGAAGACAGTCAATTGTGAGAGCATACGGAGTACTCGGTAGAACGTGTCAAGAAAGCTCTCCCGGCCCACCAGCCAGGGGGACCAACTGAAGGATAAACTCCTCGGGTTCATGACAGTCTCATTCACACTATCAACATCTGGCAGCGTTCGGAAGCTTCCTCCCTTTCCCCTGGACGCGGGGAGCTTCTGATCAATCCGAGACAACAGCGAGACAGAGAAACGGCCTCGACACGGAAGCATAGATTTCGAATTTTGTGAAGTGAAGGACATCTGCGGTTGGAGGAATTTTGAGATCATAACCTAGGTAGTTGTCGCATGTTCCCAAGGTGAAACGCCGAAATGAGGAGCTAGGGAACTCAGCGTGTAGCGAAATTCATGCACACAGTTCACGGCTTCACATAGAATCATACCACTGTAGTGCCCAATACAGATTCTGCCGAACTTCGAAAAGGAAAAAAAAAAAAAAAAAAAACAGCTTGCAGCAGTCGCAGTTTGTATCAGTGAATACTTGATTTATAGTAGGCCTACGTAACGAGAGCTCAATGTCGGTGGTTCTACGGGGGTGTGCATCAAATCCATCAAGCAAACCAGGGGTATTCGACCCAGCAAGTCTCCCTGATGGCCTGGTCGCTCGCAAAAGATACAAGGCTCCAAACACTCCTGTGTACGGAGTACTACGACGATTCTCAAAGCTGGACTCGGCATGAACATTCTCGTAATCCATGGAGGTTGCCTTGTGCGGCCGACAGCCGTCGGCGACACTGGAATACCGCCAAGACTGATTGGATATCTTGATTAGTAATCACATATCGGAGCGGGGATAGAAAAATCCGAACCTCGACCTGGAGATCAAGTGGATCAAACAGGGCAAAATCCAGATCATACCAAGAGGGCAGATCAGATCAATCTCAGGGCCAATGATATGCATCAAATACGGAGATTACAGCGCATGACGGTCATCATACCAGTATCCATACGTCCCAACGCGACCGCCTTCCGTGTATGGCTCAATTTGCCCGCAAGGCCCATTCTCGGCCCACCCGGACTAAGTCTTGTGGTTACACACTAGTAAGGCCACCGGAGATTTCCACCAATAAAATGAAGTATCAGTGGACCCTGTGAGCCACTTCCAACACGGCGATTGGCCGAATTCCACAGCGCCCCCATCGCTGATTCAGCAACCCTCCATTCCCTCTTGCCGCCTGCCTCCGAAACATTGCCCTTTTCCCTTTTCTCTCCCCTCCCAGAGATCCTCCTTCCCTCTTCGAGGCTTTACCCAAAACTCTTGCCCTCCCCAGAACGCGTTACTCGATTTGGTCGCTTCGTCCATCATCCAAAGCATCATTCCTCTTTGGGGCATCATCACTCCAATCGTGTGAACAACGCTTTGTGACTCGTATATTCCTTGTTCGTCCATTAATTTTCTAGTCGCCCGCGTTCCGTCATCATGTCCGACATTCCCGCCGTTGCTCCCGAGGAGAACCAGCCGACCACCCAGGATGACCTGCAGCAGACGGGCAACGGCGCGCCCGTCGACAACCGCGTTCCCAAGCGCTCCCGCGTGAGCGGCGAAGACGAAGACGAGGATGAGGACAAGCCTGGTCGCGAGCGCCGCAAGATTGAAATCAAGTTCATCCAGGACAAGTCGCGTCGCCACATCACCTTTTCGAAGCGGAAGGCCGGTATCATGAAGAAGGTATGTCGCGTCTTACTCCCATATGTTTTACAAAACACAAATGGATACACTCCCACCCTTTCAAAACGCGCGCACGTCACGATGCTGACGATGGTCGCGACAGGCATATGAATTGTCCGTCTTGACAGGCACCCAGGTGCTGCTACTGGTCGTGTCGGAAACCGGCCTTGTTTACACCTTCACCACGCCCAAGCTGCAGCCCCTCGTCACGAAACCCGAGGGCAAGAACTTGATTCAGGTATGTTCACCGTGCGCGCTGAAATTTCTATGCCGTCGCGACGCGTACTGACGCTGTTTCTGTAGGCTTGCCTGAATGCGCCGGAGCCGTCCGGCCCCGAGAACGGCGTGGACACCTCGGGCGACGTGCCCCCCGCCCCCGAGTCCACCGATAACGTCGACCACAACAACGTCAGCAACGCGCCGCAGGCCAACATCCCACGACCTGGCATGCATCCCGGCTACATGACAAATGAGCAGCAACAGCAAATGGCCTCCTACTACCAGAACTTGCAACAGCAGCAACAGGCGAGCGGTCAGTATCACGGCCTTCCCGTGGGCGGTCGCATGCCTCCGCAGCACCAGCCGACTGCCTAAGCGAGGGGCGCTGACGTCGATGTTGTTGTTGTTGCCATTCTCTGTTATGTTCTGCTTGATACCCAATGCCCTCCATCCGGATTTACGCAGCTTGATTATGTTTCATCCCAATTCATTGGGATCGGACGCGTCGAATGAAAATGACTTCGAAAGAGGTTTATGACCGCGTGGACCGAACACAAATCATTCCATCAAGCAAAATCTTAACAAAAAGAAAAAAAGAGGGTTCATCTCGGTTTAAAGAGGCATGGGTGGAGGGTTTCTGTGCGCGCAGTTTTATTTTCTGTTTCTTCACTATAACACGGCGGAGGTGTGGGTGTTTCTGGTGCATGTGTGTGTGTGTGTGTTTTTCCCTTTTATATTGTTCATTTTATTCTCCTCCCTTTCCTTTGCTTTACTGTGGTCTGGCTACGCGCTATGCTCTCAAATCTGCTTTATGTTGTCAGTATCTGCAGGATTGTCGGATTGCGTGATGTTTCTTAACGTGGTCATGTATTCTCTCTGGACTACGTAGTTTATTACTATCGACCAGTCAGCCAATATGATAATCAACTTGTATAGTTAAATACCAGTCTGGTCCTAAAATCTTCCAAGTAGATCTGTTGTAGAAATGCTGTGTGGGTAATGCCAGGCACAGTATTAGGGAAAGTGCACAATCTATCTTGGTCGTGCATTTACGTCCGAGAATGGTTCATGCATGTGATGATGCAGCTGAGACATGGGATCTAGGACGAAGCAAGGTACATAGGTAGGTACCGAGGTAGGTAGGTAGGTCCAACGACAACAGCAACGAAAAGGGGGTATTATTCTCATTGAACAAGGCACAGGAGAAGCGAAAAGAAAAGTAGCAGCCAAAGCGAGTCATTTCTCGTAAACATAAAAAAAAAGGGAAAATCGACAACAAAGTCAGAGAACAGGATCGGGCAAGTTAGGATTCCCGACCGGCCGTCCACCGCCGCAGCAACGGCAAACTTCGTCGCAGACGGCCGGAGAAAGAGAAGAATCGGCGGGACGAGTCCTGCTCCGGAATGGGTGATGGTGGTGCCTGTGCGTCATGCGCCGTCGTGGTGGTGGTGGTGGTGGCGCCGTAGTTGCGCGGCTGCCGGAACTGGAAGAAGGTGTGGCGGAACAGCGGGGTTGTTGTCGCTGCTGCTGCTGCTGGCTGGTTGGGGGGAATGTGGTCGCTCCCGCCAACGGCGGCTGAGACGGGCGCGGAGGTGCGACGAGTGACGAGGGGGTCGTTGCGGCGAATGCGCGGCCGGCGCGGACTTCCGCCGCTGCCCGACTTGAGTGGGGAGGATGGTGTGCCTGTGCCGCTGCGTACTCGGGCCAGGGTCCCTGTCGTGGTCGAGTCTGGGTGTGGCTGAGAAGGGGTGGGAGAAGAGAGCGGGCGGGAGTTGTGGTAATGGAAAGAGGAAGCCCGCGGTTGACGCCAGCTGCCGTGCGCGCGTGCTGAAGACGACTTGGAGGTGCCGGCGCCTGGCTCGGCCTCGGAGTCGTCGTCCAGCTCCGCCCAGATCTGCGCCGATTCGGGATCCAGAGGTCTCTTCTGGAGCTGGGCGCTCAGCGTGCGCGCTCGGGATCGGTACGGCGAAACCAACGGCACGCTGGGTACGCGCTGGTGTGCGGATCCCCGCCGTCCGCCTGCAGACAGCAGTGGCTGGCGTTCGCTGGCTTGCATCTCTTCGTCGTAGTCGCCGTCGCCGTGGTCGTAGTCTTCGAGGAGCGCGTCGCCGTCTAGACCGCGGACGGGGGGCTCGTCGATGACGCCCATCCCCGGCCCCAGCGGCGCTTGTGTGGCCGACGGCAATGTCACCCCGGCGTGGCTGTCGATGTCTTCCAGTCTCCAGGACAGACATAGGACACCTCCCAGGAGGACGACGGTTCCCAGGGCGATGAGGCCCGCATGCAGGCCCGCCAGCTGCGATGCCTGGTGGAAGTAGATCAGACCATCCAGGATGGCGACGATGTTGTAGACACAGAATACAAAAGGATAGGAAATACTGGTGCTACACAGCTTCAGGCCCCGGTGGGTGTAGTACAGCTGCGTCAAGGCCAGGCAAATCATCCCGATCAGGATGAGCCACGATTGCCACCGGTTGAACTGGTTGACATGGTCGATAATGGTGCGCACCACCAGCTCGACCGCCGACTTGGCCAAGAGCAGAGTGTGCGCCGACAGCACCCCGCTGACGAACGCAAAGGACAGGCCACGAAGGAGACGCGCCTTGGGGACGGCAAGCAACGGGCCATGCCGCTTGAGAACCAGTGCGAACCGCGAGTGGTTTGGGCTTGACAAGACTTTGATGATCCGGGATGCAGCTAGCACGAGCACAATTACCACGCCTGTGCTGACCATCCACAAGATAAACGGACGTCTGTTCAGCAGCTCCAGCAGCTGGTCCAGCGAGTGCGCCGGCTCGCTAATCGCCCCAAACGTCGCGATCAACACCGCCCCGATGCATACCAGCACTGTGCCAATCAACGAATATCTTGTAAACGGTTCACCCAGGATCAAAGTCGCAAAGATGGTGTTGAAAACCAGGCCGGCCTATCCGCGGTTCTTAGCATCCTCTCATCTGCCCCAGTGGGGAACACACTAGCTCGTACCGCTTGCAAAGTCGACAGAACAGGCAGTGGTAGGGTGGTGATCTGGATGGTACTGCCGACAATGTTGGAGACGACAAACATCAACATGCCCAGCTATATGCACCATAATGTAGGAAATGTGAGCTGTGTTTTCTTTTTTTTCCCGCCGCCTTCACCGATCGTTTCCGGGTCGCGTACCTGCCATCTCCTCCGCTTGTATGGCGGCCGACGGAGCTCGTACGGGCGCTTCTCATCCTCGAGGATATGCGATTTTCGCTGCAGAGTCAGACCAATGGCCTGTAGACTGGTTGAGATCAAGCCGACGATGACTCCGACCTGGTCGCCAACCGACACAGTGAGCTGGTGATCCCCCGGTGACCCTGGGCGTCACAACAGCGGAAGAATTACGTACCGCGATGCTCCCCTCGGGCGACAAGCCACCGAGCAGACCCATCTGCACAGTGCATTGATGACGAGATGCAATCGAGGGGCCTGGCTAATTATTCCGGGGTCGAGGCATGATGGCCGCGGGGTGCGACGGCCATGGGGCAGATTCACAGCAGTAACAGTAATTATTTCGTATCTCGTAGACGTGATCCGCTCTGATCCGTGAAATAAGGCGATTGCAGTCTGGAAATCAGGAGAAATCAAAAAGACGGCAGACATAAACGCGAAGTACGTGAGAGGTCTGACTTCATCGCGTTGGGCTTCTACCAGTTGGCGGCGGATCCGCTGGGTTCTCCGTCTCACTTCGTGACCACCAGAGGACCTCACCAGCTCCTGTAACGCCCCTTGCAACGAGCAGCCCTTTGCCCTCCAACGGCCTTGTGACTCCCCGTACGACCGCCTTCGGGGTCTGTTACTGTAGCAGCGTCCTCGTTTCCGACCCCGTCCGACACCACCGAGTCCAGGACGTAACCAGCTCGAGCCTTCGATTCCGGCATTAACTACCGCGGCCATCTGGTCCCTTGACTCCTAACCTGCACATTGGCCGACACGTTTCGCAGCAACCGCCACCATGTCGCAGCGCCATGCTCTCTCCGATGACCAGGTACGCACACTCGGGTGTTCTCGAAATTCGGACCAGGAAAGACGACGACATTGGGCGATGGCTAACAACGGCACCTTTTGGTGATCGTGGTCCAGGTGGCGGGCGAGCTTCGCAAGATGACGGCGTTCATCAAGCAGGAGGCCCTGGAAAAAGCGCGAGAGATTCAGATCAAGGCCGATGAGGAATTCGCGATCGAGAAATCCAAGCTGGTGCGCCAGGAGACGGCCGCCATCGACGCCCTCTACGAGAAGAAGTTCAAGCAGGCCGCCATGTCTCAGCAGATCACACGGTCGACGCTTGCCAACCGCACCCGCCTCCGAGTTCTGTCGGCCCGGCAGGAGCTGCTCAACGAGCTGTTCCAGCGCGCCCGGGAGCAGGTCGGCAAGGCCGCCGAGGACCCCGAGAAGTACCAGGACGTGCTTGCGCGGCTGATCCTCGAGGGACTTTATGCCCTTAATGAAAGCAAGGTGGCGATCCAGGCCCGCAAGAAGGACTACGACATCGCCAAAAAGGCCATCGACGACGCACAGAAGCAGTTCAAGGACAAGGTTGGCCGCGAGGTTACCGTCGAGATCGACGAGAACAACCCTCTCCCAGACGAGACGTGAGTCTGCTCGATCTGTTGACCTGGAGGACGAGACAGTACTGACGGCTCACTTTCCCAGGGCTGGTGGCGTCCGTATCGTCGGCGGTGGCGGGAAAATCGACATCAACAATACCTTTGAAGAGCGGTTGCGTCTGTTGGAGACGGAAGGACTGCCTGCAGTGCGACAGGCACTCTTCGGCACGAATGCCAACCGAAAATTCACCGACTAAAGGAGGCCAACGGAGTGCCTCGGGGGGGCGCCCGGTTGCTGTATTTGTGTTCGTACCTCAATGGGGATTGCAAGGCCTTGCTGCCGAACTTGCAGCAGCCCTTTGTGCTGGGCTCTCTACGTCATGTCTCTACTTCTTCCATCGCAGATAGGTTTGCTGGCCAGACGGGTGCTGTGATGCTCTCGCGTCGAACCTATAGCGTTATAGAGGATGTGTATAGGGATTGATCTGCCGGTTCTGGGGTCCTATTAGGTGTCTCCTTGAAAGCAGTCATGAAATCATGCCTTGGGTTGCGGTCTGAACCATCGAACTATGTACAATGAATGGTGCCATCAAGCCATACTGATTATGTTAATCCGTGGCGCGTAGCAAGGCCCTGGGCAGAAGGCAGTCCACTTCATGAATGGCCCGCGGCTACATTGCTAGGGTTATCTTTGGCCAGAAACTTGGTCAGCAAGTTGCCGCCCTGGTGCACGCCGTTCCACTCATCAACATCATTACTGAAGAAAGACTTCTTCGCCGGCGGCTTCGTTCGCACGGAATAAACAACGCGGTAATGCAGAGCTTCTAAACTCTGCTTGGCCTCGGTGCGCCGGAGGTGGGACGCTCCGGAGTCCTCAATGGCGCTGAAGATCTGCTTGATGCGTTCGGCCAGGGCATCAACATCCGCGTTGAACTCTCTCTCTGCTTGTTTATCTGGCAACTTCGCCGTCGACTGAGCCACATCGATGGCGATGTTCAGGAGCACCGTCAATGCGCTCAATTCCAAGTAGTCGTAGCTTCCTTTCTTGTCCCGCTTCACGTCGAATCGTGCATCCCTCAAGCAACGGGTGATCCGCTTTAGATCGAACAATTGCTCCACCGGCTCTTTCAACGGAGACGAGTCACGAACTAGAAAGGCTACTGCGAGACGACACCGGATGAGCGCGATCTCCGGCGAGCTTGGCTTAAGATTCTTGAGGAGACGGCTCTGAAATGTCACGTCCTTGACCGTGTGAAACGCCGAACTGCAGACGCGGTCGACCTGGTTTCCTTTCAGCGACGGGTTTCATTTCTCAGGTGGTCTACATTGTCACCTACCATTTCCTCAATATCCGGGGACGCATGCCGCGGTCCTTGGAGAATCGCCTCTATGGTGTTCTGGAGCGTCGCACAGACCAGATTGTCCTTGGATACGGCCGTGTCAAGTGTCAATCTGAATAAGATGTGGAGCGCCCGCTCCTTTGCCGCGATACTCAAGCTGCAACCGGCATGTCAGTCAACCGTCCATATCAGGAAGGAGGACACATACGACTCAAAAACATCACGCAAGAGCTCGATGATCGATAACAATTTCGATCGATTGTACTGTGGAGCAGCTTGGAAGCGTCAGCAACGAAATTCGCCGTCGTTTCACGGGACTGCGCACAAGTCTCGATGGTCTTAACGGGAACGACTGGCTCTGTCATGCTCAATGCAGCGCGAGTCGCACCTAACGACCGAAACAGGTCGTCGATATCTTCTGGGGAAACTAGCGAGGCAATTCTGTGCGGCGCGCAATGCTGATGGAGAGTGTCAGACAAAGTCATTACTTGTAGAAAGTAACCACCTCACCTTCAACGCGCGGCAGTAGGCAAATCGCAAATCGTCTCGGGGTTCCAGTGGAACTATCTTCAGTTCAGCACCAAGACAGACCACTACGACCATGGCCACGAACCAGAACGCAAAATCCAGTGGATCAAGTCATCTGGAAGCAGGTCTTTGGACAGCGCAAAGTCGACGATTCCGGAAAGGAACGCTCGTTGGCGTGAGGCCGGGTCTGTGCGGACTCAGCGCGTATATCCAACGGCATTGATGCCCGAGTGTTCTCACCTCTTAGAAATTGCTCCCTAGATGTGGGCGCAATGGACCAGATGGGAAACTCTGGTGCAGGCGTGGCCGGGGCCTCTCGGAAAAAAGACCACGATTTGTGCACTTCAAGAGCTTCCGTTCTGCGAATCGCCTCTAGCAACCGCTGAACACTCGTCCCTTCCTCCCGGTTGCCCAGCGCTGACACCAATGTCTCCTCTTTAAGGTCGGATGTGGCTGTCTGCGATTCTGCTTTGCCCGCATTGGTTTCTTCGTCTTCATTCTCGTCTTCGTTCATGGCCGCTTTGGCTTTGGCTACGCCAGCCTCGGCTTCATTGTCACCCACAGCCTGGGTCACGAGTGACGCTAGCGAGAACTTGTACGCTGATGGTTTTGTCCTGGATCGTTTGTCGCTGGAATAGTCAGGGGAAGACGGCTTCAGGAAAGCGCTCAGCAAATCATCTGATGCATCCAAAGTGTCTATTGACCCTATGGACTCGCCATCCGAGTCAATCACCATTTCCTCTCCGTTCTTGACTATTCTGTGCGACGATTGGGTTGTTCCGTTCGTCGTGAAAGAGCTCCGCTGCCGTTCCACTTCAGCATTGTGGCTCCGGGCAGAAACATTGAAGTCTGCTTTCACATCGTGTAGTGGGCTTTGTAATGCTGTCTTTGACGCCGAGTCGTCTTCTGAGGTGTGCAGGGATGATGTGAGACGCGATGACTGGTTGGAAGGCGGGTCGTTTGGCTGAGGCGATTCTCCTTGGGATGTCCTGGCGGGCTCTTCGCTGGGGCGGCTGAACGACGGTGGCTTAAAGTAGTCCTTGATGGTAAAGCGCCCGGACATGATCGGATTTGGGTTGCATCACCTTCATTCAGTTTGTCATCCGTTGAACTGCGCTCTACTTGAATATCATTGACGCGAAATCACGTGTCGCGTAGGCCTAAGTTACTGTAGTGGTTCGTGGGGACTGGGGAGGTGTTGGGCTGCGGAAGATGATTGGCTCAAGCAGATAGCCTAAAGGATCGCCCAGAGCCAAAGATCTGGCGTCATGTACCTACATCACCCGTGCTGCCATAGGAAGTACTTTTGTGCTTTCTGCATTCTCGCATTTTATGGATAGGCCATTCGACGAGATTTTCTTCTGTTCTTCACTACTGTATCATCCAATGGCGAAATCCCTCAGGATAGGTTGACCAACTAGGTATTGGGTCGAAGGAAATACATACAATTGAAGTTTCCAGGGACTAGGAACTACAGTACCTATGCTGTAGGTGCTATCGCTGCTTTGAAAATGGTGAAGAGAATTAGCAGGAGCGGCTGGATACTGTACTCTGCTCTGAGGAAAGTCGTCATCAAGTAGCTCAGAAAACTGTCGAGCAGTTGAGGGGGCGGGATTCTTTGACGTTTCCGTGTCTGAGGGCTTCTAAGTACCTAGGTAGGTAGTCGAGAAGAGTAATCTTTTGTACTCTTCCTCCACTGCTCGGACGAATTCTTTGTCCACATACATTACTTACCTCTTGGATTGTCTACTGCTTCCAAACCTTCCCTCAAAATCTTGAAGGCTTGAAGTATCTGCCTGGCAGTTGGATCACTCGGACATTTCCCATCATGGCCGGATTCCAGCATTGGATCCATTCTCCGCACGCCGATACACATACACGTGCCATGGGTGTCGGTTGGATCGATGTACTACTGTCCGCACAGGAGCAACAAAAGTGTTGAATTATTAACTAGGTAGTTACTATTATTGTTCACCCATGGAGGTTGACTCGTTACGGAAGTTACATAACTTGAATTCGTATAATTATGCATACCAGTGACGGAGGAATAACCTGCAAATTGCGGCTCTCAATCCAGATCGCACTCACCAGATCAAGAAAAAAGACAAAAGTACAGTTTCCTGAACAGTCATAACCTACTCGTAGTAAGTTTTCTTCTTGGCTTACTTGCGTCATCCTGTGCATAAAAAGTGCGTATGAATCTCCGTATGCGGCGCCTGACTGACAAATCAGCTTATGTAGTCGGCTGTTTGAGCATCGTATCCAGCGCAGTCGAGATGTTTTTTTTCTCGCGTGTTTGGAACCACCGGGCAAAACAAAGGGGTTAATTACGAGTACTCGTTTAGGGAGTCTGCAAGTGTACGGGCACTTTGTTCCCGGACTCCGAACGGAGTACATACTAGAGTAAGTTGTTGCTTGCTGGAAATCGCACGTCATGACGGAGACATACGGAGTACTCGGTACTTGATAATGATGAGAAATACCAGTATTGGCTGCTGCGGCAAAAAAAAAAAAAAAAAAAAAAGAAAAAGTCGTGCAAAACTTAGAAATCTCGAAAGAATCTGCTGAAATGCTTAATAATATATCCCCAGCACATGCAAACCACGATGGCGGTGCGTTTTCCGTAAGCTCCGGTATGCCAAGCATCCCGTCCAGGAGTTGGTTCGGAGCATGTTCAGGTTAATTTTTTCTTCAAATAAGATACTATCGAACCACGAGCAACGTGTGTGAGCTCAAAATGCTCTCTGCTTGTCAGTCGCCAGTGGTCCAATCTTCCTGATCTGCAGTTTTCGCTGTTGCGCATTACGACGACGCCGATTCGGTCTCTCCTCTCACGTCGGCTGTCTTGCTCGCGTCAGAACCCTGGTCTGAAATCGAGGCTTCCCCCCTTCTTCACCCGACGAGAGGAAACAATCTCCACGAGTCCTCCTGAGGCCTTTCCCGCAGCTGCGAATCGTCCGGTACATCGTCAATTGATCGCACACCAGAGTCTTGCCCCCCCGCGACATTCCGGCAACGCCAAGGGTCATCGCACGATTCCCCGGATGTCTCGTCTATGCGGCGATTCATAATCCTGTTTTGCCATTTATGCTACTCATCGTGACTACACGCCGGCCATGGCTGTGATCCAGTTCGCCGGGGAGAGCGAGGGGAACAGCAACGGGCCCCCGCGCCAGGGAACCTTCTCCACGCCGGCGAAGAGGCAACGATGGGCCACACAACGCTTAGATGCGTCCAGCGGTGCCAAAAAACGTCTCTCTGTTCGGGACCGCTTCCGGAAGCAATCATCTCCCAGGGAGGAAAAGCCTGGCCCAGCGGCCGGCACGGCCGCCGAGGAAGAGAAGGCGGCCCAAGCGCCTCCCAGAAGAATCTATTTCAATGTTCCGATTCCCGATACTGAGCGCGATGAGGACGGTAATCTGAAGGCGCGCTATCCGCGAAACAAAGTCCGCACCGCCAAGTATACTCCGTTGACGTTTGTGCCGAAGAATCTCTGGCTACAGTTTCACAATGTCGCCAATATTTATTTCTTACTCGTTGTCATTCTGGGTGTACGTGTCCTTCTTTCTCTTCTTTCTGACGGAAGATGTCCCGTGCTAATATTAATGCCTTTTGCAGTACTTTCCCATCTTTGGTGTCGACAATCCGGGCATGAACTCCGTGCCCTTGATTGTCATCCTTGTGGTCACCGCGGTCAAGGATGCCATCGAAGACTGGCGACGAACAATCTTGGATATGGAACTAAACAACTCGCCGACATACCGGCTCGTTGAGTGGACGAACGTCAATGCATGTGAGGACAAGGTTTCGTTGTGGCGTCGCTTCAAAAAGGCATGCACTCGTGCGGTGATTGCCACCTATCGCGCATTGAAGAGACGCACCGGGCAGGGGAAGGGCGGTTCCCACCAAAATCTCGACACCGAAAGGCGAGAATCCTTCATCAGCCACCGACAATCGATCTATTCCCAATACGAGCCAGCGGAAAGCGAGGATGGCATTCAAATGACGCCGGTGTCATCTCCTCACCCGGAGTCGCGTCGCTCGGATCAGGATGCATGGCCCGACGATCCTGCGCAGATCGCCGACAATGGCCTATTGCAACCCGGGCGAGCCGTGCGCGACTCAGTGGCAGCTGGACCTAAGAAGTCGGGCAGCATCTTGAACCGAAACAAGCAGACTCCCGGAACGGCGCGATTCAAACGCGACTTTTGGAAAAATGTGGTCGTCGGCGATTTTGTCCGGCTGTATAATGGAGACCAGGTCCCTGCTGACATCGTCGTGCTCTCTTCTTCGGATCCCGAAGGCGCTTGCTACGTAGAGACGAAGAACCTGGACGGCGAGACCAATCTCAAAGTTCGTCAGGCGCTTCATTGTGGCCGTCATGTTCGCCATGCGCGCGACTGCGAGAAAGCCGATTTTGTCATCGAGACCGAGGCGCCCAATGCGAATCTGTACAGCTTCAACGGTGCAATCAGATGGCAACAGCGGGATGAAAAGAAACCGGATGCGCCTGCGGAAGAAATGGTCGAGCCCATCACAATCAACAATGTCCTATTGCGTGGCTGTTCGCTGCAAAACACAGAATGGGTTCTCGGTGTGGTCGTCTCGACGGGAGTGGAAACCAAAATCATGCTGAACTCCGGAGAAACTCCAAGTAAACGGCCCCGACTGGCGCGGGAGCTGAACTATTATGTCATCATCAACTTCGTGATCCTATTCATGATGTGTCTCCTCACCGGAATTATCAACGGCTTCGCTTGGGGCGTTTCCGATGGCTCCTTGACATTTTTCGAGTATGGGTCTTACAGTTCATCACCGGCGGTCACTGGCATCGTGGCATTCTGGGTCGGCTTGATCCTGTTCCAGAACTTGGTGCCCATCTCGCTGTACATTTCTCTGGAAATCGTCCGCACCTTCCAGGCTCTATTTATTTACTTCGACCTGGAGATGGTATATGAACGTCTGCAAATGTCGTGCATACCCAAGTCATGGAATATCTCCGATGACGTGGGCCAAATTGAATACATTTTCTCCGACAAAACCGGCACTCTCACCCAAAATGTGATGGAGTTCAAGAAATGCACGGTCAACGGTATCCAGTACGGCGAGGCGTACACCGAGGCTCTAATGGGAATGCAAAAGCGCGAAGGCTTGGACGTCGAAGCCGAGGCTACGAAGGCCCGGCAGAAAATCGCAAACGATCGAGTTCGCATGCTCCGGATGCTCCGTCGACTCTACGATAACCCATATTTGAAAGATGAGAATCTGACCTTTATTTCCCCTGATTACGTCGCCGACTTGGACGGTAGGGCCGGCGAGGAGCAGCGGGCTGCAACGGAGAACTTTATGGTTGCTCTGGCCGTGTGTCACACCGTTATCACGGAGCACACCCCTGGTGACCCTCCTCAGATTGAGTTCAAGGCGCAGTCACCCGACGAGGCGGCCTTGGTAGCTACCGCGCGTGATTGTGGTTTCGTCGTTCTCGGACGGAACAAGGATGACTTGATCGTGAACGTCCTTGGTGAGGAGCGCAGGTACACTGTTCTCAATATCCTGGAATTCAATTCGACCAGAAAGAGAATGAGTGCTATTGTCCGCATGCCTGATGGGACCATTCGCCTGTTCTGCAAAGGCGCCGACAGCGTCATCTACCAGCGCCTTGCACGTGGGAAGCAACAAGAATTGCGTAAGGCCACTGCCAGCCACCTGGAAGCGTTTGCCCGGGAGGGTCTCCGGACCCTGTGCGTTGCCGAGCGCGTTCTCAGCGAAGAGGAGTATCGCGTCTGGAGTAAATCACACGATTTGGCTGCCCAAGCCCTGACGGATCGTGACCAGAAGCTCGAGGAAGTGGCCAATGCAATTGAGCAGGAGTTGATGCTTCTAGGCGGTACCGCCATCGAGGATCGGCTACAGGATGGCGTCCCAGACACCATCTCTTTGCTGGCCAGTGCTGGCATCAAGTTGTGGGTCCTCACGGGAGATAAAGTCGAGACGGCTATCAACATCGGATTCTCTTGCAATCTGCTGAACAATGATATGGAGCTGATCGTCTTCAATGTTCCCCCCGATCGACCCGATGTGGCTGCTGCGGAACTGGAACGGCACCTGGCAACGTTTAACCTGACCGGTTCGGATGAAGAGCTGATTGCCGCCCGTAAGAACCACGCGGCGCCGCGGGCAACGCACGCTCTGGTCATTGATGGGGACACGCTGAAGTTCATGCTCCAGGACGAACTCAAGCAAAAGTTTCTCCTCCTCTGCAAGGAATGCAAGTCTGTCTTGTGCTGCCGAGTCAGTCCTGCTCAGAAGGCCGCCGTTGTCCGGATGGTCAAGGTTGGCCTCAACATCATGGCTCTTTCCATCGGAGATGGTGCCAACGACGTGGCCATGATCCAGGAGGCTGACGTTGGGGTCGGAATTGCTGGCGAGGAAGGACGACAGGCCGTCATGTCCTCCGACTATGCTATCGGCCAATTCCGATTTCTGCAACGCCTGGTTCTTGTTCATGGACGGTGGTCTTATCGCCGACTGGGCGAGACTATTGCCAATTTCTTTTACAAGGTTTGTGAATCTGATTGCGTCTGACAGCTTTCTCGCGCTAACTCGGGGTTTGTAGAACCTTGTGTGGACTTTTGCTCTTTTCTGGTACTCCATCTACAACAATTTCGATGGTTCCTACCTGTACGACTACACCTACATTGTCCTTGTCAACGTGGCATTCACCTCGCTTCCCGTGATTTTCATGGGCATCTTCGATCAAGATGTCAATGATCGCGTGTCACTGGCCGTGCCTCAACTGTATATGCGGGGGATCATGCGCCTGGAATGGTCGCAACTGAAGTTCTGGTACGACAGTCCTTTCGTTTGGCTTGTTCCGCTCTAGCGTGCTGACTTCCTTCCCCACAGGCTGTACATGCTTGACGGCTTGTATCAGTCGATAATGTGCTTCTTCATGCCATATCTCCTGTACTCGGTGCCCAACTTCCAGCGACCAGATGGAAGAGGCATTGATGACCGCCCACGGTTTGGTGTGCTCGTTGCGTCGGCTGCGGTGATTTCCTCCAACGTCTACATTCTGCTCAACACCTACCGGTGGGACTGGTTGACTGTTCTGATCAACATCATCAGCAACCTTTTGATCTTTTTCTGGACTGGAGTGTACACGTCATCCATTGCGTCCGCGCAGTTCTACAAAGCTGCTGCAGAGGTGTACTCCTCACTGAGCTTTTGGGTGGTGCTCCTGATGACTGTGGTGATTTGTCTTCTTCCACGATTCGTTATCAAGGCATTCCAGAAAGTTTTCTTCCCTCGAGACGTGGACATCATCCGGGAACAGGTTGTTATGGGCAAGTTCAAACATCTAAAGCCCAAAACCTACGGCCAATCCAAAAGTGACCTAGCCTCGGGAAGTGGTACCAGCAGCGACGGGTCAGCGGCGTCTTCCGATGTGCTCAAGCCTATCGACTCCCAGGCGAAACGCGGACGCGACTATAGTGTTCCGGATGAGGAACGTCCAATTTACCCACCGTCCATTGCTCCAACAACCAGGACTCACAATCCGCGCAGCCAGAACGGAAGTACCGGTACCGAATATGCAGAGAGCTGGGACTTCAATGATGCGCGTCGACCTCAAACCTCGGACCCCGCACAACCAGGCCTACATGTGAAGGCCGATGCGGCGTCCATGATGAGCAATGACTTTCCGGGCGGCGCTCCTTTGACACGGGTCGAGTCCGTGAATAATGCTAAGCCGCAAAGTCCTCACAGTCCCCTGAAATCACCTAATGATCCCGTCCTTTGATACATGCTGATGGGTGCTTTAATCTTGATGTCATTGATGCGGATGGCCTCAGTTACTTCATTTCTCATTCCAAGGATATACCAGTGATATCTTTCCTTGTACCTTTCCTAGTATATGTTTCGTTTTGTCCTTTCTTTCCTCCATGTTTTCATATAGACGGCGTTGTGGCTATGTTGGTGAAACTGGTCGGATTGGCGCTCTTGGTTATTTCATATGATTGATACCGCTACAGTCTCTTGCATTTTTGATTCCCTGTACTAACTTACTTCTTCTCTGTGACATATTGATTTTGTTTTTCTCTTGCCATTTACTTTTATTCCCTTGCGCTCTGGAGCCGGTTTCATGACGTGATTTCTGTTCTTTGTTCTTGAGCCGTCGTGTCTGTAGAGGAATTGCATATCGATTTCCGAGTGTGAAGCACTATGATTGATGCCATTCTTATGATAATCAGACGGCAGTTGAGTCGACCTGAACTCATAGATGCTACTACCCTTGTAGACTCAGCTTCCGCTCAACAACCTCATTCTCTCAACCCATTGCGGCCTCGTGATGCCTCGTGAGATATTGATGCCTGAGGTTTAAAAATCGTCGAATACCTACGGAATAGGCCAGGTCCGTACTTTACGCGTTTTGCTTCACACGCGTAAAAGTTGACGGGTCGTTGTACTCACCGCCTTCGCGATGCACCAATGAAAATCTGGCCTCCGTCAGAGAAATCGTGTCCCTTTTTAAAACATCCTCTCAGTTGGTACAGTACTGTCGCTTCACGTTGGAAAAGCAGGCTCTGTGCTAGAACAGCCGGCTTTTCAGTCCCTTGATCCTAGTTTACATGGGTGTCATGGTATCACTGGCAGTGCCACAATCACGAAATCCTCGATAATCAGCCGTCGTCAAGCGCCTACGCGCTGCGCCCTGCGGGCTTTCCTTGACTGGCGCTGTGTGGCAACGTGAGCCGACGGTTCAATCGCGTTAGAGGAGATTCGGCTGTTTGCATCTTGTGATGAGTGGGCGCTCTTTTGCGCATCAAGCTTCTAGATACCAAATATCTCTTGATCATCCGTAAGGGGAGGCGTCGTGTTTCCCTGTCTCCCATCCTTTGTCCCAACCATGGAGTTTATGGATTCGATAGGGTGAGTCACATCGTCGTTCTCTGATACCGAACTGTTCAGGATCCACGATCTAAGCATGGTTGCGTCTGTAGGGAGCTGCAAGCTCTGCCCCCGGAACTCCATATCCTATGCCCCAGGCAACGTCACGACGACTTTAGCCGATATGACGATCAGGAGTCCGCGAGCATCGTACAGGAAGCGGAGAGACGGAAAGAGAAATTCTTGCTTTGCATGCGAATACTGGCCTTTAACCAAGAGGGTCTTTCAGAATTGCAGGATTGGATATGGAGGAAGCTCGACGCCGCCCTCTCCATCTGCGACGTGTGCATTCGGAAATACTACACCGGGAAGATTTGGTTGATGGAGAGACTCAAGGAACAATACGATGACGAGGAGATCGAGAAGTTCTTTCGAATGCTGGACGACTGGGATATCAAGCGTATCACCCACAATCTGAAGGCGGCCGAGAACGAGCTCAAGGCTGTTCCACGTGAAAAAATTAGCCTGAATATTCTGCAAACGTCGTCGTTGCTGGCAATCTTTGAATGCATGAGCTGCGAGGCCATGCTGCGGAACGATGCCCTGTTGAAGGAGCACTTTGATGTCCCCTTCAATCTGATCCAAACGAATCGGACTCTGAAGCTAACCGATTACATCCCCGCCCTGTCATATTTTCTCTTTGATCCGAACCTAAACCGAAATGCCTGGGCTGTGCATGTACTCTCTCGAATCCGTCGTGCTCCGACGGCAGAGGAGTTTGACTGGGCGCTAAAAGAGGGCCTTTTCCGAGCTCTCACTGTGGTTACCTCTCAGCAAGTGCCGGAGCCGGACTCCGTGCAACGCTTGTGGAGAGGGATGCAGTTGATTGTTGCTCAGCTAGATAAAGAGCAAATCACTCATCACCTCCGCGCTCTCGAGATCGATCCCTGCCGATTATCTGTGGAGCACCTGTCGATTCCCCTTCCTTCGCTTCGCTATCTTTTGAACACCATCCAGATCATCCTGGAAAAGGCCCCTGGGGATTTCTGGGATGCCATGCAGGCCATCTCACCGCAGGCAATAGCTGAGCAAGTCTTCTATAATCCTCAGCTTGACAAATATCTCTTGCAGGCCAACCCAGAGGAACCTTACGCCAAGTCTGCCTTGAAGGACATGCTGGCGTGGATCATGCCGTTCATGTACTCACTCAAAGGTGCCAACCAAACTTCCGCTTGCAGATTCCTGGTCATTCAGCTGTTCAAGCGAGTACTGGACTCTCAATTTCCCAACGTGTCCCGTCAGCGTTGCCTTCAGGTGGCACTCTCAGTCCTACTCCACACTCTACGCAGTTTCACTGAGCACGAGTCCTCTCGTGGGTCTGTTACCAGGATCGTCCTGTCTGAAACCCTCGAGATAGTCTGTGAACATATTTCCGTAATCTTGAACCCACCGATGCTCAGTCTTGAGCCGAGCGAGCATGAGCCGATAATGTTGACGTGCATGGACGTCATTCGGAACACCTTGGCACTCGAGTGTCAATCTCTCAAGACGGACTACGAGGTGATCTTGCACGAAAAGACCCTTCAACATGGCGTCAGCACATACTCGCAGCCTATCTGGGACGCCGTGGTGCAGAATCTTCGTGGGGATAATCTGCCTTTGTCGTCCGCTGCTCTCCGTGGGATCCTAGATCTTGTGGGTTTGGAGAGGTTCCCCTCGAAGAGCGAGGACAGTCGAGAGAAGGAGAATTTCAACCTCATCTACAGTAAACTCACTCAGCTTTCCTGTCAGATCTTCGAGAAACTCGCCGACTTCAGCTCAGCGCACCTTAACAAGCTTTTTCTCAGCCAGGACACATGTAGCGCCTTGGTGTCTGGTTTGTTCTCTGCCGACCCCAATACATATCAGGCTGCAGTGGACCTCATCAAGGCAGTTAGCGGGCAATCAGCGAGGCGAGACGCAATCTCTCATCTCCTACAGTCGTTCTTCTCGACCACCATGCACGGCCTCACCTGGTCGTATCGTCGCATCTCCCACATGAAGACCTTTGCTTCCGCTCCCCGGATGATCCATACCGGGACAGATATCGTAGACATCCTTTGCGACACACAGAGTGGTATGCTAAGGACGCGCAAGTTGGCAGATCGACAGGAAGCCCAGGCAGTATACAGACTGTGGGAGTACCTATGGGTTGCTCTAAGAACCATCTTCGATGAGACTGAGACATGGCATCACCGCGGCGGGGCTGAGAAGAGTGTTATGCTCGAGTTTTGTCGCGATACGATCCAGTTCGCGGACTTGCTGTTCGATCAGTATGGCGTTTTTGCTGGCGCCTTGGACGATGCTGGTTTCGATCAAATCAGTTCTGCCAAAGAAGGGCTATTAAAGCCGCCGATGGATGTGATGCAAGCCATGGCTAAATGGTTGCGGCTCAAGGATGAATATCTCGCGACGACGTTGGTTGGCTTAGTCTCAAAGGTTCTTCGACGACTCGCCGATCTCAATGTCACCACTGTCCCACAGGTGGCTTTGGCGGCGATCGAGGATGTTGCCGTGACAGGAAAAACCAGGACGATTTTGACGCCCCGCGAGAAGGCCGAGCTGGTTAGGGCTCTCGAAGCCTACTACAAGAGGCCTGTTGTTACTGCATCCACGGCATCTCTGAAGAAGCAGACTACAATCACGTCATTTGTCCAGCCTGCCGACAGCTCCGGCCGGTCCACTCCAACAGGGGGGGCCACCAGTGAGGACAGCGGCGTGGACGAAACTGTCATGCAGCTGTCTCGGTCGGTCGAGCTGAACAAAGCACGACTGGCTGCTCGGGCTCAGGCTCAAGCTCAAAAGAAGTCACAGGCGGCGGCCAAGTCGGCATTGGTGATGCCCAAGCCGCCGAGTCGCCCGTCTCCCAGCGTGGAGTCGTTCCGAGAGAAGCGAGAGAGAGAAAAGGAGGCGAAGCGCAAACGGGATCAGGCAGAGCTTGCCCGTTTGAAGAAGAATGCGGTCGCATCGGGCGTGGCGCAGCAAACAGCTGGTCAGGGTTCCGGTGTCTTGGGCGTTGGAGTCCGTGGCAAAGATCACACTCCCGCCGAAAGTATGATGGTCTCGTCAGGCTCGGAGTCGGAAGAGAGCGACGACGAAGTGGATGCGGAGTTGTTCGGAAAGAAGCCAAAGACACCTGATGCAGTTCGGGAATACGAGGAGAGTAAAAGGCGGTCGCTTAAGCAGCGAGGGCCAGTCAAGAAGATCCGGCAATGGAGATCTGCCAAGGACATGCGTGCTCGTCTAGCACCGGATCTGTCACCGCTGCACCGCACGCTTCTCAGCTGGGATTTCTTTGCCAGTGGCGATCTACCCCCGACGTCGGGCCGCACCGACTACACGCTCGTGTCCTCGACCTTCGCAGATCCGGTCGAGTATCAGCGCACGTTCGAACCTCTCTTGATTCTGGAAGCTTGGCAGGGGTTTCAATCGGCCAAGGAGGAGGGCAATTTCAAGCCATTCGAGATCCAAGTGGCCACCCGTCTATCGGTAGATTCCTTTGTGGAAGTCAGCACCACAATGAATACCGCGGATGCCAAGGAGCTTGGTATTGGAGAAGCCGACATGGTACTTCTGTCCATGTCGAACAATCCGGTGAGCGACAAGAACGCACGACACTGCCTTGCTAGAGTGCAGGGGATCAACAAAAAGAAGGGCATGGTGGAAGTGTCGTACCGGGTGAACCCGGGGAACAGCATAGTCTCCCATCTATCGCCAGGAGTCAATATCTGGGGTGTTAGAATCTCGTCGCTGACGCCGCTGGAGCGAGAGTACGGTGCCCTCAAGGCGCTTCAGTACTATGACCTGTGCGATGAGATCATCAAAGCTCGGCCTTCACCTGTCCTCAAGTATTCCGATGCGAGCTTGGAGCCGATCATTCGCAACTACAACGTGAACCCGGCCCAGGCGAAAGCGATCAAGTCCGCACTAGACAACGATGCGTTCACCCTCATCCAGGGTCCTCCGGGCTCGGGCAAAACGAAAACGATCGTTGCTCTTGTTGGCGCGCTCCTGAGTAATTCGCTTGGAAACAACAATCAAGGAGTGGCCATCTCGCGACCAGGCGCTAGTGCAGGCAACACCAAGGCCGAGGCTTCGAAAACAACCGCGCCCAAGAAGCTTCTCGTGTGCGCTCCCAGCAATGCTGCCGTAGATGAGCTGGTCATGCGATTCAAGGAGCCGGTCAAGACGCTCAATGGGCGGATCGAAAAGCTTTCCGTGATCCGATTAGGTCGCACCGATGCCATCAATACCAATGTACTGGATGTCACACTGGACGAGTTGGTCAACGCGCGGCTGGGCCCGTCCGCTCGGACGGATGGAGGAGAAGATTTACAGAAGATCTACGAAGAACACAAATCCACAGATACTGCATTCAAGGAGGTCCGTGCCAAACTCGATCGGTATCGGTCTCAGGGGCAACCGGTGCCGCCTGACCTGGAGCGGGAGTTTGACGTGCTGAAAAAGAAGCGCACCGATCTCAGCCAGAAGATTGACCAAGCCCGCGACCACAACCACGCTGCGGCTCGGAATGCCGAGATGACTCGGCGCCGTGTGCAGCAGGAAATCATCAACGGTGCCCATGTGATCTGCGCCACGCTCAGTGGGAGTGGACACGAAATCTTCCAAACTCTGAGCATCGAATTTGAGACGGTGATCATCGATGAGGCGGCCCAATCGATCGAGCTGAGCGCGCTCATCCCTCTGAAATATGGGTGTGCGAAGTGTATCCTCGTCGGTGATCCTAAGCAACTGCCCCCGACGGTGCTGTCCAAGGAAGCGTCTCGCTTCCAGTACGAACAAAGCTTGTTCGTCCGGATGCAGACGAACTATCCGGATGATGTTCATCTCCTGGATGTGCAGTACCGAATGCATCCCGAGATCAGTCGATTCCCCAGTGCCACTTTCTATGACGGTCGACTGCGAGACGGGCCCAATATGGAGAAACTGCGTATGCGACCGTGGCACAACAGCGAGCTGCTTGGCCCGTATCGTTTCTTTGATGTTCAGGGGTTGAGCCAGAATGCCACGAAGGGCCATTCCCTGGTCAACATTGCCGAGGTGAATGTTGCCATGCAGCTCTACGAGCGGCTGGTCACAGATTTTGGGAAAACGTTTGATTTTGCGGGCAAGATCGGCATCATTACTCCGTACAAGGGTCAATTGAAGGAGCTGAAGGCACGGTTTACCGCCGCGTACGGGAACTCGATCGTCACCAAGGTCGAGTTCAACACCACGGATGCATTCCAAGGACGGGAGAGCGAAGTCATTATTTTCTCCTGCGTCCGAGCATCAGACAAAGGCATCGGTTTCTTGTCCGACATTCGTCGTATGAACGTTGGGTTGACGCGTGCCAAGTCGTCTCTTTGGGTTCTGGGGAATTCGCGATCGCTTATGCAGGGCGAGTTCTGGAGCAAACTGATTGTGGATGCGCGGGAACGCGGTGTCTACACTGATGGCGATGTTCTCCAGTTGCTCAAGCGCCCTCAGTTCACTGGCTACCATGATGTCGAGATGGTTGATGCAGATGGCATGACCGAAGCGCCGTCCCGCAAGGGTTCGCCGCCTACGCCTCAACTTTCCACCGAGATGGAATCCATTTCTGCGCGGAACACGCCTGCACCAACGCCGGAAGGGCCGTCTGGTGGCTACAACGGGCTGAATGACAACCTGGTGTGCGGTATCTGCGGCAGCTTCAAGCATCACACCAGGAATTGCGACAATGAAGATGCCCTGGAGGCCGTCAAGGGCAACTGCCATCGATGCGGAAGACCGGGTCATTCGAGAATCCACTGCACCGCGCCGCGATGCAAGCTGTGTGGCGAGTTTGGGCACGTTGCCGATGACTGTCGGTCTACGACGCAATTGTCCAAGAAGGAACAACTACGGATTGCCAATGAAGAACTACGTCATAAGCGAATGCAGCAACAAAGGCGTGAGCAGGCGAAGCAGCGAAGCCTTGAGGCTCAGGATCCCAAGGTGCCTGTGGTGCGAGTGTCAGAGAAATCTCCGCCCCCAGAAGGGCCGCCTGCGAAACGGAAAATCTCCTCTTCCGGTAGTTCCGATGTCAAGAATGCCAAAACCAAACTGGAGCATCGTCCTCCTGGTGTACGTTCATGTTCCAGGTGCGAGGGTGAATGCCGAAGCTTACTGTTTCTAGGGGCTTGTGAAGCCATCCAAAGATGGACCAGCATACGCACCCATCCAGGCGGATAAGGATACGAACCGGGTCTCTTCCAATGGCCCGGCTGCGTCGGAAACTCAGAGGGTAAGTTGGCATACATTTTTGATGTCCTACGGCGCATGCTGATTCGGATCAGAGCAATTTGCCATCACGGCCTCCGAACATGAAACCTCCGGGCCATCCTCAAGGGCCACGGCCTCCACCGCCCATGCGGCGCAAGAAGGAGGTTGATCCATTCATCCGACCGAAGAGGCGGTGATGTACACGTACGCAGTGTTCTTCATGCATTGTTCTTTGTCACGGTTTTTCTTCGGGGTCATTTTCCACGGGTTTCTGGAGTGTGTCTTGTGTTGATATTGTCGGAGCGTGCATTAGAGTCGCATTTTGGGAGGTGTTTTGTCTGGGTCTGGACATGAACTCATTGGTGGGTGTTATGATGATGTTGTGTTCCTGCATTTGACGGTCTCGCTGGGCATCCAACATTGCATTGTTCGAGCACGGAGTATTATCAGCCAGTCTCCTATGTCTAGATGTATTAAGTAACGGGTTGCTTTCCGATTTCATGTCTTCGATAAAGTAGACGAGTGCGATGGTTTTCGAAGGTCAAGGGGATCAAGACAATCAACGAGATTTTGCCATGCTAACATAGCACTCGGCAGTCGGCACCGTCTAACCCCGTACTTAACCTACAGCGGTTGATTGGTACGAATTAGCTTGAGTTTGGTGCCAACTCAAACCAGACCAAGGTTGGTTGATGATGATCATTTCGCTTGGGAAAATTGATTCCCCGGATCCAATTGACCGTACGAGTATATACTCATCCCTGGATCCAATGGCCAGTGCATGCAGGAGGCGTGGTCCGGAGTCCAATTTGACTCATCCAAGGATGCATATCAAATGCATCCCCCCCCCTGTTTCTCTGATGACTGAATCATCCCTTGCTCGAGTCGCACGCAATGTGATAAGTCAATCAAGTCTAATTATGGTGACGCCGCGGGCTGGGGACTTCTTGTCTTCCGATGTCCGTTGGTCCGGCTTTGAAGCGGACTTGATCAATGCCATACATATATCATCGGGCAACGAGCATCGTTTCTTCGACGTTGCCAATCGCAATAAGTTAAACTAACGTACTACATCCGAAGTAGGTTACTTGGAAGTGCCAGGCTATGTATGGAGTACTCCGTAACCTACTACCGTAAAAGACTCGGTGAAAGTTTTAGGCTCCGCGTTGGCGGTGCCTTCGGTGCCCACCTCCCCTTCAACTTCGAGCTTTGACAGTTACCAATGTATGATGATCTGGATGATCCCCGACAAATTTGATCAAGTCCCCACCCCCCCCCCCCCCCCCCCCGCAGCCCCTCTAATCGTTCGGCTAACATAGCTTTCATTCAGGTGTGGAATCCTCCTGGATGGAGTCTAGGTTAACTAGTCGTCGGCGGGCCTTGCTTTTCAACTTTCTGTCTCGAAGAAATTGGCGAAGCTAAAATCCTTACGGAGTACCGATAGGCCTAGCCAACTAACTACGAGTAGTAAAGTACGGAGTACGGTGTAGTTGATAGAGCTTGATGGCTGGGTTCTGTTCATTTATTGGGAACTTGGAAATGATGTTTGTATTTTCTTTTTCTTTCGATCCATCAAGACGAGGGGAAAAATGCTCCATACATAGATTGGTGAAATGAATTCTTCGGTCAGGAAAGATACATATCGGGACAACATGTCATTGTGGATGAACGGCTCATGATTAACTCTCAGCCAGAAAAGCCAAAGTTCGTGCGGTGTGGTTGTGACTGGTCGGCTTGGAAGGAAAGAAAGGCTCAGCCCTAATTTGAACAACCCCGGGGAATCCATCTGCTGCATGCCCCATGCGCATTGGATCACCGGAAGACGGGGAAACACTTTATTATTCTACACCGTACGGGGTCAAGAAAGAAAGAGACCAATCCATTCAAATGGATTCGAAGGATAACCTAGACTCAATCTTAGGAATTGATTTGGACAGTTTCCATCGACTCAATTACACAGTTAATTGTGTCATTGTGCAGTATGAATGAGAACAAGCTGTCAACGGAACACTGACTGAGTGGAGATGGAGCTTTGATTCCAATTCATACTCGTACATACATCGGTCAGCACAGCACTTTGGAGGGCGGATCCATGGATGGGTGCTTGAACTCAAAGCTTTGGAGAAAAAAAAATGTCAAATGCTCAGAAAAGCAAAGTCGACTAAGGATCATACGAAGTACCAGCTAGTTATTCCTTGGTTATCATGAGCCAGTGGCGTAGAAAGATCCCCCATTTCTGATATCTGATCAATCCTGCCCCCCGAGAAACAGGGATATAGGCCAGATCTTCCGCTCGAAGCTTGCTGACATAGCCTGCGGTTCCTATCCCTAGGAAGTGGCGGGAGGATCGAAAGATTGTGATTAATGTTGCACTCTTATGCTCTGTCAATCTTATCACTACTCTCTTGAAAATGATCGATCCATGTGCGTTCCTTCGACGTCGGCATACCAGCGCGAACATGTTGACTGACTCGTCATAGGACGCGACGTGAAGCGATTGCGTCCGCATGCATGATTGGTAGTGCATGGCCCAAACGTTCGACATGATGGAGGACCTCCAGACCCTTCCGCAAATTCCACGACTCGACAAGGCCCGGCCGCGATCTGCGGGTGCATCGCAGCGGCCCATGCGGGACGAGCACCTGATGGAGCTGGTGCGATTCTTCCAGATGGACAAGCCGCCACCTTCTCGATACGGAGACAACAACAAGAACCACAACAGTAGCGACGGGGGACCGGGCCCGGCAGTGGCAGCAACTACAGCAACAGCCGTCGAGAATACTCATCACCAGCCCCCCAAGACTGGACACCGTAGGCTTTGGCAGCGCGGTCTGACAAAGGGAGGCACCAAGAAAGACAAGTCATCCACTGCAACCGGTGCAAGGGAGGAGGAAAACAACCATCGAGCAGCAGCGCAAGATCACCAGCGTCGACAAAACGCACTCTTGCAGCAGAACTGGTTCCTACCTTCCGAGGCCGCCGTCGAAGTTGAGGACACAATGTGGGATGCGTCGCGACCGGACCGCACGAGGCGTGACGTCGAGGCCATTGGCCGGCCGTGGCTCGATGATGCTGTCAACATGGGGGCATCGTCACAGATACATACTAATAGTACACGTAGCAGTGCCGAGAGGGACAAGCCAGCCGCGTCCGATCCGTTCAATCTCAACGATCTGACTGCACTGTTCGAGTGGTCTGTGTCATTCCCGGAGCCGCAGTCAGGCTCGCCCTCGAGACATGAGCGGAGATCGCATGAGAGTGACAAGGTTCAAGTTGGTGGTCTGGATCAGGTCCGTCGGGGCAATGATCAGGGGCATCGTCCGCAGCGACAGTTCAGCGCTAGCAACACACTGGAAACTCCAATGGCGCAGCCGCGGCGGAAACATAGCAATAGCAGTCCAGCGCCGATGGCGAGGAGGCACCAAAGCCCTGGCAGATTTCCCGACCATGCCGATGCAGCGAACCCAGAGAACGGGAAAGACTCTGACAACATTCCGCCAAGTGGCCACGCGAGCCCAACGTCCCAGGAGGGTCCTACTTCATCCTCATCCACCGAAGGCCAAAACAGAGAAGCAAAGTCAGAGCATAGCACCAAACCTTCTTCCCCAATGCTGCCCACAGGAGGCCTGCTGCCCCCGCGAGTTTCGAGCAAGACAGCGATGCGCAACGCTTTTGCCGCAACAACTCTGGACACCGTGGTCATGTCCGCGGACGAAAAGACCCAGGGTCGAAACGCCATTAGTCCCACGGAGACTACATTCTCTGGCTCGCAGAGCATGCCCTCCTCCACGCCATCTGTCACCCAACCTCGACGGCTCCGCAGCGTAACGTCCGCGACCGGACAAGTTCCCAAGAAGAGAAAGACAAGCCCAGGTTCGCAGGGCATGTCACTGCTCTCCTTGGCGAAATTCCCACATCCCGCGTCTCCGCCCCCTTCTCCCGCTCCGACCAGACCACTGCCTTCGGTGCCGGAAGCAACAACCACTCCGCAGCCAGAGGATGACCAGCAAGCGCAACCCAAACCAATTGATGTCAGGAGCAGATCAGTGAATTCTTCGAGAGACAAGCATGACAGTCCTACCCTCGGAGCAAACGGTGAGCCCGAAAACAACAGCAGCCAGGAATTCTCCGCTCCACCACCACCACCACCAGCCCAGCTTGCAGACAGTTCGGAAACGTCGAAGCGCGGTGCCTCGTCTGCTCGCTGCGAAAGTCGCCTCGAGCACCGCTCTGAAAACGTACATGCACTGAAAGTGAAAGATCTGCCCGCCACACCGGCGCAAAAGAGGTCGGACAACAGCTGCACACACTTTAGGTTCCGATCAGAGAAAATGATGAGCCCGCCCGGACCAGCACCCTCGGTACTTTTACCCGCAGACCCCCCTGTTCGCCGTGGCTCGAGTCCAATCCCTTCGACGCCAGTATCCGTGGCTACGTGCGGCAGCTACGAGGGGGGAGTATCGCGGAGTGTCAGCATGAAGAGCAGTTCCGGCACGGAGTCGAGCATTTCACCGCGTACTACTACTAGTAATAAGTATCACGCTGGTCTGGGAGCAGCCTGCCACAGCAACGGCCCGCGATCCGAGCCGTCCGTGCCATCCTCCGACGTCGACGAAGCCCATGGCGGCGAGGGATCATCATCCACCAGCACAAGACGCCCGAGCAACAAAGCTCACCGGGAGGCCGTCCCAAACAATATCTGCTCTACCCATCACAGCACACGGAACAAACCATTGCCTCCGGCCTTGACACTCGCCGATTCCAGACACAGCCGGGCCAACGAAAAATCAACAAGGGAACCCTCGGGGCCAGCCTCCGCAGGCTCGCAAGCGCAGCTCATCCAGCAACTTGAAGCGCGAATCGCTGCGCTAGAGCGGCAAAATCGGATGCTACATGCAGCTCTGATCGCGGCCCTTGACGCGGGCGTGTCGCATGACGCGGACAGCCTGCGGAGTAACCCCACCAGCCCCGGATTCTTCAACAGTACTAATAGCCCTGTGCAGTGCCAGGGCGGGTTCTGGGACGCCATCAAGGACGTTCCTGTTGGGGAGTTAATCCGGCATGGATCGTCATCGTTGAGGAGTAAGAGGGAGGATAGTAGCACTACCGATCAGGCTTCCGGTCGAGAGAGTTGGGACGGACACGGTGAGCGGGACAATTTATCAAATCGGTATCGGCCCAGTTTGGAGCGTTCGAACAGTGAGTGAAAATGGGCAACGTGCTTCGTGCTTCGTGGTTGGAGATTTCATGATTCGAAGTAAATATTGTCCAAAAATGGTAATCTTTTGCAGTCGCATGTCAGCTGGGAGAGGACACAAGGTTCAGGGAATTAGCTTCGTTCAGGCTGCCGTTCAATAAAATTGCATCCGACAAATGCAAGTAGATACCAAAATAAACATTGAACAAGCACGATGTGAGATTTCCTTTGTCGTAGGATTCGCTGGATCATCTGACACGCTGAGCCCTAACTAGTATATGCCTATTTCCCTGCGTCCTGATATTCTCGCCCTGTCGACGATCAAAACTTCTCAACGCTGCTAGCCACAAACATCCCGGTGCTACCAAGCAACTTCTATGACACTTACCAAGGCCATCAAAAATCTTGGAATCACCCTCGGTCCTCGCTCACCTTCTCTGTCAGATAGGGATGGCCAGTGCCATTTGAAATGACAGTAATGACAAAAATGACGCCAAGAATGACACACGTTAGTAGGTAGGTAATACATGCGGTAGAATTTTGTTACTACCTACGGAGTAGTGTTGTTACAGATCCCATTTCGGCCATGTACATAGTTCCTCTTCCCAGGTCAATCAATTGGGACCTGGGGACTTGAGTTTGAGTTAAGACCTAACTAACCTCCTAGCAACTTTCTACGGAGTACTATTGAGCTCATGAGCTGAGGAGCTCAGAGCGAAGCTTGGAGCTCGGAGCCCCTGAGCTCACAGGCACACAGCCTCATAATTGAGTTCACCTTTCAGGCGTCCCATCCGTGATTCTCTGCTCACCGTTCTTATCAGTCTCGATCAAATGTTCAGCGGCAAAGAGAGACAGCGCAAACTTGTCAGAGTGGTCAGCAACCCTTGTTCGAGTGGATGAAGACGAATTCGGACATCCAACAGATGTTGGCATTGGCAGTCTCTGTCGGGGGCAGGCCTTTTACCACATTCAGCGACCCGTAATTACATGAAGAATCTTTTGAAAGCCTTGGACCCGACGTCTTAAAGTTCCCGATCGACATGATTCTAATGACGGGAAGCATTACGCCCTGCTTAGGTCGGTCATCAGTCAGCACCCTTCATGGATGTCCCGCCCGCTCCCGAAATTCCTGCAGAATAGTACTCATCACCATGACCTTCCAAAGTCTCCTCAAGTGAATAATCTCTTCGACGGCCAAACTTCTGCTCCAGATGCTCATCTTCTTCTGCGAGCATCAGTTCCTCCATCTCTTGCTCTCCGGGCTCTTGGTCCTCCATCAACCCTCAACCCTACCAAATGCTGTGAGAGAGAAAACCCAAGAGGCGGCACGTGACTGGGCAAGGGAGACGAAGGAGAGCTCAGTCGCGAAGGATGTTTTGTGGTTTGTCGGATATGGCGTTCTGGGACAAACTCGAGCAGTTGGCCAAGCTCCTGGCCATTATTGACGAGCCTCTGAAGATGGCGTAATGCTTCCCGTCATTAGAATTTTGCTTTTTCCAGAGAAAAGCATACTGCTTGGGTGAATGAAATAATCGACAACTTTTGCTTCTGGGTCAAACACCTTGATGGATTCAGGGCGGAGGATGTCCTTCAGGACTACTAGTAATTGTATCCCGTGCGAGTCGCAAGGAACCGTGAATGCCCTGGCAACTCGGGCGTTGTGTTTCCAAATTGACCATGCTTTCCTCATGGTGCTGCACGTGTCGGTGGCAAAGGGCTTTATGCAGTTCCAGTCGAAATCCGACGGTAATAGCTGCTCAAGGTTGCGGAGAACAGCCGACGCTATCTTCTCTCGAACGGGCCTTCCGGGATTTCCTCGGATGTGAGATAGTACGACTGGCCTAGCTCGGCCAGTGAGATGCTCAATATTCGTGATTTCATCGAAAATCACATTCAGATATCGGATTTGTCTGATTTTCTCGCGTACGCGTTGCTCGACCGTGTTGTAGAACGAGTCAAGCAAGGCGATGGAGGTCGTATGTCGACCGGGGACTTTAAAACGTCGGGTCCAAGGCTTTCAAAAGATTCTTCATGTACGGGTCGCTGACTGTGGTAAAAGGCCTGCCCCTGACAAAGACGGCCAATGCCAACATCTGCTGGATGTCCAAAGTCGTCTTCGTCCACTCGAATAAGGGTTGCTGACCACTCTGACAGATTTGCGCTGTCTCTGTTTGCCGCTGAGCATTTGATCGAGACTGATAAAGACGGCACTTTTTGGGACGATCTTTCTTGCGCGTGGCGTGGTCCGAGAGCTTGAGCTTGCAATATTTACATTGCACTCGGTCCGTTCTCGATCGACTGTGAGCGTAAATCCAAGAGAACGTCCCTTTTTCGTGTTTGGAGACTTTGGCAATAACTAGTCTGAATGCAGCGTCAACTTCGGGGTTTTTATTACCAGGCTCAAAGCCAAATCCACCCATTGCGACAATTGCTGGATATTACAAGTTGACAACTTGTAAGATTGAGCAACAGTGGAATGTAGATACGGAGGACTCTGTCGTACTTACAGTGAAGTTTGAGCTCGTTGAGAGATTCTTAGTACTTTTCTCAAAAACATTGCAAAGAGTAGAGCCGAAGCTGAGAGAACATAGCTTGCAGTCTGCAGCGCAGAAGAATGAAGAAATCAGCAAATGACACCATCCCTACTGTCCGATAATCCCACCGCTCCCTTTGTCTTCAGTGATTCCGAACACGTCAAGTTCTGGACTCCATATTAATCCAGCGTAAGTCATGACCTCATGAGACTGTCAAACTAGCTGCGTGCGATACTGCCAACAAGAGGCTGAGACGCGTCCCCGTATTCGGAGGCCGGCCCCTGACACTCGAGGCTCAGCTACGAATGCACTCGTACTCGGACGTCGTACGACGTAGTGGGAGCAGGGATCAGGGGGCACACAACCGCAGATATGCACTGGACAAATCCGACAATGAACGAGCTGTATACTTTGATAACTCAGATCTTACACGGGCATCCCCACGAGCCATTCCATCCAAGCATCTATCACGACAAAGGAGAGGATTTTTTTTGTTTTTTTTTGTTGTCCTCGCTTCTGTGTAACAAGGCCGTCATTCAATCTACAGGGAGTTGAAGTTTTATGGCCGGCGATGAATAACATTCCCATGGCGGCGTTCTCCAAGATTCGAGGAAGCAGGTGCTCGTATCAGAGTGGAATTCTGTTAGATGCCAGGTTTGAGGTGAAACATGTACCTGCAGAGGGTGACTTTGGCGATTTCGGCATCATGAACACCGAGTCATTGATTCATGCATCTTATGATAGGAGAACGGTTGAGGACCTCACGTCCTCGAGCGGCAAGTACACAGACCTTTCAAATAAACATTGGGTATATACAGTGCGTAGCATCGTTCAACGAAATATAGTGTAAAGATTGATTACGCCCTCCGTGCCTATCATGCTTCGCATTCAAGGCACAAGAGAGTGTAAACGAAGAAAAGAAAATAAAGTACAGGATAGCCTCCCATTTCGTCCCTAGGTCACTATACCCATCATGCATGTCCATCATTTACATCATGGCGAGGACAGCAGCGCCAACGGCCAGACCCAGAGAGCCCTTGACGGCCGAGGCAGCACCCTCGAAGTAGGGCGGGTTGTCGGGAGAGCCGGTGCCAGTGGGACCAGGCAGCTGGCCAGTGCCGGTGGGAACGACGCTGCTGCTGCTGGTGGGCGGCACACCAGTCGGCTGGGCGGAGCCGGAGCTCGCCGGAGGAGCCGAGGACGAAGTCGGCTCGGGAGCCGGCTCGCTGCTGCCGATGGCGGTGGCGACCGCATCGGTGCCCTCCGGGCAGGTCTCCGGAGGCATGGCGTAGTGGATGCCATCAGAGCAGCAGATGGCGCCCGGAGGAACGCACGGGATGCCGACTTGAATCCGAAGCGCGTCAGCGACATGATTCAGATGCCCGCGGGTTGGGAAACTCTGCGCAACTCACCAGGGCAGGCAGGGACATAGCCCGGCTCGCAAGTAGCGCGGGTCTCGAGGAGATTGGAGCGCTTGCCGACAAGCGGCAAGTCCGCAGCCGCTGAGAGCAGCGGCAGGGCGGCGACGGAGACGAGCAGAGACTTGGAGAAGGCCATTTTGACTGTGGGAGACGAGTGGTTGGGTTGATTAAACGAGCGAAAGTGCTGTAGACAGCAGAAAGCCGGGAGCGAACGGACTGAAGAGGATTCTTCGTTGAACGAGGATTTGTGCGGGAAGAAAGAAGAGGAACAATACGGTGAGGTCCCAACGGCAATTAAATATTTAGTCGACTCGGAGTTCGTGACCGAGTTCCCCCCCCTTTTCGTATCCGTGGTTGAGCCTAAAAAGCCTTTTTTCCCTTCCTCAGAGTTTAGTCTTTGTTGTCTCCAATCCGCCACGATGCGAGGCAAACTTCCGACTCCATTCCTCCAATCCCAGGCCTACTCGTACAACCCGGTCGCTTCGAGCTTCGCACGTCCTCCGATCACCACAGCATCCCTCATGCCTTGACTCCCCTTCCCTCCCCCCCACCACTCAGCAATCAATGGGCAGACGCTGGTAACTCTGTCAGGGGCTTTATTTTCCACGCGCATGAACGGACGTCCATTGGGTGTTTTTCCGACTATCGGCTTGGCGTTCAGGGACAAGGCTTTTGGGATTGGATGCACCAGAGTCTGCGATTTGGAAGCCTAACCGAACCGACCAAATATGCCTGACTCCACGGTGGAAAATCGGCATGGGTTAAAATCATCTTCATAACCTTAACAAAAAGCCCACTGAATCCATCATTAAAAGTGTATAATGTATGTACGGAGTAAGTGGCAACCGCCAGAACAATGGGATGTGGATTTTGATTTCCTTTGAGACCGACCGATCAGAGACGATCTCAAAGGAAGCGCCAGATCGATCAGATCGGCACTCACTATGTATGAACGCTTTTAGAGTTCATTTCATTCTCCAAGACTTGTCCACAATACGATGTGGTGGAGGGCGACTGACGTGGATCACGGAGGTGGCTGTTGGGCCGAGTGCTGGGCAGGCGGAATCTCCCAAATGGGAAGAGACGAGGGCAAACCCTCTTCTCTCCGTACTCTCACTCTCTCCACTATGGACTCCCCCCTTTTGTCCTCCTAATCGTATGTTAGGTACACACCTAGTTCATGTTCTTGTCATAAACACACAAAGGGACAAAGAATCTTGTACTCTATACGCAGAAATGTAGCCCTATTTGCAGCCTCAAGGATTGCCTGTGGCGAAACAGAAAGAAACAAGCTCGAAGGAGTCGATCAAGCAATATCCCTCTTAGGTTATCAATGACTTGCATCTTGTAATGCAGCGGACGAGAGAGGTAAGTAATGGATGGCAACGCGCGTTTCCATTGGCCGCATTGCTGACTCAGTCAAACCTTTGACCAATCACACTAAGTTATCTACAGTACTCCGTACCAGATACGGTAATGAATCGGCTGATCGTACGAGTATGATTTCAAGGATTCACCACCGCGACAAGACCGAGGTTGCGACTCGTGACGACTTGTGCTCGTGGAAAACTCGAGAAGATCCCTAACTAACTCGTAAGGAACTGCGGAGTCCTGAACCACAGAAATCACCACGGCGTGATTCTGCAGATGCCAGAAACGCTAACCGAACTGCTGCCAAGGTGAATCTGGTGCCAATCGCTGGCTGTTGAACCCTATCGACTGAACCTCCCGAGTCCCTCGGCGCTACGATGTACTCCGTACACGACTACTCACTACACCAATGATCCGGGCCGATCAGCGCCCGTTGAAGCACGGAGTTCACGGATAGTTTCAATAGATCCGCGCTGGACAGACCACGAGATACCTAGTACATAATCCGTACGGAGTAGTCCATACGGAGTAAAGCATCATTATTGGGACAGAACAACTTCCGCGTCCGGACTGCAAGGAGTTGAAGGGAGCGATAAGAGCTCTTAGTTCGATAGACGGGGAGATGTCATTCACGGGCTGAGTCACGGCTCCATCACGCGTGACGGATGGTTTCCATTCTGCATAAACTTGCGTCTGCTGCAGGCGCAAGCTGTACTCCATCGGTACTTCATCCAAGCCATGCCTTGTCCTGTCATCCTCGTTATCCTGGAAAGCATAACCTATGGGTTCTACCCATTTCAAGTGTAAGACGCCGCAGACCACCAGCAAATCTCAAGTCGATACGCTATCTTTCAGCAGGAACATGTCCAATGGTTAAGTAACGAGTTCATGTCAGAAGCCTGGTTTTTAGACGTCTGACCTCTATTGGGACTATAATTATCTGATTAAGTTAGCTAACTACAGAGAACGTCGTCTGGCATAGCTCCATCGAGAGAAGACCAAGGTCTGAACGTCGGCTCCAGAAATGGATCTGCGTCCTGCGTCACAAGGGGACCTCATCCAGTTTCTCCTCGCCTTCTGTCGGGCTCTTGCTGGTTTCCCTATTCTCCTCACGTTGCTCGTGCTGCTCCGTTGTCGGCTCCGTTGTGGATCGCTCTTCAGCGTCTTCCGCCTCGGATTGATCATGTGATTCTGCAGCACCTTCCTCAGTGGCACCTTTAGCGGCGCCTTCCTCTGGTTTCTCCTCGTTCTTTTCCTTCTCTTCCTCCTCTTCCTTCTCTGCCCTCTCTCCCCTCTCCCCTTTCGCTTCCTGCGTTTCCTTCTGGGGAGTGGAATGGTCTTTTGGTGGCGGAGTGGGCGGCCTGTCGCCCTCATCCTGGCTCTTAGCCTCCTCCGAGCCGTCGGGGAACGGCGTCGGCGGCTTCTCGGGGGCTTGTTCACCACCAGACTGTGATGAAGGCTCGAGTTGATCACCGGCTGGAGCGGCGGCAGACGCACTAGGAGCTGTAGATGTAGACGCCGTAGGCCGATGCTGCTGAACCTGCTGCGAGATGGGCCGCGTTCCCAGTTGCCGATGCCGCGGGTCGGCATTCAGATAGTAGCTTCGCACACTGACAATGGTTCCCTCCGCTTCGCAAGCATCAACCCATTCTGGTCGCACCACAGGGATGTTCATCTCTACGGCCTTTTCCCACAGCGGCCCTCGTCCCTCGGTGCAGACAAAGTGTGTAGTATCGATGCGAACCGTATCCACCATCTTGCCACCGATGCGCTCGAGTGCGCGCGCCAGGGCCTCTTTCTGTTGCGGAGACATGATGCCCGGCGTGACCGTAATCCCCGACAGATCCGTCATTTTGTGTGTTCGGCAGGTCAGCTTCTCCGACTGATACGTGCCGGCCGTCGTCCGTAGCACCAGATGGAACGTGTATTCAGTATCGATAGCGAGACCGCTGATCTTCGTACTCAGCGTCTCCAGGGGACGCGGTATCGAGCCGGCTTTGGATCCATTGCGATAGAGCGATAATGTCTTGAGCGACGCGGTTGCCAGGTTGATGGGATCCCACTCAAGCACGAGCGATGTCTGGGTCGCATTGCGGAGACGGAGAACCGGCGGCGATGGGGTGTGAAGGCCATATGTGTTCAGGATGCGCTTCTGCAGAGCTTGAAAATCGGCGACGCTTTTCGCTTCCGCGGCCTGGTTTCGGGAGACCTCGATGTCGACGATGCTGCCGGAGCTGATGTTGCTTGGCAGGAGGACCGACGGGAACTCAATCTGCGAATTGCGGCCATGTTAGAAATGAAAGGGCTTTCTGGACATGGAACCAGGTTGTCGATGCGACCAGGTCCTTACCAGTCGGTTGTCCTGCGTCAACAACACCGCGACGCCGGCGTCGACTTTGCCCACGGTCAAAGAGACCAGCATTTTCGACGCCCGTCAATGTCGTCTATCGCCCGCAGTCAATCGCGTGGCAATCAAGCCTCACTGCAAAGAGTCGATTGAGTCTCAGGGGTTTCGATGGGGAATAAATGGAAGAATGCATAGAATTGCATGCGCCATGCAGGGATGATCAGCCACAGCTACTTCTGCCGCGCGGCTCGTCTTGCCTAATTTGGAAATTCTGTGAGATTCTCATACCACGCGATGGAGAGTGAAATTTTTCTCGACAACTGCTTGCTTAGTCGCAGTAGACTTAATCTAAATACTACACGAAACGGATTGATTGTAGCATATGAATTCTAGTCTAGCTTTTGGCTGGTAGCGGTACCACTGGGCAAGGTCTTGCGAGCAACGGTGACCAACTTTTCCACGACGGCGTTCATCTCCTTTTGTATCTGGACATCCGACGCCTTCCTGGTCTTGTCTGTTGCCGTGATTGCAACAGTACCGGCGATGCCCGACCGGCGACTCGGGATATCCTTGCCCTGGATCTCCGCCGCCGGCAGCGGTCGCCCTTCAGCATCGAAGCCTTGCTGGTACAATGCCGTCCGAAACGCTTGTCGCATGCGCCTCGCAATCCATGTCCGCACGACCTTTTTGAATGGAAGATGGCCGACCTCGACTCTCCACCAGAGGGTGTTGAAATCACGGTGTCGATGCTCGTACAGGAACTTGGCTCGCAGAGGAGTCGGGTAGAGGACGTAGCGCTCCGTGTACGGGCTCATGAGGCATTTGTTATGATACCGAGCGGCGTAGAGCTCGGTCATGAGGAGCGGCCATAATGCCGGGAGTTTCGACTCGACGGTCGTGAACGGCGGCGGCGCAAGCATGGCTGTTTCTGTCGACGGACTGCTTCTATGGACCAGAAGCTGGAAGACACATATTGTCGTTGCCCAAGGGGAGGGCCTGCAACTTGGTTAGCCTCGAGCTATCATCAGAAGGAAACGACCGTAGCGGACAACTCACCGATGGCAGACAACCAGCTGTACGATTCTCTGCTGGCGTTTGTTCAGAGAGGCCTCAGCAATCAGTGGCCAGTGCTGGACTTGCTGGCACATGCCGGGTGGATAAGATCGGCGCCTGTGATTGGCGGAATGCACGTGCCGCGAATGGCGAGCCTGAGGCAGAAACAGCAAATCAGGCCGAAAATGAGGCGGGTGGAATTTTTGGGTTTAGGAACCGAAATTTTAAATAGAAAAAGGGCTTTAAATTCCCCTCTTCACCCCTCTCTTCCGTCCACGACAGTCAAAAAATCCATCACATCGTTTGCATTTCGTCGAGTAGAGCCTGAGTGACGACTCGAGCAGGTCAACATGCCGAAGAACAAGGGAAAGGTAAGTCAAGACCCGAGTTCATCCATTCGCCACCGTGCAGCAGCTGACCGCGGACTTTGCACAACAACAGGGTGGAAAGAACCGCCGTCGCGGCAAGAACGAAAACGACAACGAGAAGCGCGAGCTCATCTTCAAGGAGGAGGGCCAGGAGTATGCCCAGGTGATCAAGATGCTGGGCAACGGCCGCCTGGAGGCGCAGTGCTTTGACGGCGAGAAGCGACTGGCGCACATTCGCGGCAAGCTGCGCAAGAAGGTGTGGATCAACCAGGGCGATATCATCCTGCTCTCGCTCCGCGATTACCAGGATCAGAAGGGCGACGTGATTCTCAAATACAGCGCCGATGAGGCCCGCAGTCTCAAGGCCTACGGCGAGCTGCCCGAGAACGCCAAGATCAACGAGACCGACACCTACGGCCATGAGGGCTTCGAGGACAACGTCGAGTTCGACGAAGATCGCGAGACGGCCGACGAGAAGGAGATTGACGTCGACGAGATTTGAAACCTTCTTTCTCTTCATCAGCAGCCTCGCATTCGGGCAGGGCGGCCGCCCTACGGGCTCTTCGTGCCCCTTATCACGTCCACCAAAAGCATGATTATGCTGGGAGTTTCCAACCCAGTTACTAATCATCGAGACAAATCCGCCACTCTCGGTCAGACCATGATATCGGACTCGTAGGCATCATTTGCCCTCCCCCTTCCAACATCGGTCCGGTCGGACGTGCTCGAATGCTGAGCGACTCGACGGCGACTCCGTGCGCGTTATCTCGCTGGGTCAATGCTTACTTGCAACGGCAGGAGTGATGAACGGGTGACTTGCTTGAATTGGCTTGTTTGTTAATTCCTGTTTCAGAAGAGTTCAATATCATTGCATATCAAAAACACGCAACGTTCACTTGTTACGGTTTCTTTTAAGATTGTTGGTCCTCATTTCTTCGTTTTCTGCTTCGCTTGCAATGATGATCTCAGGATAGTACGTATGATGTGCCATACTACATAGACGAATCGATCTGCCCTTTTCATTACAAACCAAATCAAGTCTTTTATCCCTAGAAGTCCATCGTAGTCGTAGTCAACGCTGCTACTCATTCTCAAAGACATTCCTTTTAAAAAACCCTACGATCTTCCTCGCGGTTTCCTTGCCAACCATAGGGTCAAGATCCTCGACTTCCATATTCGCAATCTCGTGGATATTGCTGGTCTCCCGGATCAACCGGTCCAAGACCGGCGGCGTGACGCCGGGCACTGCTCGCAGGATATCCTGCGGCAGTTGGTTGAATGTGCGATGTTCAATGCCTGCGGCGGCCATGATGCCGCCGCCGTCGCGATGCGACGACGAGGAGGAATCGCCCGTGATGTCAACATCGAGGCCGACCTGCACTGCTCGGAGAGGGTCTGGCTCAGGGGCGTTCTTCTTGAGCTCCGCGAAGATCTCGGCTGTTTGGGCAGGCGAAGATGACCATATAATGCGCAGGGTCGGAAATGACAGAGTCAGAAGGACGAGGAGATGCTGGATGGATCGAGGGCTCGCCGGGTTGACGAGGGAGCTACTCGCTGCCGCCGCGGTTGCCGGCGCGCCCGAGGACGTGAAGACGTAGTCGGAGAGGAAGCTCGTGCTGGGCATCGATGCGGACGCGAAGGCGTCGAAAGTAAAGGACTTGTTCTGGTCGAACTCGATCAGCAGCACGGGGTTGCGGTAGTGCTGGAGCATCGTCTCTGCCTGGTTGTACAGCCGCCCGTTCTTGAGCGAGCTGATCAGATCGCGCACGGATTTGCGCTCAACGCAGATATCCGGCGTGAGCACGTAGTCGCCGACCGTCAGCTGGCACGGGGCGACCTGCATGCCCCTGCCGTGCAGCAGGGAAGGCAGCGCGCTGCGGATCTCACGGACGTCGACAACGACGGTTGGTGGTGATGACGTAGCTGCCAGGCGTCCACCGCCTGCGATGCGAGTGTTGACTGTGCGGAGGAATTGTTCCTGGGGGTCTTCCTGGCTCGGGTCATGAGTGAGGGTCACTGCCATGCTCTAAGTATCAGAGTCAGCGGTATGTGCACACAGCCGAGCCAAATGTCGAAGCTTGACTCTACCCTTCTCTCCTTGATCAGTTTCGTAAACGCATCCTTCTCCCGACGGACAGCGCTGAGGTATCGCTGCTCCTCGACAGAGCCACCGTAATACATAAAATAGACGCGCACATTCCGATCCGCATGCGAACTTCGATAAACCTCGACGCGCCGAATAAAAGCAGCGTCGGGCTCGTACATTATGATATATCGAGGACGAGCTTCCTCCAGAATCCGCTCGTCCATATCGCCGTCATAAGGATGAATCATGATCAGGTCGCTCATGTCGTAAAGTTCGTAGTAGTCTTCCGCATCCTGCAGCTCATCGATCACAACCTCATCCTTCACGTTCCCCTCCGCGGCTTTCGGCTCAAGATTGGTCAGCAGCTCCGAGACCTGTCCCGGTGCCTCGACATCGACTTGCACGCTATCATTCGCACCGCGCCCGCTGGTAGCAGCGGTGCTGCTTCCTCCTCGGACTCGCCGTCGCTTGTTTGGCGGAGCGCGGCTAGTCGTGGTGGCCTGGTGAGGTTTTGCCTCGGTGTTTGTTGAATACAGATCATTCTTTGCACGCACAAAGTTCAACTTCCAGTTCAGATACTCCCGCAGTTTCCGGCGCATCATCAGCTCGGCGGATCCACCGTCATCATCATCGCTTGATGCATCTTCATCATCAGCGTCATGGCCGGCGCTCTTTTCCGGTTTTATATGTCTCAACTCTAGGTATTCTCGAAGCTGCCGGCAGGTACGCTGATCGCTGCACATGATCAGAATAACGTTGTTCGAGTCGTCGCGAACTGGATTGAGATAGATGTCTTGCTCGATCTCCTGAAGGACATCGGCCAGAGCCTGCCATTTTGGCTGTTCCTCCAGAACCGGTTGCAAGGTAGAGGGGAACGAGATGGAGGAGTCTGCTGCATCTGATCCCGTAATTTTGCCCCTATAAACTCTCGACTTGGCCGTTTCGAAAAGCACATGAGCAGCGTCCAAAAAAAGCCACGGCGAGTAGGTGTGTTTAGTTGACCCCGGTGGTGCAGAGTGTGCTGCAATGATTGTATCGAGGTACTTCAACAGAGACACTGCATCATATGTGAGGAGAGAGCTGCAAAATCAGTAAGAAAACAGCCCTGTATCCAGATTGCTAGAGAGCGGCCTTACTGCAAGATAGATCTCAAAACCGACAGATCTGCTACCATTTGTCGCGTGCGGAAACTAACACGGTGCCAAATGGAATCCAACTGCCGTCTGATTACCACATCAAAGTTCCTATGCAAGGCACTGTCCACTGTCCAATCTTCCATATCAAGACCAGTATTTGCCTTTTTCAATTCCGAAACAGTCGTTTCGACACACTCCAAGACAGCATTTTGAATTTCTCGCATCTTGTCCGTCATGGGAACCTCCAGCTCAATCACCTCGGCTTTTCGACGGCCCTCTAAGGACTCGGCAACAGTAACATGAAATCGAGGCCATAATGATGGCTTGCGCAAGAAGAGATTCTGGAGGGTGTTTGCAAGAGGCGAGAAACCAACGGTGAGGGGCTCTGGGCTGTCCGAAAAGGCTTTGAGAAAGCCGACTTTGTTGAATTGCCGATAGATACGGACAATGAACGCTTCGAGAGAGGTTGCCACAACACTGTCGACGATTAGAGCGAGAAAATTGTCGGAGTAAGCTGGTGAATGTACCGTTCCGCATGCAGAACTATCATGCCAGTGATTTTCTCCGGATCTAGAAGTTCTGCTCACAGTCAGTGATACCTATCCGAGACCCAGCAAACAGAATTCCGCATACTGCAAAGTAGATCAACCGCTAGAATGCGGGAAGTCACGCTCAAGACTCCTCCCTGCGCATAGATCTTCTCCCTTCCGGACTGTCAGCCTCCGTCGCACGATTCTCTTTGCAGAGACCACACCTCATTGGCACCGTAGCTTTGTCAGTATTAATGACTTTCAGCCCACGGGCTAGGGGAGTTTTGCTGATGGCGTAATGCTCCGCGAGAGCTGCTCATTGTTTTAGCCCTTCGATTCTCGCTATCACCTCACTCCCTCAGGAAACACACCTTCACCGATCCACTCATTTTCTCGGTCGTCCGCTCCCACCACCAGCACCAAGTTATTCCCTGCGGCATCATATGTGTGAAGCAGATTCGTCACGAGACGGAGGAGGCCGAGGCCCCTAGCGAGGACAACGAGCTCATCTTCGGCACGGAGCTCGTTGAATAGGTCCTGTTGAAATTGCTGGAAAACCGCCAGTCAGCATTGCCATCCCACTCACTCCGCGGACTCAGGCTACTCACTAACGGCAATGATAGCTTCACCTGCACATTCGGACGTTCGGACATGAGGCCGTCTACTTCCTGTCGCGCTGGTGCCAACTGGAAGCGCGACATTGAGCCCAGAGCGTGACGAAGCAGCACGTGGTCACGTGATAGGTTTAAGGCGGGGACCTACTAGTCCCAATATGGACTAGCGCAAGGCGCCCTGCATCCATCAGCTGGAGTTGAATGCTGCGCCCTTGGCTATCATCGTCAGACTCTGCATGGCTGTTCGTATATCTATCGGTGTTTCATTCCCCTTGCTCGAAGTCTCTCGGTACCTCTGTGTTTTTGAAATCGCTCGTGCGGGCTTGTTGATTTTCCAGTTCTAACAATCGATTTAAATTGAGCCCTGCCGCCTTTGGCCAAGTCATTCGCGGCCACTTTTGGTTGCAATGTGTCCAGAGCGACACTGCTGATCGGTTGCCACACGTTGCGTTGACTAGCTGCTCATTGACTGATTCCCTTTCGGAAGCTCGCCATGCCTTCAATCCTCAGCGATGCCGACAAGGAAACGGTGAAGAGAACCGTTCCTAAACCAGGCAACAAGATACTTGCAGTGGGCGTCGCCCGCCTCTACGTTGCCCACCCCGATCCTCGTCGATGGACGTACACAGGCCTACAAGGCGCCGCGGTTCTCGCCAATGATCTGGTTGGCCATACGTTTTGGCTCAAACTGGTCGATATATCGGTAGGCGTCGAGAAATGACCAAACTCCGGTCCCTGTTATACTAACTACATATTGGTGAGCACAGCCCGCTGGCCGAGGCGTGATTTGGGACCAGGAAATCTACGATGGCTTCTCATACAATCAGGATCGCACATTCTTTCACACTTTCGAACTTGAGGAGTGCCCCGCCGCATTCTCATTTGCTGACGAGAAAGAAGCCAAGACCTTTCTGAAGAAGATGAATGAGCGCGAAAAGCATGCCAGCAAAGAAACAAAAGCCACTCCGTTCTCCGCTACTCGCGGCCAAGGTCCCGCGGCTCCGTCGAATGGAAAAGGCTCGGGACGTTCGCTCTTTGGCAGCTTTCTGCACCGCGGATCACACTCGCCAGCTCCGGCCTCGCCAGCCCCAGCCGCGCCGCCGCCGCCGCCGCCGCCAGCGTCGGCACCGGCGAAGTCGTCACTGAACGATGACGACCCAGCTATCAAAGAGGTTCTTGCGGAACTGAGAGAAATGGGAATCACGGAGGATCAAATCCGAGAAAATAAGGACTTCATCCGATCTTACATTGAAAGTAAACAGGCCAACGGTGCTGAAGATGCGCCACAACGTTCATCCCCTTCTCCTCCAGTAGAGGACCAGAGACGAACAAAAGCTCCTCCCCCGCCTCCTCCCTCGGCTCCTCCACCGCCCAGGTCAACTCCGCTAAGTCCGCAAAACACTGGCAGTAGTAGCGGAGGTCGCCGCGGGCCTCCTCCCCCTCCGCCCTCAAGACGGGGACGCACTGATGCGTCCCCTAGCGGTCATGAGGGAGAGTCGACGGCACCCTCGAGTCCCCGGGAGCCGTCGCCGCCTCGGCCCAAATTCCGAGCTCCGCCGCCAATTGCAGATGCTGGCAAGTATGCCAAGTCCAACCTGGCTCCTAGTACACGACCGCGGGCAGCATCTGGTACGACGCCTGGTCCACCTCCCCCACCCAGGCCACCGAAATCGCCGTTGGACGACCGGACTCCTTCTAAGTCGGAGCCGAATCTACTGGGTGATCGCAAAGTGTCTGCTCCTCCGGCACCCCCGAGTCGAAGTCCCGCCCATGGACCGCCGCCTCCGCCGCCTCGAGCCGTTAGCCCGCAACAACCACCTCAGATTCCCTCTAAAGTTCCCCATGCACCTCCAACGACATCCGCACCTCCTCCGCCGCCTCCGAGAGCTTCTCCAGCACCGCCGCCGCCTCCTCCCTCGTCATCACGCCCAGTGCCATCAGCTCCTGCACCGCCCCCGCGGCGGCCAGTTTCCACAGAAGCTCCGCCCGCTCCCCCACCAACGCCTCCCACCTCAGGGGCTCCGTCTGCCCCTCCACCGCCACCTCCTTCAGCAGCTCCTGCTCCTCCACCGCCTCCCCCGTCATCGGGAGCTCCCCCTCCCCCGCCGCCGCCTCCTTCCTCTGGAGCACCGCCAGCTCCTCCACCACCACCTCCCTCTTCAGGCGCTCCACCACCACCACCGCCGCCGCCTCCGTCTTCAGGAGTTCCTCCTCCACCACCACCACCTAGTGGTGGCGCACCGCCCTCTCTTCCCTCTGGAGGAGGTGGTGGTCGAGACGAACTCATGGCCGCAATCCGTAGTGGAGCGAATTTGCGGAGAGTCAAGGACTCGGAGAAACGAGATCGCAGTGCTGCGATTATCCCAGGCACAGGTAATGATGGCCCCTCGGCACCGAAGCCCAGTGCCACTCCAGCAGCAGGACTCGCGGGTGCTATCCAAGATGCTCTTGCCAAGCGCAAGCAGAAGGTCAGCGGAAGTGGTAAGTCGCTTTTTCCTCTAGATTTCTGGCTACAATGCTGACCCTCCCAGATGACGAGAAAGAGGATGACGATGACTGGTGATTTGGGCGTTGGCCTCTACTTCGGAGTATACGAACTCGCTGCTTTGCAGGGTTGCTCTGGTCAGTATTATCGGGCATTATCATGTGGATCGATACAAGGCATCGATTACTGGGGATTTGCCAGTGCTGTTGTTGGGCAGTCGTTCCCCATGTTTCCACAGCCGAAATGATCTCTTTACCTGGCATATCTATTTCGAATACTACTCGTTCCTCCGCGTTGATCGCTTGTCTGTCAGTGTAGGATCTTTAGACCGTCTACAGGATCAGAGCAACGCCAACAGAAGCCAGACGTTGGCCGCAACTACCGTACTTGTACTGTATCATACCAATTCATAGCTGCTATAGAGCAGAAGGTTTCTGATGTCGGACTGTTGCTGCTCCAGTTTCCTCTCCAAGCCCTCTCTAAGCCCTCTCTCATGTTTGTACGGCTGCTGAATCAAGACACGATCGTATACAGATATGCTATAGAGCTTGCAGCCAACAATCAGAACTTCCAGAAACGTTTCTGAAGTGGAGACAGAATATAATATCAGGAACCGGGAAGATTCCACAATTGTTCTCTCCAAGTCAGTCCGGGGGACAGCGATGCACGTGCTCGGATAATCGTTGATCCGCGCAAAGTACCAGACCCAGCCAGAAAAGCCCAAAAAGAAACAACTTGAAAAACAGACGGGGAATCATCATTTGCGGAGACGAGTTACGACACATGAATTGGACAATCCACGACAGGACAGAGAGATGCTAGCGTCGCCGTCTCTCAAGCCCTCGGCCCCGTCGATTTCTTTGCTCCGTTTTCTCCGCTCCCAGTCCGAATCCGTTTTCTTCTTCACGCCAAACCCTACATCCGGTTCCGAGTCAACATGGCATTCCTCTCGACCCAGACACGCTAGCGTCGATCGATCTGCATCGAATTGGCTGCATTTGAATCCAGCGCCGTGCCGTGCACAACTCGAGGCCTCGTTGTTTGCGTTTCTTTCGCCGACTTCGTCGAGGAAGTCAACAAAGTCCCTGTCGCGTGCGCGGAGACCCATTTCACTACCACTCGCGGATGTAAAAGTCGTTGCGCCGAACAGATTCTTACGATCTGCGTCGACAAAGAGCAGGGGATGGCTGCGACGGCTGTTGGATTTGCGCCGAGTCGGAGAGGCGATCAAGGATCGCAATGCGGATGTGCAAAGTTATCCACCGTCGCCGTATGCCAGCACGTTTGCCGACGAGGGAGCAGAGGGCAATCTATTCAACCTCGGACGAACGCTAGCGACCAAGGTCAATGAGCCTCGGCTGCGATGTACCGAGTTTGACGAGAATGGCAATGTCACGTTGGTGAATGGAGAGTATCGGAAAAGCGAATTGATTGCAAAGGTACTGCTTGGCCATACTGGACTCGAAGAAGAAAAGTAAAATTTGGGGCTGATTGAAATGTCTAGTATGGCTTGCTGCCGCGGGACTTGCGAAAAATCGACTCCTCAGTTCTCCCGCATATTCTCGTTCGACCGACGGCCATTCTGATCTCACTGCTCCATCTCCGTGTCCTGATCAAAGCCGACAAGGTGCTCGTTTTCGACGCATATGGATCGACGAACTCGTACTCGCAATCTGTTTTCATGTATGATCTCGAGGGCAAACTACGCCAGTCGCAGACGGCTGGTGCACTGGCTTACGAGTTTCGGGCCCTGGAAGCAGTTTTGATCAGCGTGACCAGCGGACTGGAGGCGGAGTTTGAAGGCGTTCGGGAGCCGGTCGTGCGAGTGCTGCGAGCCCTTGAGGAGGACATTGATCGCGATAAACTGAGACATTTGCTGATCTATTCAAAGAAGCTGGGCAGCTTCGAACAAAAGGCGCGCCTAGTTCGGGATGCGATTGAGGATCTTCTCGAGGCAGATGATGACCTTGCTGCCATGTATCTCTCTGAACGCCGCAAGGGGATTGTGCGAGAAGAGTCCGACCACCAGGAGGTGGAGATGCTGCTCGAGTCTTATCACAAAGTCTGCGATGAGATTGTTCAGGCGAGTGGGAACTTGGTGACGGCTATCCGCAACACCGAGGAAGTGTAAGTTCATGACAACCACAGATTTTTTTTTTCCTCGTGGTATGCTCACTGTTCGTACAGAGTACGAGCCATTCTCGACGCCAACCGCAACTCCCTGATGCTTCTCGACCTCAAATTCAGCATCGCCACTCTCGGCCTCGCCGCCGGCACCCTGATCTCCTCCTTCTACGGAATGAACCTGAAGAACTTCATCGAGGAGTCCGACTTTGGTTTCGGCGCCGTCTCCGCGTTCTGCATCCTGAGCACGGTCTTCGTCAGTATGTACGGCCTCATGAAGCTGCGCAAGGTCCAGCGTGTCCGCATGTGGGCCGAAGGCGGCGTGACGTCCAGCGGGATCGCACCCTTGGGCAGTCGCCATCTGGGTCTGGGCCCGCCCCCGCCTCCCGGCCCTGGCCGAGTTCCCGGAGCCTGGCGCCCCGACCCGCTCGATCCAATTCTTGCCGGTGTCCAAAGCGATGTCCGCGTGGAGAGGCTGCGCAGGATGAGGGATTCCTCGCTCGTCCCCGCGCCGGCCATGCCGGCCTCGTCGCCATCATCGTCGGTGTACCCGGAAGCGGGTCGTCGGTCGGCGACCCCAAAGGCCGCCGCCTCGTCGTATTCCGCTGCGACTAGCAAGTCCTCGACGAAGGGGGCCGTCCGGCCAGACGAAGCCGCTTTGGTTAGGGCATGACTATTTTTTTTTTCTCTCTCTCCTTCCCTCTATAAATATTCTGCTTGACCGGAATGAATGGTGTGCATGACATCAGGGCGGGTTTTGCTTTGACTTTTCTTTTTCCTTAGCATTGGCGTTGAGACGAGGGTAAGAGTTTGGGCTTATTATTATGTATTAGCAATTGTACCCAAGGTTAGATTTGTTGTATTTATGACTAGACATTCCCGATCCTTTCAACTCTGCATGCTTCCCATCAATGCTTTCTGGGTACAATACTTTCAACTACAATGCATGCATGCTTGCAACAAAACCCGTGTGATATGATTTGAGTCCGCGTTAGTACAGTAGTGATGTACATGGACGCATTGATACAACCACCGCTCAACTCCCATCGACATCAAGTCATTGCAAACGCCCCTAATATGTACACACAAGGTAGTAAACACAAGCACCATGATACACAGCGGAGATGCGAAACTGGGTATCAGAAAGCCCAAAAACATGTATAGCTATGGCAACTCTTTTTCGTGCAGGCCAACCAACGGATGAGACATTCAGAGAACTTAATCCACAGGAGGTAGACCATTGGTTGGTTTGGGGTCAACGAGACAAGGTGCAGTACATATTGGAAGAAAGAGGGGGGGGGGAGAGGAATGGAATCATGTTCAAAGAGATGACTGTGTGATTACAGTGATACATGCCGGTGAAGGCAATCATGCATCGACAGGGACGGCGTTGTGCTGTGCATTCGCGTTCGTCACTCGGTTGGACTGAAGCTGCTGTCCCTCAACGGCCGGCCCCGAAGTCTTGCCGTTCATGCGGTCAAACTCCAACGTCTCCGCCAACTCTCCCACCATCGGATCTAGTTCCTCTTCTTTCAATCCCGTAGCAAGAGCAACGAGTTTCCGATGCATATCGAGTTTCGTGCTGACTCCGGCATCCGCCTTCTGCTGAATCAGATCCCGGACAGCTGCGCGCCGGCGCTTTTGAGCTATCGTCAACTCCCGCGCAAGGTGATACAGTTCTTTGAGCTCCGTCGCATCCGGCGGGTCGGCCCTCCGAGCTGTTTGCGTTTCGGGCGAGACAGACGAAAATCGATCTGCCAGCTCCTTGCGCTGCAGCCTCTCAACGAGGGATTCGCATCGCTGTCGCACGGTCTCGTATCGAGCCATTTGAGCCTCGAAGGGCTCCGCCTCCTTCTCTGCCGACGACAATGCTATCGATTCTTTCTGAATGGCGCGTCGATCAGCCTCTAATTGCTCGTACAAGGCCTCTGGATTAGTTCCATCGTTGGCATTATTCTGATCGACAGTGGCGTTCCCATAAGCTTGGGTTAGCTTCCGGTTAGCTTCTTCCATGATGGCTGTGATCTTAGACTGCAATTCCGAGGAGACCCCATCGCGCGACGCACCGGGGCGGCTCGGCCCATTGTCGAAATCGGCTGATTCCAACAGATCTGCATCTGTTTGATCATTGCCTTGTGTGACACTCGAGGGTGGATGATTAGGGATGAACTGCTGCGAATTGGCACTCTCCAGAATGCCGATAGCGGTTTCGCCTTTCTTATTGACCAGGTTTCCGGACTCAGGATGGTGCAGGAGGAAAAGGTGCGTCAGGCGAAAGTTACCATTCCGAGCAGCGACTAATGCGGGAGTGTCGCCGTTCGAATCCTGACATGAGAGAAGCATGTCAAGATCCTCGCGCGAATAGGAATCGCGCAACTTCTGCAGGAGCACTTCGCAATAGTATTTAGCACTTTTCCATTTCCCTTTACTTCGCGTGGTCTCCGCCAGATGATGAAAAACGGTGGCTCCGAACCAGTCACGAAAAGTAATGTTTTCCTGTAAAAAATTGACCAGGGCCGGAAATGTCTTCTTTTCATAATTATTGGTGAAAAGGACGGCCCTCACTAGAGGTGTCTCTTCATGGACCGAGAGCGCACGAACGTCAGCGCCCCTGTTGATGAGATCCTGAACAATCTCCAAGTCGCCCATTGCGGCGGCCCAGTGAAGTGCAGTATTCCCCTGGTCATCGATCGGGCGGTTGACTTGAAAATTGGGAGGCGGAACAGGAGGCTGCACGCGTGCCGCCTCGGGAGCGTCACCTACTGTCATGAAGTAGTCAAGCAGTTGATCGCCATACAGAATATGTTCCTGCTCGCTGGGCGACATGAGAGGAGTACCATCAGGGCCCCGCCTTCGCTTCCGCGCATGGTTCGAATGTTGTGACGAGATCATTTCCTCGTCAGCCATCATCGATTCTGTTTCTAACGTCGTCTGATCAGGATCCACTAGTTCTTCATCTTCAAGCCCCGGGCCGGAATTTTCGTATCGATCTTGGGAGAAGGTCGAAGCACCCATTCTCGGGTCATGCATGGACATTGATGTGTCCAGTCTTCTTCTGACCGTAGAGGCTCGTGGGCCTCGTGGCCTTGATGCAATCGCATGCTTAGGCGCCGGGGGAGGACTTCGGTCCCCAGGCACAAACTCAAAGATCGGAAGTAGCTTATCCAGAATATTATTTCGCTCCGCAAGTATGCGGCCCTCCGAGAGGGGTATCCAAGTGCCTACGAAAAAAGTCAGCGTTTTTTGTTGTCCACAAAGACAATGAAGAGAATTTACCTTGATACTTTCCATATCCACCTTGCACCTTTTCGTGAACACCCTTCTGAACTTCACGTTCCAATATACGAGTTCTTGCAGGCTTGTCAAATCCGGCTACCTTGAGAATGTGTGTCGCATTGATCCAATCGTCAGATCTCCGGCGCATAACACTATCTCCATCGACCTTGAACTCGTAGACCGGCACCTGAAGAATTCGCTCAATGTTAGCCAGCCCCGGCACAATCCAGCCAACTGTTCCTGACTCACACCACTGTAAGTGGCGGAATATATGCCACTATATCCTGTCCCGGCCATCGCGAGGGTCGATGAGTCTCGAGTAACTCGAGATTCAGAGTGAGTTTGGGCGGTCAGCAGAGGAAGGGGTGGTGAGGCTTCCGTTGCACTAGGCGAGTCCCATGCACACTAGACCCCGAGACCCAGATCTGACTTTGTCCAATCAGTCAAAGTGTGAAAACAGCGATTTTTGTTTGTCAGTCACGGTGGCTCATCCAGGAGCGTTTCACCCCGTCAAACGCGATGATTTGCATGTGCGGGAGGGAGAGACGCGACGAGAGCGGGAGCGGGCGCGTAAAGTGGAAACAACACGCTAATCCAGTTTCGGAAAATCTTGGCGGCTGCGGTCACGTGGTATCACGGGATCTGCACGGAGAGTCCGCCAACCCCCCTTTGCTCCCGTCTGTCGAGTCTGCGATTGAGCATGAACGACCATTGGAATTGCGTATCGCTGCAACTCCGTGCAAATGACCGTCGCAGAGTCTGTTGGTCTGTCGAATGGCAGCGGTATGGCCACTCCAATTGCTGACATCGGGATTTGTTCTCCGAGCTGACTTGACGCGCCGTTGGCATAGCTGTTTCGGCATCTCGTCAGGAGATGTCCGATGCCCGCCTTCCGCTGGCGTATCGAGACTCATGTGCTCACCTTTTGATCCCTCTGAATCGATGCCGCCAAAAAGAGTTTTACCTGCCGTGGAAGTGTGAGGTACGGTCCCTGCTTCAGGATCTGGGTTCATATTGTTCGGAACGGTAACCAATGTTGTTGCTTGATACAGACGGAACGGCACACATATGAGAAATGCCAATACGAGGAATTCAAGAAGCGCGTGGCAAAGATGGAGGAGCTACGAGCAGCCAAGGGAGGTGCGCGGAGCAATTGACGGACCAGGGGGGAAGCGGGCGATTCCTTTCCGATTTCAGAACAATGTTGAATGATAGAGCTTGGTCCGGTCTGATTGGATTTGTACGGAGAGTCGACATGACCACTGGCAGACTGCTGCTCTGCCGTTGAATCCTATCTATCACAATGGCCTTTGGTGCCTATGTACTCGGACGTTTCGCATCTGGTCCCTTGGTCCCTGGCGTTCTTCTTTTGTATTGTATCTATGGAAGGCGTCTGAGACGTGTACAGTTTGGTCTCCCAAGCCTCATGTAAACCAACGAAAGAACCTTGACAGAATGACCCAAGTGCATTCCATTGAGATGCTCTGTACCGTACTGCATACAAACTAATAGTAACAGGCATTATGTATTATTATAATAATAAAGGTTGCCTAGCATAACCGAAGCAAGCCGAATGGAACAACGAGCTGCAAGAATGGCATCATCGCATGGAACCGAGGCTTCAAGTGTTGTTCGAGGTCGATTCCAAGCATCGGACTAGTGCCATGCAGCGTCCCTGATGCCGTGCCAATCACCATCGCCTGATCCGCAGGTCAAAGTTCGACCAGAATGCATTGTTTCTGTCCTCCATCGTTCTCTTTTTCTCCGGACAAACTTGATCCTTCGCATCTAGCGATCGGATGCGCTTGTCGCGCATTTTCTCCTCTTCGATTCGGTGACTTTTTGAGCCCCGCAAACCCGGGAAATGGATGCTTTTTACGAGCCTGGCCAGGATTAATAATCGAGATGCCCGGCGCTCTGGCCGTCCCCCACATCCACGAGCGACCATTCGAGGCTTCACGAGATTCCGAGAGGGGAGGCCAGCAGAGTGCGGCTCTATTTAAATAGGATTCTGAAGATCGTTTCGCGCAGCCTGGCTGCCGGGCTATGTGAAAAGAAAAAAAAAAAAAAAAAAAAAAAAAAGAGAAGTGGACCGACGTTCTACCTTCGTCATCGTCAGATCTTCGCATTTCAAAAAGTCTAGTTCCTGGAACGAAACTCGCGGATCTTCCTGCTCTATCCGCTAAAACGGCGGTTGCTTGTCCAAGATGGGTCTCTTGTAAGGACGCACCTTTCTTCGATGCCTCAAGATGCACATTGCTGAACCTCTGTTCGAACTGCAGGGCCCAAGGCACTGCCCTCGATTGGCCAGAAGCGAAGAAAAATGTGGATAAAGTGAGAAAATGGGGCATCGAGGTGCGCAACGGTTTCGTTTCACGGATATTGCCAGTGTGATTGACCAGGGCTTAGCAACTCCTCGCTACATTCAATCGGGCAAAAGGGAAAGAGCGTGATGCGCTGCTTTGGGGCGACGAGGTGAGCAGCCAGCACTGCCGGTTGTCCATGCTTCAAAGCTCACCCGCGTCCTACTTACTAGGTGGAGTACCTGGTCGTCGCATTCGATGATGCCGCGTCCAAAGTCCGTCTTTCCTTAGCGCAGGCAGAGATCCTCAAGTCGCTGGCCCGGGATGAAGCGATGTGGAAGGCTGGAGGAAAGGTGCCTTCGATGACGTCCAAACAGTGAGTTGGAGATCAATCCCGCCGGGAAAAGACTTGCTAACGTTTGCTGTCTCTTCAGTGGCGGCGAAGTACTCCCGACCTTTCATCCGGAATTCGGGCGCTTCATGCTGGAGGCAACGCCGGGCCGGCCATGGGGCATTGACTTGCGGGATCTCCTCAAGGTTGAATCCAATATGAAATGGAGGTGGGAATTGTGGCCCGGACATCTTTTACAAGCGTTCTGGCTAATGCGCTGTTACAGACGAGAAATTGCCAAAAGCCACATGGCACCCAACGAATTCCCCATCACGCTCACAACGTTTCCTCGCCTTGGGACGAGAGATGACTACATTGTTCCGTACTATCCTCCATCGGGACCGGCCCTGCGGTCTCAGTTTGTACCGGATGAGATCGCCAACCCTCACATCCGGTTCCCAACATTGGCGGCCAACATCAGATCAAGGCGAGGGAGGAAGGTGGAGATTAACGTCCCAGTATTCAGAGATAAAAACACTCCTTGGCCTTTCAAGGATCCGACGGTGAATTACGACCTTCATAAGTGGCCCGAGGATGATGACGTTCGTAACGGGGCAGCCAAAGAGGGTCACGTATATATGGACGCAATGGCATTTGGCATGGGAAGCTGTTGTTTGCAGATTACTTTCCAGGCCAAGAATATCAACGAGGGCCGGCGCCTGTACGATCAACTCAGCCCTCTCGGGCCGATATTGCTGGCCTTGACGGCCGCAACACCCATCTACAAGGGATACCTTGTGGACACAGATGTGCGATGGAACCAGATCAGTCGGTCGGTTGATTGTAGAACGCGCGAGGAGCTCGGCGAGCTGGTAAGACCAACCCTGTAGCCTTCAAGAATCCGATGGATGCTGATTTCATGTGCAGCCTCTGAAGAATGATCGCTGGCGAATTCCAAAGTCGAGATATGCCTCCAACTCGACATACATCTCGCAAGATCCCCGGCTCCGCAAAGAATATTTGGACCCTAATCTCATAGTAGATGAAGACATCAAGAAGCGGTTGATGGAAGGGGGCATGGACGATCTTCTTGCCACTCACTTTGCCCATCTGTTCATCCGCGACCCCATCGTCATTTTCGCGGAGGACCTCCAGGAGCTGAATCTGAACGCGGTCGATCATTTCGAGAACTTGCAATCGACTAACTGGCAGCACATGCGTTTCAAGCCGCCACCACCGGACAAGGATACCGGCTGGAGGGTTGAGTTCCGAGCGATGGAAGTTCAAATGACTGATTTTGAGAACGCTGCGTTTGCCATATTTATCGTCCTGGTCACCCGAGCTATCTTGAGTTTTGACTTGAACTTCTATATACCGATCACCCTCACGACAGAGAATATGGAGACGGCCCATGCTCGCAATGCCGTTTTGGAGAAGAAGTTTTACTTCCGCAAGGATCCGTTCCCCAACCGACGGTCCAGGCCGCAACAGCAGATGAATGGAGATGCTGCAGCGTCTGCGGGATCTTCCACCGCGGCCAGCGGAGCCTCTTCTCCAGTCCTTGGGCCTGTTGAAGATGAATACAGACTGATGACCATTGCGGAAATCATCAACGGGGCACCTGGGGGATTCCCCGGGCTCATTCCGCTGGTCGAGTCATACCTGAACAGTGTGAATGTCGACGTTGAGACGCGATGCTCGATCGCGCGCTATCTCGACCTCCTCCGCCAGCGAGCCGATGGAACTCTATGGACCGGGGCGAGGTGGCTTCGGCACTTTGTGACTTCGCATCCGGACTACAAGGGCGACAGCGTGGTATCTGAAAAGATCACATACGATCTGGTGAAAGCGGTGCAGGAGATGACCGAGAAGGAAGGAAAGGACGGCACTGCCGGGTGGCAGATGCTGACGGGCAAGGCATAGAGATGATTTGACGCGATATAAACATAGATTTGTCTTGCATGATAAATAACCAGCCAATTTTTTTTCTCTTCTTATTTTTATTTTTACTTTCAGAATCAAGCTCCCTGATCTACGATAGCTATTAATAACGGAGCCATGCAGCAAGGAACCTTTCGAGACAGATAAACATATGGGCATGAAAAGAAAAGAATTCTACCGCCAACTGGCAAGCCGCTCTGATCGCTCTGCCCCGTTCCACCACCTTCCCGATATACTACTTACTACAGATCTGCCGGCTAGCGATAGCGGGGCCTGCCTCATGCATGTATGTCACCGTCGTGGAACATGGGAACGTGGAACGTGGTATCCGGCATGAATCATACATAGCGGCATATCAACAAACTTCAACGAGAGCAACGTCGATGGTTTTTTTTTTTTTTGTGCGACAGTACCCTCGTATAGTTAGGGGGTTCTTTGTAACGGAATCGAAGAAATGTTGATGGTTTGATGGAACTGGGGTAGTTCATTTGCAGTTGGAATTGAACAGATTCTAAAGGGACATACAGGTAGTTCTACCACTAGCATGGGGGATTTGATATACAGCAGAACCTGCCATGTGGTATTCATGGAGGAGCTCTGATGAACTCGACTCATTCCGGACTCGCTTCGATCCGGTCTGTGTCACCACCATTCAGCAGAAGATCCTTTTGGCCACAAGACCTGAGCCGTTGCCGCCCTCGAGTTATCCGGCTGGGTTGTATCCGGGTTCGATACATAGTAGTGTTGTTATTTTTCCCCCATTGGCCAAAGGGAAGGTGATTCATGGAACGATTTAGAACTTCCGGGCAGATGGAGAGAGGATCATATTCGTGGAAGAGATGGCCAATTGTACTCCGGACGGTGACGAGAGTCTTGCCATCGCAGAGAGAGAGAGAGAGAGAGTCTGGACTCGTGGGGAAACTGGGTGAACACATATAAAATGATCACGATTCGGGAAGCTCTCGGTGCGAGAGTATCGCATGTCAAGCGGAACCGGACTTGAGATCTACCTGTAGTGTGACCACTTAAGCATTCATGCCTTTCCTCGACGACTATCTCAGACCTCATATACCCAAACACCACCTCATCGCTATTCAAAGCAACGATCAATACCTTTCTCACCTCCATCCACCGGAAAAAAAATCTCGTCCGGCATTCGACCGATGCTGCCATCCTGCCTGGCCCACGGAATCTGCGGTTTTATCACGCTGAACAGCTTCATCAACTTTATCCTCGGCCGGCGAGAGACGTGCAGGACCGGATGGAACATGCAGAAGTGTTGATTAGCAGAGACCAGAGCATGGCGGTGGTATGGGGACCGTTCGAGTCGATGGTCGGATGCATCATGGTGGCATGTATCTATCTGTTCACGTTGCATCGGATCCATGGCGAGTAGAGGATCTGTAGTCTGACGGATTCAAGGGAGGCCGTGGGTTGTTTCGTCGATCCGGCGGTGATGATGATGCATCGGGTGTGTGTGTGTTGCGAGGGTCCTTAAGTGGCCGGTGGTTGAGGTCGTCATGCTACGGATGGAGTAGGTCATCATTGTCATTGCACCTGCCAAGCACTGCCGTTGATCACTACTGCTTTACAACCGCAACTCACGGTGATTTCGTCGTGTATCATCACGACGGTCTCGATCAACAAAGGGTTAAAAGTTGCAAACAGAAGACTCAAGACTAAGCTCGATGCGCTTTAGGTCCTTTACGGAATCATGCACTCCCGCGGGATTCGGTCTGTTCCAAGGCAATGGCCATGGATCGAGTCCGAATCTCGATCGACTCGATGGCGCCTATCAACGCTAGTTTCAGATGGATGGTACCAAGATGAGGCACTCGGAGGTATGTCCGGAGCTCTGACAGCGTCACAAGTGCCATGAACCATATGGGTACGGAGTAGTCTGTATTACTGAGTGTCGAGCTTCTTTCCAATGTGCTAAAAAATGAGTCGCAAGGAAAAAAAAAAAATCTATGAAACAGGAATCATCTTGCAAAGCTTCAGTTGAAAGGCCAGTGATTTGCCCAGGTGCTGCCAGCACATCATATCGTTCCTGCGCCTTGAGGCCCCGGTCTGTGAGACGAGTGACACCGTAGACTCGAGGGACAGTGTCGTACGAGGGCTCGGATGTTTCCTCCGGACTCAAGCCGGCGAAACAAGTGCAGAGGGATTGACTTTGACCACTTGACCTGGTAAAGTTTGAGATGAGGAATAATCAGTTCAGAAGAATCTGTGATGGATCTCGAAAAAAAAAAAAAAAAACCATCACATTCGTTAAAAAAAACCGTATTTCCATGACGCCCGGTTGGTACTTGCGAAAACAGGAAGTCCCTGACAAGAAATGCGCGACTTGATCATCCACATAACAGCGGGAAACCGTAAACAATCGCTCATCATAGGCCAACCTCTGATTCAAAGTTCAACGCCCCCGAGAATCTCAGGCTTTTCTGCAAATGAAGCGATCGACATGTTGACTGGCGAAATCCTGGCAAAGAATCCTATACCTACATACTTACAGTACACCATTTCAGTTCCCACTCCCATCGAGTCCAATGCCAGCCACTCCAGGCACCAGTTCCAGGGCATTTTCCGCGCCAGACAAAGTCGATCAGCCAATGACTTGGGTCGCGTCGACTGGTTTTTGAGAGTCTCCTTCGCAGTGTCAACTTGTCAACGGCTTTTCCCCATCTGGACCCGGGGGGTGTCCCAATTAATAAGCTTAGCAGGGCTTGGCCACATGGGAGGTTTTCCGATTGCCTCTTTGTCATCCTAAGATACATAGTACCTATTTCCTTGGGCGAAACCGGTTTTGGCAGATGGTGTTGGTCCTCGCCACTGCAATATGTATGTATGAGTACTTGATGAGTACCTAGATTGATGTATCAATTTGAATTCGTGGCAAAGATATCCCCGAACAGAAAACACCAGTTCAAACCCGTGCATTGCATTGAAATCGCTTCTTTGTCCCAAGACCCTGCCGAGCACTAATAATTAGCAGTCTCTTGTCGAAACAGCCCAGTGGCGAGCTCGCTCCACCACCTAGACCGCCATTCATGCAGGACCGTTGCGCTACTGTACGAGTACATGGAGTTCCCCCCTCCTCCTCGTTCCACCTGCATACATACATATTCCAGATTCACGATCAAATTGCATCGACTCTATCGAGATGACTCGATCTGGTTTCTGTGGCTCTTCCGTGGCAAGTGGCGACATACGGAGGACAAGCATCCGCTTCCCGTGTCGAACCACCGGGTTGATGAAGCTTGTGCTGATTCATCCTGTACGAGGAAACTTGATATCTAGCTCAGTACTCTGTACGATTTAGCAAGATCATAGGCTGCATGCGGTTCTAGCACGCGATACCCAAGTATGTACGGGGAGTATAGTACTGTATTGTAGTCCAGGTCACCAAGGTACTACACGAATATCAGACGGGGACGATAGCATCCCGGCAGTTGTTTCGATTCAGGCCTGGATTGAACCAAGCCCAGCTCGTCCCTATCCTACCCCTGTCTACGGAATTCCGTCACATGGACTTGTAACTACAGTACTGTACACCGATATTTCCTCTGGTCGCACGTAATCACCGTGAGCCTCCGTTGACAAGAGCCAAGCCATCGCTCGAGGTTACCAAGAGGGCCCGGCCTGACCGTACGGAGTCCTCCATCCGGATTTACGGAGTACTTACTCCGGAGTCAGCCTAGGCTCAGAGAGTCAAGAGGCCAAGACCTCGCTGGAGTCAATGGTTCATGACAGCCGATCTGAACTCCATTATTGGCTCAGCCTAGCCTCTCCTTTTACCTTAGCTCTAGGTACGGAGTATGTACTGCGTAGGTAGTACTCAATGAAGGGCTTATATACAGTATGTACTCCATACAATTCTCCATCGGGGAAAAGGAACGCAAGAGACAACCCTGTCCCGAAAGGGTCGTCCAGTTGAAGAAAACTCCAACTGCCAGATTGGGGATTCTGCATGACAGTCGCTTACGTTCAGTCCGCTGCCCTCTGCGCACTAGTACCAAACAGGACGGGCTGAATGGGGCGCCCGTCGGAGCCTACCTATGCTATATAAAAGGCAGGTGCCCCACCGCTCCTGCCTTGGTCAAAGTCTGTTTTGACAGCTGTCAGTCAGGAAAATCACGGTTCCTCTTTACCGCCTGTCGAATCCATGGTTGTTGTCCGGCGCTAAGAAAAAAAAACCTCTCCACATGCTGACAGCCTTGGCTCTGGGAGTTCTGTTCTTGCCTGCAGTGACTTGTCGAGTCTTCTGTTGGCTGCACAATTCATTTCAGGGATAGAAATTAGAATGCCATTATTGATTACATACAGACGTTTACCAGGACCTACTACTAACTCCGTATTATTAACTATGTACGACTCGTACAAGATCTCAACGATCAGCTTCGACTCAATGGTATGCGTAATTGAACCTGAACGTTACACCCGTTCTCATCCTCAACGGCGCTCGCTGAATGGATGAAATCCTCCGAGCCCCAAAAGCGCCGTTTAAACGGCGAAGCCTTCGTCAATGATGGCGGTGATCAGCGCTCTCACGCCCACTCGCAGTCAAGAGTTGTAAACGATCAATCAATAGTCAATCGTATCGAGAGCATTGATGCGTTCTGGGTCTCTCTCTATAGGATTCAACGTTGATGCTACGATGGTTGATTCGGCTCATCTGCTGATTGGTCTCGAAGAACCGGAAAAGAGTATGATGTACAGAGATGCTCAGACCATCGGCTCGTCTTTGGCCAATTCCTCCAGTTACGGAGTGGAATGGATGGATATGTAATTAGTGCGAGAGAACTCGTCTCACTTTCCGTCGAAATTCTGGGCGAAGAAAAAAAAAAAAAAAAAAAAAAAACTAAGCGATTTGTTCCAACGCTCATTCCGCTGGCCTATGGAAACGGGCCTTTTTACGCCGTTTTGGCCAATGGACCCCTAGCCTGGGCTCGGTGGCCAGACCAAGGTCAATCATAGACTCGTTTAATTAATATCGATAGGAGGCCTCCAGTCTAGGCAAAGGGTTCTTCGGCCTCAGCTTAATTCAGAGCGACGGTGTAGTACGTGAAGCGGGATTGCGCTTTGTGTGAATTCAGCCGGAGTTGCGGTACTGATCCAGAACATGAATGATGGATGAGCTTTCATCAATCTCCTTGTCGGGAGATGGCCTCCACGTTGAGTGCTCGAGCCTTCTTCGTACTTTATCTGGGCACTTGAGACAGTATCTAGGATCTGTTTTTGATAGATGGCGGCTGAAATTCCAGGCTACCCGCGGACACGCCGAACATCACTCATCCGGGATCATCGGTTTCGCCCGCAGGGTGCCGGTCCGGTCATCCTCTCTGCCGGTAGACATCCGACACCACATCCGATGGTCGAAATCCAAGGATCCCTGCGAGTGCATGCGCTGCAGCAGCGTTCGGGAAATGTCGACGTTGGTGCCCACAAAGAATTATTGTTTTTTTTTCTTTTTGCGCGATCGGCAATTCAGGTCCAACATCTACCGTCCAAACAACCTACAGACATTCATCCTCGCATTTGTCCATGGATGGCTTCTGTGGGCGGGTTTCCGGTCGGCCTGATTGCGAAGTGCGGCGTAGTGGACAAACCACGTGTTGACCCTTCACGACGCAGGTCAGGGTCTCCTTAGCTCCAAGTACTGAGAGCATGGGTTTGAAATTGTGATGTGGGACACCATCAACGTGAAGGGACAAGGGTAGGACTCAACAGTGGCTTGTTCAATTTGGAGTAGTGATCAGGATTTCTATCGGTTGCGTTGTTTCGACGCTCTTCAGCACCTTGCACGATAATCCAGCTCAGCCAGGGTTCATCGTCCCGACTGGCAAATTCCAAATGTGACAAAAGCACGGTCGGCTTCCTAGAATTATGGTCGACTCTCCAACAGTTAGGTACAGAGTAGTCGTTCCGTTTCATCGAGTCGCCAGCGTGTGGAAATGCATGTTTGATGCAGTCAGTATGAGATGCAACTTCGTTCAATGTGATCAATGGTTTTGGACAATCTGCAGCGTGACTTTTGGCGAGGTCAAACAAAGTTATCAACCTCGCCCGGACCATGCTGGTCGGATTTTTGCCTTGGATCTTGTCCCCGGCAGGGCAGACGAATCGACGTCCGGCATGTCCGCAGTATCACCACAGACGGATCCATCGCCCCTTGGTCCAGTCGCAACCCGGGAACCTCTCAGTGGCGCCCACGACCTTCGATGACGCTCGATCACTCTGCATGAATATCGAATCTCAGGTCTTGGCGCATGCCACTGGGCTGTGATTTGTAAGAAAGTGTAAATCATTACGATCGAGTGCCTCGCGGGAGAGCTGATCATGAATCATGACCCGATCCGATCCCAGCCAACATTTGCCCATGGATGATGATCAAAAGCATACCCCTCATCATCCCGATTATACTATAGGATGCAATCTATGCGCCTTGGCACCGGGGGCTGATGGAGTTCGTTGAGGAATGCGGCTGCCACAGGCGATGGAATCGCGTGCGTTTCGGGGGAGGGTTGGGCGGATGCCGGTCAGTGATCGATTTGGTGGAGATGTTGGAGTGCCTCGGTCGACTTGGCTTCGATCGCAGTTGCAGCATGGATGGCGATGTCAGAATGGATGACACCTACGGAGTAGGTACACGTCCTGATTCGACCGGTATCCCATCACGCACTGCAAACTCGTGGTCCACCATCCCGTGACAATTCACAAGTTATTGTCCATATATCTATGTAGTTTAACCTATATCCATGTTTGAGGATTATTCCTCTCCTACGGAGTACCGAGTACAAGTACGAGTAACTACTGGGATACTGTATCTGTCATCTGGCCCGTGCCTCAGGCACCAATGCTGCCGCCACCGGGCCATGGGCCGAGCTCGGTTGGCCGTTGGGTTCATTCCATTGCAGTTTCCCAATCCAAAGCACCGAATAGGGAATCCGCAATGCTAACTCGATCGGGATTAGGCCATCCCACTAACTTGACGGTTGGATCTCCGGGCTCCATCGGCGGTGACAAATTCCCATTGGTGCACAGGGCCCCGACAGATCTCATGGGGCTTGGCCTTGCCATCTCGGGACCGTGGACACTGGTAACGGACCTCACTCCCAGTTGGGAAGGGATAACTCGGCGCATTGACGTGGGCGGTGTGGCCTCGCTTGATGCGACATTCCCTTCTGGTTGTATGCTTGCGCTATGATCGCCATGAGAAATTCAGAGTTCAATTCTTCAGTTCGACTCCTCGTACTTTTCTTCTGTAGCCTACTGCTTCGGATTTTGAATCCGCTCAGACTTGACTTGATCGGAGATCCTAGGCGTGACTGTTGGATGTTGACTGAGGGATAGACGAGTTGAAATTGATAAGTCACAAGTACATCCCTCCTGTAGGTACATGTACTGTACTCCGTACCTAGTGTATGTACTGTACCTACCAAGTACTTAGGGAGATGGCCTGGCTGAACGGAAAAACCCGTACCACTACGACGGGCCGCACCCTTTTCTGCTGGCTGGAGCATGGCCCAATGCATCTTACCCAACGTGGCTTAGAGCTCGATCGATGGATCTCAAAACGCCTGCAAAAAAGTCTCGTCGTCCCAGCTTGCCCTTTTCTCTCTCTCAGGTTCGCATCCGCTTTCCCTTTCCCACGCTGTGGTGGTGGTGGACCTTTTCTTGCCGCATGGACAAGTACATACTGTATGTACGTACTCTTATGATGATATTTCCTTCCGGATTTGTACTGTGCTTAATTCTGAACAGATGGACAGCCCTCGAATCCCGTCCAGTAATCTGTAACTACTATGTACAGTATACTCCATACGGATACCTCGATAATCCCCTGGCTGACTCGTCGGATCCGCTCCACCCCGATACCCGCCCAAAAACTCCACATTGTCGTCCAGATCCGCCGGTTCACGGCTTTCCCCTTCCCCTCTGTATCGTTGGTCTGTAACAGGGCGGTAATGCGATCTGAACCGTGCAATCAGCCCCACATGGCGGTTCTCCCTTCCAAGTGGTGTTGTGTCCCGCAGCGGGATCATGGATGACAAGTTGAGCTTGTCCGAGAGATAGGTACCGTACAGTTGTACGTATTACTGTATGTACCTAGGTAGGGAGGTTAACTATAGAATCAATGCAAAGAAATGGGCGTAAAAATAATAGTAATAATCAAAAAGAAAAAAACGAGAAATCACAAACAAACTCCAGCCCTTGCCAGATCCCGACTAGCCACAAGTCTGACTCGATGGTCCCGGAGATCATCGTTCTTCATAGAAACGAACGAACCTAGGGGCAAAGTCTCCAGAGTCGTGGACTCCTCAGCAAACTTACTTACTACTGGCCTGAGACGAACGACATCTCCTTTTTGTTCTCCATAGCAGTTGACAGCCAAAACACAACTAAAAATCCTCAGCAGAGGTCCATCGCTGCAATCTCACCCGTCCATTCCTCTTTTCCTCTCCATCTTCTTCCTGCTTGCTTTTTCTCGATTCATTCATCCACCACACTCCAGGCTGGTGAACAGCAACACGGAATAATTCCTGTGCAGACGGTATTCCTTCAGGACCAGTATTCTTCCCCGACCAAGATCAACCAGCCCATATTCCACGCGACACACGCTTCGGCTATCCCTTGCGTCCACCGTGCCGGCGGGTTGTCCCCACGTCAAGTCTCGAGCCCAAAAACAAAAAAAAAAAAAAAAGAACAAAGCCTTCCCGTAGTGGATGCGTGATCTGGCAGCACGCAAGATCCCTTTCCCCTGCCGCCGTGCTGGCCGCTATTAGTCGACCGGCAGCTCTGCCATCATCTGCACGCCGCTTCTCCATCGCATCGGGTCGGACCTGTTTTGCCGCCCGTGCCATTCCTCGCCGCGGTTGCCATCCGCCTGACTCCTCATTCGTTCATCGGCTCATTCCTCTCCTACTGTCCCATTCCCCTAACCCTAACCTCTTCTCGCAGGAAATCCAAGGTGGATCACCGGTGATTGGTCTCATATCGTCCAGGGTCGTCACGTTTCCGAGTCTGCTAGTGCCGTGGGTGGATTCGCGACCTCGTTGTCGAAGCTCAATCGTTGACTGAAGCGGTGGCGAGCTTGCCATTAGTCGTTGTCGACTGGAGAGACCGCACGCGTTGTGCCTGTTGTCCAGCAGAAGCAACAACTGACAAAAAGGGCGCGATCCCCCAATCCCAGTGGTGGTCCCAGTATTCTCCATCGGCGCGACCGGCGTGATGGGAATACTGGAAACCGAGGATCGTGACAGGTACGAGATCCCCTTCTGTCGTGGTGCTCCAGTGTGCTCGCGGGATTCTGACCGGCTAACCGTGGGCTCTTATGCTGCTGGTAGAGAGTACTTCCCGAGGAGTAATTTTACGCTTGAACCGCACTCCAGGGACACAGACCACTCCAAAATGGCGACGGGAGTCGGCATCAATGCTACGCCTCTCGTGAGCCCGACAACGTTATACCCTCCGCATTCTTACTCCTACCCGCCCGCCACAACGTCCGTGCCTCCGCCATCCCACCAATCCTCTCCGCGCCGGTCCATGGAGATTGACCGGGACCATCCTCAGACACAGCCGGCGAGGCAGTCTCTGCCGTCGATTCACGAAGCGCTGGGCAATGATAGTCCGCTCCCCTACCCCAGTCCCTCGTCCACTTCATCCGTGTCGCAACATCCGCCGTATCACCCTCTTCAGTCCAATGTGATGCCGCGGCCTGCCACCGAAGGGCCAACGGGACCTCCCAACCCTTTCTCAAACCATCAGACCTCTGCTCCATTTCTCCGGGAGCCGCAATATCTGACACAGCCAGGAGAGACATCCCGATCCAGTCTCGCGTCCATCTCGACGCAGGACTCGCGAAAACATTCCGCGCCTTCCGCCAGTTCTGGCAAGTCGCCCACCCAGAGCGCCAACACGGTCGCGACGTCCCTTTCGGCGTCGCAGGGGCCATCATACGATCACGGGACATCGCCCAGTTCCCTGCCGCCATCGGACAGTTATGCCGTTTCTCAATCAGCGCCGTACGTTCCTCAAGGGCCAAATCATCATCCTCATCCTCATCCTGGCGCGTCGTATGATGCGCGCGGACTGCCTGGACAATGGTCGGATGGACGGATAGATGACAAGGGAGGGTTCCCAGGTGGCCGTCCCGGGATCTCTTCGGCTCCGCCGCAAGACACCATGAAGCGGCATTACGACGGGTACGATCTCGAGACTTCTCTGAACGAGGTAGGTGTGAACATCATTCATTCCAATCCACTACAATGGCGTTACAAGAGGATTAACGGGCAACAGATCATGCATGGGGCCACCAGGACTCTGGAATTCGCCAGAAGCTATGCTGCCCGTGCACATCAGACACAAAGATCCGGGCCGAGCTACGGATCCTTCCCGTCCGTTTACGAAGTGGATACCATGATCCAAGTACAGCAGCAAACGCACGAAGCGCTGCTGAAATTACGGACCGCGGTGCTGAGCCAGGAGCATGCTCTGGCAGAGCACCGAGCTCGGGGACCCCAGAACGGATATGACGAGCAGCGAGGCAGCATGTACCAAGAGGAGCTGAAGAACAATGTGAACCCAGGGGCAACGGACACGAAGAAGCGCCGTGGGGTAAGTTGTAGCTCGTGGCTTCCATGGAGTCGTTTTCTGACCTTGGAGTAGAAGGCCGCGCCGCCGGGACGATGCCACAGTTGCAACCGCGCCGAGACACCGGAATGGCGACGGGGTCCAGATGGAGC